>NC_054487.1:9406825-9706825 GCF_017639515.1 Carcharodon carcharias
GGGCCGAGTGTGCAGACTTCATTTCAAACACAGGGTGGGACGAGTGTGCAGAGTTCATTTCAAACAGACGGTGGGTCGAGTGTGCAGACTTCATTTCAAACAGAGGTTGGGATGAATTTGCAGACTTAGTTGCAAACACAGGGTGGGACGAGTGTGCAGACTTCATTTCAAACGGAGGGTGGGTCGAGTGTGCAGACTTCTTTTCAAACACAGGTTGGGCAGAGTGCGCTGACTTCATTTCAAACAGAGAGTTGGACGAGTGTGCAGACTTCATTTCAAACACAGGGTCGGCTTCGTTTGCAGACTTAATTTCAAACACAGGGTCGGCCTCGTTTGCAGACTTAATTTCAAACAGAGAGTGGGACGAGTGTGCAGACTTCGTTTCAAACACAGGGTGTGACGAGTTTGCAGACTTCATTTCAAACGGAGTGTGGGTCGAGTGTGCAGACTTCGTTTCAAACACAGGTTGGGCAGAGTGCGCAGACTTCATTTCAAACAGAGAGTGGGACGAGTGTGGAGACTTCATTTCAAACGCAGGGTGGGACGAGTGTGCAGACTTCATTTCAAACAGAGGGTGGGTCGAGTGTGCAGACTTCATTTCAAACAGAGGTTGGGACGAATGTGTAGACTTAGTTTCAAACACAGAGTGGGACGAGCGTGCATACTTCATTTCAAACACAGGGTCGGCCTCGTGTGCAGACTTTATTTCAAACAGAGACTGGGACGAGTGTGCAGACTTCCTTTCAAACACAAGGTGTGACGAGTGTGCAGACGTCATTTCAAACGGAGAGTGGGTCGAGTGTGCAGACTTCATTTCAAACGGAGGTTGGGTCGAGTGTGCAGACTTCATTTCAAACGGAGGGTGGGCTGAGTGTGCAGACTTAATTTCAAACAGAGAGTGGGACGAGTGTGCAGACTTAATTTCAAACACAGGGAGGGACGAGTGTGCAGACTTCATTTCAAACAGAGAGTGGGACGAGTGTGCAGACTTAATTTCAAACACAGGGAGGGACGAGTGTGCAGACTTCATTTCAAACAGAGGGTGGGTCGAGTGTGCAGACTTCATTTCAAATAGAGAGTGGGACGAGTGTGCAGACTTCATTTCAAGCACAGGGTGGGACGAGTGTGCAGACTTAGTTTCAAACGGAGGGTGGGTCGAGTGTGCAGACTTCATTTCAAACGGATCGTGGGACGAGTGTGCAGACTTCATTTCAAACGGAGGGTGGGTCGAGTGTGCAGACTTCTTTTCAAACACAGCGTGGGACGAATGTGCAGACTTCATTTCAAACAGAGGTTGGGACAAGTGTGCAGACTTAGTTTCAAAAACAGTGTGGGCCGAGTGTGCAGACTTCATTTCCAACAGAGAGCGGGCCGAGTGTGCAGACTTCATTTCAAACAAAGAGTGGGACGAGTGTGCAGATTTCGTTTCAAACACAAGGTAGGCGGCTGGTGCAGACTTCATTTCAAACGGTGGGTGGGTCAAGTGTGCAGACTTCATTTCAAACAGTGGTTGGGATGAGTGTGCAGACTTAGCTTCAAACACAGCGTGGGACGAGTGTGCAGGCCTCATTTCAAACAGAGAGTGTGACGAGTGTTCAGACTTCATTTCAAACACAAGGTCGGCCTAGTGTGCAGACTTCATTTCAAATGGAGAGTGGGACGAGTGTGCAGACTTCGTTTCAAACGGAGAGTGGGCCGAGTGTGCATACTTCATTTCAAGCAGAGAGTGGGCCGAGTGTTCAGACTTCATTTCAAACACAGGGTGGGAAGTGTGTTCAGACTTCATTTCAAACAGACGTTGGGACGAGTGTGCAGACTTCATTTCAAACAGAGGTTGGGACGAGTGTGCAGACTTAGTTTCAAACACAGGGTGGGCCGAGTGTGCAGACTTCATTTCCAACAGAGAGTGGGCCGAGTGTGCAGTCTTCATTTCAAACTGAGGTTGGGACGAGTGTGAAGACTTCATTTCAAAGAGAGAGTGCGCCGAGTGTGCAGACTTCATTTCAAACAGAGGTTGGGACGAGTGTGAAGACTTCATTTTCAACAGAGTGGGACGAGTGTGCAGACTTCATTTCAAACGGAGGTTGGGTCGAGTGTGCAGACTTCATTTCGAACGGAGAGTGGGTCGAGTGCGCAGACTTCATTTCAAACAGAGGGTGGGACGAGTGTGCAGACTTCATTTCAAACTGAGGTTGGGACGAGTGTGCAGACTTAGTTTCAAACAGAGGGTTGGCCAAGTGTGCAGACTTCATTTCCAACAGAGAGTGGGCCGAGTGTGCAGTCTTCATTTCAAACAGATGTTGGGACGAGTGTGAAGACTTCATTTCAAAGAGAGAGTGGGCCGAGTGTGCAAACTTCATTTCAAACAGAGGTTGGGACGAGTGTGAAGACTTCATTTCCAAAAGAGTGGGACGAGTGTGCATACTTCATTTCAAACGGAGGTTGGGTCGAGTGTGCAGACTTCATTTCAAACGGAGGGTGTGTCGAGTGCGCAGACTTCATTTCAAACAGAGGGTGGGTCGAGTGCGCAGACTTCATTTCAAACAGAGGGTGGGACGAGTGTGCAGACTTCATTTCAAACTGAGGTTGGGACGTGTGTGCAGACTTAGTTTCAAACAGAGGGTTGGCCTAGTGTGCAGACTTCATTTCCAACAGAGAGTGGGCCGATTCTGCAGACTTCATTTCAAACAAAGAGTGGGAAGAGTGTGCTGACTTCATTTTAAACACAGGGTTGGCCGAGTGTTCAGATTTCATTTCAAACAGAGAGTTGGACGATTGTGCAGACTTCATTTCAAACTGAGAGTGGTCCAAGTGTGCAGACTTCATTTCCAACAGATTGTGGGACGAGTGTGCAGACTTCGATTCAAACACAGGGTCGGCCTAGTGTGCAGACTTCATTTCAAAAAGAGAGTGTGACGAGTGTGCAGACGTCATTTCAAACGGAGAGTGGGTCGAGAGTGCAGACTTCATTTCCAACAGAGATTGGGCCGATTGTGCAGACTTCATTTCAAATGGAGGGTGGGTCGAGTTTGCAGACTTAGTTTCAAACACAGGGTGGGCCGAGTGTTCAGATTTCATTTCAAACAGAGAGTTGGACGATTGTGCAGACTTCATTTCAAACTGAGAGTGGTCCAAGTGTGCAGACTTCATTTCCAACAGATTGTGGGACGAGTGTGCAGACTTCGATTCAAACACAGGGTCGGCCTAGTGTGCAAACTTCATTTCAAAAAGAGAGTGGGACGAGTGTGCAGACTTCATTTCAAACGGAGGGTAGGTCGAGTGTGCAGACTTTATTTCCAACAGAGAGTGGGACGAGTGTGCAGACTTCTTTTAAAACACAGGGTCGGCCTCGTGTGCAGACTTTATTTCCAACAGAGAGTGGGACGAGTGTGCAGACTTCATTTCAAACGGAGGGTGGGTCGAGTGTGCAGACTTTATTTCCAACAGAGAGTGGGCCGAGTGTGCAGTCTTCATTTCAAACAGAGGTTGGGACGAGTGTGAAACTTCATTTCAAAGAGAGAGTGGGCCGAGTGTGCAGACTTCATTTCAAACAGAGGTTGGGACGAGTGTGCAGACTTCATTTCCAACAGAGTGGGACGAGTGTGCAGACTTCATTTCAAACAGAGGTTGGGTCGAGTGTGCAGACTTCATTTCAAACAGAAAGTGGGACGAGTGTGCAGACTTCATTTCAAACGGAGGTTGGGTGGAGTGTGCAGACTTCATTTCAAACGGAGGGTGGGTCGAGTGTACAGACTTCATTTCAAACAGAGAGTGGGACGAGTGTGCAGACTTCATTTCAAACAGAGGTTGGGACGAATGTGCAGACTTAGTTTCAAACAGAGGGTTGGCCTAGTGTGCAGACTTCATTTCCAACAGAGAGTGGGCCGATTCTGCAGACTTCATTTCAAACAAAGAGTGGGACAAGTGTGCAGACTTCATTTCAAGCACAGGGTGGGACGGGTGTGCAGACTTCATTTCAAACAGAGGTTGGGACAAGTGTGCAGACTTGGTTTCAAAAACAGGGTGGGCCGAGTGTGCAGACTTCATTTCCAACAGAGAGCGGGACGAGTGTGAAGACTTCATTTCCAACAGAGTGGGACGAGTGTGCAGACGTCATTTCAAACGGAGAGTGGGTCGAGTGTGCAGACTTCATTTCCAACAGAGAGTGGGCCGAGTGTACAGTCTTCATTTCAAACAGAGGTTGGGACGAATGTGAAGACTTCATATCAAAGAGAGAGTGGGCCGAGTGTGCAGACTTCATTTGATACAGAGATTGGACCGATTGTGCAGACTTCATTTCAAACAGAGAGTGGGACGAGTGTGCAGACTTCATTTCAAGCACAGTGTGGGACGAGTGTGCAGACTTCATTTCAAACAGAGAGTGGGCCGAGTGTGCAGACTTCATTTCAATCAGAGGTTGGGCCGTGTGTGCAGACTTCGTTCCAAACAGAGGGTGGGACGAGTGTGCAGACTTCATTTCAAACACTGGGTCCGCCTTGTTTGCAGACTTAATTTCAAACAGAGAGTGGGACGAGTGTGCAGACTTCATTTCAAACACTGAGTGGGACGAGTGTGCAGACTTCATTTCAAACGGAGAGTGGGTCGAGTGTGCAGACTTCATTTCAAACAGAGAGTGGGCCGAGTGTGCAGGCTTCATTTCAAACAGAGGTTGGGACGAGTGTGAAGACTTCATTTCCAACAGAGTGGGACGAGTGTGCAGACTTCATTTCAAACAGAGGTTGGGTCGAGTGTGCAGACTTCATTTCAAACAGAGAGTGGGACGAGTGTGCAGACTTCATTTCAAACGGAGGTTGGGTGGAGTGTGCAGACTTCATTTCAAACGGAGGGTGGGTCGAGTGTACAGACTTCATTTCAAACAGAGAGTGGGACGAGTGTGCAGACTTCATTTCAAACAGAGGTTGGGACGAATGTGCAGACTTAGTTTCAAACAGAGGGTTGGCCTAGTGTGCAGACTTCATTTCCAACAGAGAGTGGGCCGATTCTGCAGACTTCATTTCAAACAAAGAGTGGGACAAGTGTGCAGACTTCATTTCAAGCACAGGGTGGGACGGGTGTGCAGACTTCATTTCAAACAGAGGTTGGGACAAGTGTGCAGACTTGGTTTCAAAAACAGGGTGGGCCGAGTGTGCAGACTTCATTTCCAACAGAGAGCGGGACGAGTGTGAAGACTTCATTTCCAACAGAGTGGGACGAGTGTGCAGACGTCATTTCAAACGGAGAGTGGGTCGAGTGTGCAGACTTCATTTCCAACAGAGAGTGGGCCGAGTGTACAGTCTTCATTTCAAACAGAGGTTGGGACGAATGTGAAGACTTCATATCAAAGAGAGAGTGGGCCGAGTGTGCAGACTTCATTTCCAACAAAGAGTGGACCGATTCTGCAGACTTCATTTCAAACAAAGAGTGGGACGAGTGTGCAGACTTCATTTCAAGCACAGTGTGGGACGGGTGTGCAGACTTCATTTCAAACGGACGGTGGGTCGAGTGTGCAGACTTCATTTCAATCAGAGGTTGGGACGAATGTGCAGACTTAGTTTCAAGCACAGGGTGGGACGAGTGTGCAGACTTCATTTCAAACACTGGGTCGGCCTCGTGTGCAGACTTTATTTCAAACAGAGAGTGGGACGAGTGTGCAGACTTCATTTCAAACACAGCGTGTGACGAGTGTGCAGACTTCATTTCAAACGGAGAGTGGGTCGAGTGTGCAGACTTCATTTCCAACAGAGAGTGGGCCGATTGTGCAGGCTTCATTTCAAACAGAGGTTGGGACGAGTGTTCAGACTTAGTTTCAAACACAGGGTGGGCCGAGTGTGCAGACTTCATTTCAAACAGAGAGTGGGACGAGTGTGCAGACTTCATTTCAAACATAGAGTGGTCCAAGTGTGCAGACTTCATTTCCAACAGAGAGTGGGACGAGTGTGCAGACTTCGTTTCAAACACAGGTTGGGACGAGTGTGCAGACTTCATTTCAAACGGAGGTTGGGTCGAGTGTGCAGACTTCATTTCAAACGGAGGGTGGTTCGAGTGTGCAGACTTCATTTCAAACACAGGGTGGGACGAGTGTGCAGACTTCATTTCAAACAGAGGGTGGGTCGAGTGTGCAGACTTCATTTCAAATAGAGAGTGGGACGAGTGTGCAGACTTCATTTCAAACACAGGGTGGGACGAGTGTGCAGACTTAGTTTCAAACGGAGCGTGGGAAGAGTGTGCAGACTTCATTTCAAACAGAGGTTGGGACGAGTGTTCAGACTTAGTTTCAAACACAGGGTGGGCCGAGTGTGCAGACTTCATATCCAATAGAGAGTGGGCCGAGTGTGCAGACTTCATTTCAAACACAGGGTGGGACGAGTGTGCAGAGTTCATTTCAAACGGACGGTGGGTCGAGGGTGCAGACTTCATTTCAAACAGAGGTTGGGACGATTTTGCAGACTTAGTTGCAAACACAGGGTGGGACGAGTGTGCAGACTTCATTTCAAACAGAGGTTGGGACGAATTTGCAGACTTAGTTGCAAACACAGGGTGGGACGAGTGTGCAGACTTCATTTCAAACAGAGAGTTGGACGAGTGTGCAGACTTCATTTCAAACACAGGGTCGGCGTCGTTTGCAGACATAATTTCAAACAGAGGGTCGGCCTCGTTTGCAGACAAACTTTCAAACAGAGCGTGGGACGAGTGTGCAGACTTCGTTTCAAACACAGGGTGTGACGAGTGTGCAGACTTCATTTCAAACGAGTGTGGGTCGAGTGTGCAGACTTCGTTTCAAACACAGGGTGGGCCGAGTGTGCAGACTTCATTTCCAACAGAGAGCGGGCCGAGTGTGCAGACTTCATTTCAAACAAAGAGTGGGACGAGTGTGCAGACTTCGTTTCAAACACAGGGTGGGACGCGTGTGCAGACTTCATTTCAAAAGGAGGGTGGGTCAAGTGTGCAGACTTCATTTCAAACAGAGAGTGGGACGAGTGTGCAGACTTCGTTTCAAACGGAGAGTGGGCCGAGTTTGCTTACTTCATTTCAAACGCAGGGTGGGACGAGTGTGCAGACTTCATTTCAAACAGAGATTCGGTCGAGTGTGCAGACTTCATTTCAAATGGAGAGTGGGACGAGTGTGCAGACTTCGTTTCAAACGGAGAGTGGGCCGAGTGTGCATACTTCATTTCAAGCAGAGAGTGGGCCGAGTGTTCAGACTTCATTTCAAACACAGGGTGGGAAGTGTGTGCAGACTTCATTTCAAACAGAGGTTGGGACGAGTGTGCAGACTTCATTTCAAACAGAGGTTGGGACGAGTGTGCAGACTTAGTTTCAAACACAGGGTGGGCCGAGTGTGCAGACTTCATTTCCAACAGAGAGTGGGCCGAGTGTGCAGTCTTCATTTCAAACAGAGGTTGGGACGAGTGTGAAGACTTCATTTCAAAGAGAGAGTGCGCCGAGTGTGCAGACTTCATTTCAAACAGAGGTTGGGACGAGTGTGAAGACTTCATTTCCAACAGAGTGGGACGAGTGTGCAGACTTCATTTCAAACGGAGGTTGGGTCGAGTGTGCAGACTTCATTTCAAACGGAGGGTGGGTCGAGTGCGCAGACTTCATTTCAAACAGAGGGTGGGACGAGTGTGCAGACTTCATTTCAAACTGAGGTTGGGACGAGTGTGCAGACTTAGTTTCAAACAGAGGGTTGGCCTAGTGTGCAGACTTCATTTCAAACGGAGGTTGGGACGAGTGTGCAGACTTCATTTCAAACACAGGGTGGGACGAGTGTGTAGACTTCATTTGAAAGAGAGAGTGGGCCGAGTGTGCAGACATCATTTCAAACAAGGAGTGGGGCGAGTGTGCAGACTTCATTTCCAACAGAGAGTGGGACGAGTGTGCAGACTTCATTTCAAACAGAAGCTGGGCCGAGTGTGCAGACTTCATTTCAAACAGAGGGTAGGTTGAGTGTGTTGACTTCATTTCAAACAGAGGGTGGACCGAGTGTGCAGACTTCATTTCAAACAGATGGTGGGACGAGTGTGCAGACTTCATTTCAAACAGAGGGTGGGCCGAGTGTGCAGACTTCATTGTCAAACAGAGGGTGGCCGAGAGGTGCAGACTTCATTTCCAACAGAAGAGTGGGCCACGTTGCAGACTTCATTTCAAACAGAGACTGGGACGAGTGTGCAGACTTCATTTCAAACAGAGAATGGTCCGAGTGTGCAGAATTCATTTCAAACTGAGGGGCTGCCGAGTGTGCAGAATTCATTTCAAACAGAGGGCAGGCCAAGTGTGCAGACTTCATATCAAACAGACAGTGGGACGACTGTGCAGACTTCATTTCAAACAGCAAATGGGACGAGTGTGCAGACTTCATTTCAAACAGAGAGTGGGACGAGTGTGCAGACTTCATTTCAAACAGAGGGTGTGTTCAGTGTGCAGACTTCATTTCAAACAGAGAAAGGGTTGAGCATGCAGACTTCATTTCAAACGGAGAGTGGGCCGAGTGTGCAGACTTCATTTCAAACAGAGAGTGTGTCGAGTGTGCAGACTTCATTTCAAGAAGAAGGTTGGGACGAGTGTGCAGACTTCATTTCAAACAGAGTGAGCGGATTGTGCAGACTTCATTTCAAACAGAGAATGGTCCGAGCGTGCAGACTTCATTTCAAACAGAGAGTGGGACGAGTGTGCAGACTTCATTTCAAACAGATTTCGGGACGAGTGTGCAGACTTCATTTCAAACGGAGGGTGGGTCGAGTGTGCAGACTTCATTTCAAACAGAGGGTGGGACGAGTGTGCAGACTTCATTTCAAACACAGGGTCGGCCTCGTGTGCAGACTTTATTTCCAACAGAGAGTGGGACGAGTGTGCAGACTTCATTTCAAACGGAGAGTGGGACGAGTGTGCAGACTTATTTCCAACAGAGAGTGGGCCGAGTGTGCAGTCTTCATTTCAAACAGAGGTTGGGACGAGTGTGAAACTTCATTTCAAAGAGAGAGTGGGCCGAGTGTGCAGACTTCATTTCAAACAGAGAGTGGGTTGTGTGTGCAGACTTCATTTTAAACAGAGTGGGGCGAGCGTGCAGACTTCATGTCAAACTGAGATGGGCCGAGTGAGCAGATTTCATTTCAAACAGAAAGTGGGACGAGTGTGCAGACTTCATTTCAAACAGAGGGTGGGTTGAGTGTGCAGACTTCATTTCAAACGGAGGGTGGGTCGAGTGTACAGACTTCATTTCAAACAGAGAGTGGGTCGAGTGTGCAGACTTCATTTCAAACAGAGGTTGGGACGAATGTGCAGACGTCATTTCAAACAGGAGTGGGTCGAGACTGCAGACTTCATTTCCAACAGAGAGTGGGACGAGTGTGCAGACTTCATTTCAAACAGAGGTTGGGACGAGTGTGCAGACTTAGTTTCAAACAAAGGTGGGCCGAGTGTGCAGACTTCATTTCAAACAGAGAGTGGGACGAGTGTGCAGACTTCATTTCAAACAGAGAGTGGGCAAAGTGTGCAGACTTCATTTCAAACAGAGAGTGGGACGAGTGTGCAGACTTCATTTCAAACACAGGGTGGGACGAGTGTGCAGACTTCATTTCAAACGGAGGGTGGGTCGAGTGTGCAGACTTCATTTCAAACAGAGGGTGGGACGAGTGTGCAGACTTCATTTCAAACAGAGGGTGGGACGAATGTGCAGACTTCATTTCAAACAGAGGCTGGGTCGAGTGTGCAGACTTCATTTCAAACAGAGATGGGCCGAGTGAGCAGATTTTGTTTCAAACAGAGAGTGGGACGAGTGTGCAGACTTCATTTCAAAAAGAGAGTGAGCCGAGTGTGCAGACTTCATTTCAAACAGAGAATGGTCCGAGTGTGCAGACTTCATTTCAATCAGAGGTTGGACGAATGTGTAGACTTAGTTTCAAGCACAGGGTGGGACGAGTGTGCAGACTTCATTTCAAACCAGGGGTCGGGCCTCGGTGTGCAGACTTCATTTCAAACAGAGAGGTGGGACGAGTGTGCAGACTTCATTTCAAACAGGGAATTGTCCGACTGTGCAGACTTCATTTCAAACGGAGAGTGGGTCGAGTATGCAGACTTCATTTCAAGCAGCAAGTGGTCCGGTTGTGCAGGCTTCATTTCAAACAGAGGGTGGGACGAGCGTGCAGACTTCATTTCAAACAGAGGTTGGGATGAGTTTGCAGACTTCATTTCAAACAGAGATTGGGTCGAGTGTGCAGACTTCATTTCAAACAGAGAGTGGGTTGAGTGTGCAGACTTCATTTCAAACAGAGGGTGGGACGAGTGTGCAGACTTCATTTCAAACGGAGGGTGGGTCGAGTGTACAGACTTCATTTCAAACAGAGAGTGGGACGAGTGTGCAGACTTCATTTCAAACAGAGGTTGGGACGAATGTGCAGACTTAGTTTCAAACAGAGGGTTGGCCTAGTGTGCAGACTTCATTTCCAACAGAGAGTGGGCCGATTCTGCAGACTTCATTTCAAACAAAGAGTGGGACAAGTGTGCAGACTTCATTTCAAGCACAGGGTGGGACGGGTGTGCAGACTTCATTTCAAACAGAGGTTGGGACAAGTGTGCAGACTTGGTTTCAAAACAGGGTGGGACGAGTGTGCAGACTTCATTTCAACAGAGAGCGGGACGAGTGTGAAGACTTCATTTCCAACAGAGTGGGACGAGTGTGCAGACGTCATTTCAAACGGAGAGTGGGTCGAGTGTGCAGACTTCATTTCCAACAGAGAGTGGGCCGAGTGTACAGTCTTCATTTCAAACAGAGGTTGGGACGAATGTGAAGACTTCATATCAAAGAGAGAGTGGGCCGAGTGTGCAGACTTCATTTCCAACAAAGAGTGGACCGATTCTGCAGACTTCATTTCAAACAAAGAGTGGGACGAGTGTGCAGACTTCATTTCAAGCACAGTGTGGGACGGGTGTGCAGACTTCATTTCAAACGGACGGTGGGTCGAGTGTGCAGACTTCATTTCAATCAGAGGTTGGGACGAATGTGTAGACTTAGTTTCAAGCACAGGGTGGGACGAGTGTGCAGACTTCATTTCAAACACTGGGTCGGCCTCGTGTGCAGACTTTATTTCAAACAGAGAGTGGGACGAGTGTGCAGACTTCATTTCAAACACAGGGTGTGACGAGTGTGCAGACTTCATTTCAAACGGAGAGTGGGTCGAGTGTGCAGACTTCATTTCCAACAGAGAGTGGGCCGATTGTGCAGACTTCATTTCAAACAGAGGTTGGGACGAGTGTTCAGACTTAGTTTCAAACACAGGGTGGGCCGAGTGTGCAGACTTCATTTCAAACAGAGAGTGGGACGAGTGTGCAGACTTCATTTCAAACAGAGAGTGGTCCAAGTGTGCAGACTTCATTTCCAACAGAGAGTGGGACGAGTGTGCAGACTTCGTTTCAAACACAGGGTGGGACGAGTGTGCAGACTTCATTTCAAACGGAGGTTGGGTCGAGTGTGCAGACTTCATTTCAAACGGAGGGTGGTTCGAGTGTGCAGACTTCATTTCAAACACAGGGTGGGACGAGTGTGCAGACTTCATTTCAAACAGAGGGTGGGTCGAGTGTGCAGACTTCATTTCAAACAGAGAGTGGGACGAGTGTGCAGACTTCATTTCAAACACAGGGTGGGACGAGTGTGCAGACTTAGTTTCAAACAGAGCGTGGGAAGAGTGTGCAGACTTCATTTCAAACAGAGGTTGGGACGAGTGTGCAGACTTAGTTTCAAACACAGGGTGGGCCGAGTGTGCAGACTTCATTTCCAACAGAGAGTGGGCCGAGTGTGCAGACTTCATTTCAAACACAGGGTGGGACGAGTGTGCAGACTTCGTTTCAAACAGACGGTGGGTCGAGTGTGCAGACTTCATTTCAAACAGAGGTTGGGACGAATTTGCAGACTTCGTTGCAAACACAGGGTGGGACGAGTGTGCAGACTTCATTTCAAACGGAGGGTGGGTCGAGTGTGCAGACTTCTTTTCAAACAGAGGTGGGACGAGTGTGCACACTTCATTTCAACAGTTAGTTGGACGAGTGTGCCGACTTCATTTCAAACACAGCGTCGGCGAGTGTGCCGACTTCATTTCAAACACAGGGTCGGGACGAGTGTGCAGACTTCATTTCAAACAGAGAGTGGGACGAGTGTGCAGACTTCTTTTCAAACGGAGTGTGGGACGAGTTGCAGACTTCATTTCAAACACAGGGTGGGACGAGTGTGCAGACTTCATTTCAAACACAGGGTGGGACGAGTGTGCAGACTTCATTTCAAACAGAGAGTGGGCCGAGTGTGCCGACTTCATTTCGAACAGAGAGTGGGCCGAGTGTGGAGACTTCATTTCAAACGCAGGGTGGGACGAGTGTGCAGACTTCATTTCAAACAGAGGGTGGGTCGAGTGTGCAGACTTCATTTCAAACAGAGGTTGGGACGAATGTGTAGACTTAGTTTCAAACACAGAGTGGGACGAGCGTGCATACTTCATTTCAAACACAGGGTCGGCCTCGTGTGCAGACTTTAGTTCAAACAGAGACTGGGACGAGTGTGCAGACTTCCTTTCAAACACAAGGTGTGACGAGTGTGCAGACGTCATTTCAAACGGAGAGTGGGTCGAGTGTGCAGACTTCATTTCCATCAGAGAGTGGGTCGATTGTGCAGACTTCATTTCAAACGGAGGTTGGGTCGAGTGTGCAGACTTCATTTCAAACGGAGGGTGGGCTGAGTGTGCAGACTTAATTTCAAACAGAGAGTGGGACGAGTGTGCAGACTTAATTTCAAACACAGGGAGGGACGAGTGTGCAGACTTCATTTCACACAGAGAGTGGGCCGAGTGTGCAGATTTCATTTCACACAGAGAGTGGGCCGAGTGTGCAGACTTCATTTCAAACAGAGAGTGGGACGAGTGTGCAGACTTCATTTCAAACAGAGAGAGGGACGCATGTGCAGACTTCGTTTCAAACACAGGGTGGGACGAGTGTGCAGACTTAGTTTCAAACGGAGCGTGGGAAGAGTGTGCAGACTTCATTTCAAACAGAGGTTGGGACGATTGTTCAGACTTAGTTTCAAACACAGGGTGGGCCGAGTGTGCAGACTTCATATCCAATAGAGAGTGGGCCGAGTGTGCAGACTTCATTTCAAACACAGGGTGGGACGAGTGTGCAGAGTTCATTTCAAACGGACGGTGGGTCGAGGGTGCAGACTTCATTTCAAACAGAGGTTGGGACGAATTTGCAGACTTAGTTGCAAACACAGGGTGGGACGAGTGTGCAGACTTCATTTCAAACGGAGTGTGGGTCGAGTGTGCAGACTTCGTTTCAAACACAGGTTGGGCAGAGTGCGCTGACTTCATTTCAAACAGAGAGTTGGACGAGTGTGCAGACTTCATTTCAAACACAGGGTCGGCTTCGTTTGCAGACTTAATTTCAAACACAGGGTCGGCCTCGTTTGCAGACTTAATTTCAAACAGAGAGTGGGACGAGTGTGCAGACTTCGTTTCAAACACAGGGTGTGACGAGTTTGCAGACTTCATTTCAAACGGAGTGTGGGTCGAGTGTGCAGACTTCGTTTCAAACACAGGTTGGGCAGAGTGCGCAGACTTCATTTCAAACAGAGAGTGGGCCGAGTGTGCCGACTTCATTTCGAACAGAGAGTGGGCCGAGTGTGGAGACTTCATTTCAAACGCAGGGTGGGACGAGTGTGCAGACTTCATTTCAAACAGAGGGTGGGTCGAGTGTGCAGACTTCATTTCAAACAGAGGTTGGGACGAATGTGTAGACTTAGTTTCAAACACAGGGTGGGACGAGTGTGCAGACTTCATTTCAAACAGAGAGTTGGACGAGTGTGCAGACTTCATTTCAAACAGAGAGTGGGACGAGTGTGCAGACTTCATTTCAAACAGAGGGAAGCCGAGTGTGCAGACTTCATTTCAAACAGAGGGTGGGACGAGTGTGCAGACTTCATTTTAAACAGAGAGTGGGACGAGTGTGCAGACTTCATTTCAAACAGAGTGTGGGACGAGTGTGCAGACTTCATTTCAAACAGAGGGTGGGACGAGTGTGCAGACTTCATTTCAAACAGAGAGTGGGACGAGTGTGCAGACTTCATTTCAAACAGAGAGTGGGCCGAGTGTGCAGACTTCATTTCAAACAGAGGGTGGGACGAGTGTGCAGACTTCATTTCAAACAGAGGGTGGGTCGAGTGTGCAGACTTCATTTCAAACAGAGGGTGGGTCGAGTGTGCAGACTTCATTTCAAACAGAGAGTGGGACGAGTGTGCAGACTTCATTTCAAGCACAGGGTGGGACGAGTGTGCAGACTTAGTTTCAAACGGAGGGTGGGTCGAGTGTGCAGACTTCATTTCAAACGGAGCGTGGGACGAGTGTGCAGACTTCATTTCAAACAGAGGTTGGGACGAGTGTGCAGACTTAGTTTCAAAAACAGTGTGGGCCGAGTGTGCAGACTTCATTTCCAACAGAGAGTGGCCTGAGTGTGCAGACTTCATTTCAAACAAAGAGTGGGACGAGTGTGCAGACTTCGTTTCAAACACAGGGTGGGACGCTTGTGCAGACTTCATTTCAAAAGGAGGGTGGGTAAAGCGTGCAGTCTTCATTTCAAACAGTAGTTGGGATGAGTGTGCAGACTTAGCTTCAAACACAGCGTGGGACGAGTGTGCAGGCCTCATTTCAAACAGAGAGTGGGACGAGTGTTCAGACTTCATTTCAAACACAAGGTCGGCCTAGTGTGCAGACTTCATTTCAAATGGAGAGTGGGACGAGTGTGCAGACTTCGTTTCAAACGGAGAGTGGGCCGAGTGTGCATACTTCATTTCAAGCAGAGAGTGGGCCGAGTGTTCAGACTTCATTTCAAACACAGGGTGGGAAGTGTGTGCAGACTTTATTTCAAACAGACGTTGGGACGAGTGTGCAGACTTCATTTCAAACAGAGGTTGGGACGAGTGTACAGACTTAGTTTCAAACACAGGGTGGGCCGAGTGTGCAGACATCATTTCCAACAGAGAGTGGGCCGAGTGTGCAGTCTTCATTTCAAACAGAGGTTGGGACGAGTGTGAAGACTTCATTTCAAAGAGAGAGTGCGCCGAGTGTGCAGACTTCATTTCAAACAGAGGTTGGGACGAGTGTGAAGACTTCATTTTCAACAGAGTGGGACGAGTGTGCAGACTTCATTTCAAACGGAGGTTGGGTCGAGTGAGCAGACTTCATTTCAAACGGAGGGTGGGTCGAGTGCGCAGACTTCATTTCAAACAGAGGATGGGACGAGTGTGCAGACTTCATTTCAAACAGAGGGTGGGACGAGTGTGCAGACTTAGTTTCAAACAGAGGGTTGGCCAAGTGTGCAGACTTCATTTCACACAGAGGAGTGGGCCGAGGTGTGCAGTCTTCATTTCAAACAGGATGTTGGGACGAGTGTGAAGACTTCATTTCAACAGAGCGAGTGGGCCAGGGTGTGCAAACTTCATTTCAAACAGAGGTTGGGACGAGTGTGAGACTTCATTTCCAACAGAGTGGGACGGTGTGCAGACCTTCATTTCAAACAGGAGGTGGGTCGAGTGTGCAGACTTCATTCAAACGGAAGTGTGTCGAGTGCAGCAGACTTCATTTCAAACAGAGGGTGGGTCGAGTGTCGCAGGACTTCATTCAAACAGAGGGTGGGACGAGTGTGCAGACTTCATTTCAAACTGAGGTTGGGACGTGTGTGCAGACTTAGTTACTCAAAAGAGGGTTGGCCTAGTGTGCAGACTTCATTTCCAACAGAGAGTGGGACGGTTCTGCAGACTTCATTTCAAACAAAGAGTGGGAAGAGTGTGCTGACTTCATTTAAACACAGGGTGGGACGGGTGTGCAGACTTCATTTCAAACGGAGGGTGGGTCGAGTGTGCAGACTTCATTTCAAACAGAGGTTGGGACGAATGTGTAGACTTATTTTCAAACACAGGGTGGGACGAGTGTGCAGACTTCATTTCAAACACAGGGTCGGCCTCGTGTGCAGACTTTATTTCAAACAGAGAGTGGGACGAGTGTGCAGACTTCGTTTCAAACACAGGGTGTGACGAGTGTGCAGACGTCATTTCAAACGGAGAGTGGGTCGAGTGTGCAGACTTCATTTCCAACAGAGAGTGGGCCGATTGTGCAGACTTCATTTCAAACGGAGGGTGGGTCGAGTGTGCAGACTTAGTTTCAAACACAGGGTGGGCCGAGTGTTCAGACTTCATTTCAAACAGAGAGTGGGACGAGTGTGCAGACTTCATTTCAAACTGAGAGTGGTCCAAGTGTGCAGACTTCATTTCCAACAGATTGTGGGACGAGTGTGCAGACTTCGATTCAAACACAGGGTCGGCCTAGTGTGCAAACTTCATTTCAAAAAGAGAGTGGGACGAGTGTGCAGACTTCATTTCAAACGGAGGGTAGGTCGAGTGTGCAGACTTTATTTCCAACAGAGAGTGGGACGAGTGTGCAGACTTCATTTCAAACGGAGGGTGGGTCGAGTGTGCAGACTTTATTTCCAACAGAGAGTGGGCAGAGTGTGCAGTCTTCATTTCAAACAGAGGTTGGGACGAGTGTGAAACTTCATTTCAAAGAGAGAGTGGGCCGAGTGTGCAGACTTCATTTCAAACAGAGGTTGGGACGAGTGTGAAGACTTCATTTCCAACAGAGTGGGACGAGTGTGCAGACTTCATTTCAAACAGAGGTTGGGTCGAGTGTGCAGACTTCATTTCAAACAGAAAGTGGGACGAGTGTGCAGACTTCATTTCAAACGGAGGTTGGGTGGAGTGTGCAGACTTCATTTCAAACGGAGGGTGGGTCGAGTGTACAGACTTCATTTCAAACAGAGAGTGGGACGAGTGTGCAGACTTCATTTCAAACAGACGTTGGGACGAATGTGCAGACTTAGTTCAAACAGATGGTAGGCCGAGTGTGCAGACTTCATTTCAATCAGAGAGTGGGCCGAGTGTCGCAGACTTCATTTCAAACAAAGAGTGGGACAAGTGTGCAGACTTCATTTCAAGCACTGGGTGGGACGGGTGTGCAGACTTCATTTCAAACAGAGGTTGGGACAAGTGTGCAGACTTGGTTTCAAAAACAGGGTGGGCCGAGTGTGCAGACTTCATTTCCAACAGAGAGCGGGACGAGTGTGAAGACTTCATTTCCAACAGAGTGGGACGAGTGTGCAGACTTCATTTCAAACGGAGGTTGGGTCGAGTGTGCAGACTTCATTTCAAACGGAGGGTGGGTCGAGTGCGCAGACTTCATTTCAAACAGAGGGTGGGACGAGTGTTCAGACTTAGTTTCAAACACAGGGTGGGCCGAGTGTGCAGACTTCATTTCAAACATAGAGTGGTCCAAGTGTGCAGACTTCATTTCCAACAGAGAGTGGGACGAGTGTGCAGACTTCGTTTCAAACACAGGTTGGGACGAGTGTGCAGACTTCATTTCAAACGGAGGGTGGGTCGAGTGTGCAGACTTCTTTTCAAACACAGCGTGGGACGAATGTGCAGACTTCATTTCAAACAGAGGTTGGGACAAGTGTGCAGACTTAGTTTCAAAAACAGGGTGGGCCGAGTGTGCAGACTTCATTTCCAACAGAGAGCGGGCCGAGTGTGCAGACTTCATTTCAAACAAAGAGTGGGACGAGTGTGCAGATTTCGTTTCAAACACAGGATGGGACGCTTGTGCAGACTTCATTTCAAAAGGAGGGTGGGTCAAGTGTGCCGACTTCATTTCAAACAGTGGTTGGGATGAGTGTGCAGACTTAGCTTCAAACACAGCGTGGGACGAGTGTGCAACCCTCATTTCAAACAGAGAGTGGGACGAGTGTTCAGACTTCATTTAAAACACAAGGTCGTCCTAGTGTGCAGACATCATTTCAAATGGAGAGTGGGACGAGTGTGCAGACTTCGTTTCAAACGGAGAGTGGGCCGAGTGTGCATACTTCATTTCAAGTAGAGAGTGGGCCGAGTGTTCAGACTTCATTTCAAACACAGGGTGGGAAGTGTGTGCAGACTTCATTTCAAACAGAGGTTGGGACGAGTGTGCAGACTTAGTTTCAAACACAGGGTGGGCCGAGTGTGCAGACTTCATTTCCAACAGAGAGTGGGCCGAGTGTGCAGATTTCGTTTCAAACACAGGGTGGGAAGCGTGTGCAGACTTCATTTCAAACGGAGGGTGTGTCGAGTGTGCAGACTTCATTTCAAACGGAGGGTGTGTCGAGTGTGCAGACTTCATTTCAAACACAGGGTCGGCCTCGTATGCAGACTTTATTTCCATCAGAGAGTGGGACGAGTGTGCAGACTTCATTTCAAACACAGGGTGGGTCGAGTGTGCAGACTTCATTTCAAACAGAGAGTGGGCCGATTGTGCAGACTTCATTTCAAACGGAGGTTGGGTGGATTGTGCAGACTTCATTTCAAACGGAGGGTGGGTCGAGTGTACAGACTTCATTTCAAACAGAGAGTGGGACGAGTGTGCAGACTTCATTTCAAACAGAGGTTGGGACGAATGTGCAGACTTAGTTTCAAACAGAGGGTTGGCCTAGTGTGCAGACTTCATTTCCAACAGAGAGTGGGCCGATTCTGCAGACTTCATTTCAAACAAAGAGTGGGACAAGTGTGTAGACTTCATTTCAAGCACAGGGTGGGACGGGTGTGCAGACTTCATTTCAAACAGAGGTTGAGACAAGTGTGCAGAATTGGTTTCAAAAACAGGGTGGGCTGAGTGTGCAGACTTCATTTCCAACAGAGAGCTGGCCGAGTGTGCAGACTTCATTTCAAACAAAGGAGTGGGTTGAGTGTGCAGACTTCATTTCAAACAGAGGGTGGGTTCAGTGTGCAGACTTCATTTCAAACAGAGGATTGGTTGAGTGTGCAGACATCATTTCAAACAGAGGGTGGGACCGAGCGTGCAGACTTCAGTTTCAAACAGAGAGTGGCCCGAGTGTGCAGACTTCATTTCAAACAGAGGGTGGGATCAGTGTGCAGACTTCATTTCAAACAGAGGTTGGGACGAGTGTGCAGACATCATTTCAAACAAGAGTGGTCCGAGTGTGCAGACTTCATTTCAAACAGAGAGTGGGACGAGTGTGCAGACTTCATTTCAAACACAGGGTAGGCCTAGTGTGCAGACTTTATTTCAAACAGAGAGTGGGACGAGTGTGCAGACTTCGTTTCAAACACAGGCGTGGACTAGTGTGCAGACTTCATTTCACACAGAGGGTGGGACAAGTGTGCAGACTTCATTTCAAACAGAGGTGGGACGAGTGTGCAGACTTCATTTCAAACGGAGGGTTGGCCAAGTGTGCAGACTTCATTTCCAACAGAGAGTGGGCCGAGTGTGCAGTCTTCATTTCAAACAGAGGTTGGGACGAGTGTGAAGACTTCATTTCAAAGAGAGAGTGGGCCGAGTGTGCAGACTTCATTTCAAACAGAGGTTGGTCCGAGTGTGAAGACTTCATTTCCAACAGATTGGGACGAGTGTGCAGACTTCATTTCAAACGGAGGGTGTGTCGAGTGCGCAGACTTCATTTCAAACAGAGGGTGGGACGAGTGTGAAGACTTCATTTCAAACTGAGGTTGGGACGAGTGTGCAGACTTAGTTTCAAACAGAGGGTTGGCCAAGTGTGCAGACTTCATTTCAACAGAGAGTGGGCCGATTCTGCAGACTTCATTTCAAACAAAGAGTGGGACGAGTGTGCTGACTTCATTTCAAACACAGGGTGGGACGGGTGTGCAGACTTCATTTCAAACGGAGGGTGGGTCGAGTGTGCAGACTTCATTTCAAACAGAATTTGGGACGAATGTGTAGACTTAGTTTCAAACACAGGGTGGGACGAGTGTGCAGACTTCATTTCAAACACAGGGTCGGCCTCGTGTGCAGACTTTATTTCAAACAGAGAGTGGGACGAGTGTGCAGACTTCGTTTCAAACACAGGGTGTGACGAGTGTGCAGACGTCATTTCAAACGGAGAGTGGGTCGAGACTGCAGACTTCATTTCCAACAGAGAGTGGGCCGATTGTGCAGACTTCATTTCAAACAGAGGTTGGGACGAGTGTTCAGACTTAGTTTCAAACACAGGGTGGGCCGAGTGTGCAGACTTCATTTCAAACAGAGAGTGGGACGAGTGTGCAGACTTCATTTCAAACAGAGAGTGGTCCAAGTGTGCAGACTTCATTTCCAACAGAGAGTGGGACGAGTGTGCAGACTTCGTTTCAAACAGAGGGTGTGTTCAGTGTGCAGACTTCATTTCAAATAGAGAGTGGGACGAGTGTGCAGACTTCGATTCAAACACAGGGTCGGCCTAGTGTGCAGACTTCATTTCAAAAAGAGAGTGGGACGAGTGTGCAGACTTCATTTCAAACGGAGGGTAGGTCGAGTGTGCAGACTTCATTTCCAACAGAGAGTGGGACGAGTGTGCAGACTTCTTTTAAAACACAGGGTCGGCCTCGTGTGCAGACTTTATTTCCAACAGAGAGTGGGCCGAGTGTTCAGACTTCATTTCAAACACAGGGTGGGAAGTGTGTGCAGACTTCATTTCAAACAGAGGTTGGGACGAGTGTGCAGACTTAGTTTCAAACACAGGGTGGGCCGAGTGTGCAGACTTCATTTCCAACAGAGAGTGGGCCGAGTGTGCAGATTTCGTTTCAAACACAGGGTGGGAAGCGTGTGCAGACTTCATTTCAAACGGAGGGTGTGTCGAGTGTGCAGACTTCATTTCAAACACAGGGTCGGCCTCGTATGCAGACTTTATTTCCATCAGAGAGTGGGACGAGTGTGCAGACTTCATTTCAAACACAGGGTGTGTCGAGTGTGCAGACTTCATTTCAAACAGAGAGTGGGCCGAGTGTGAAGACTTCATTTCAAACTGAGGTTGGGACGAGTGTGCAGACTTCATTTCAAACGGAGGGTGGGTCGAGTGCAGACTTCATTGCAAATAGAGAGTGGGTCGAGTGTGCAGACTTCTTTTCAAACAGAGAGTGGGACGAGGGTGCAGACTTGAGTTTCAAACAGAGAGTGGTCCGAGTGTGCAGACTTCATTTCAAACAGAGATTGGTGCGAGTCTGCAGACTTCATTTCAAACAAAGAGTGGGACAAGTGTGTAGACTTCATTTCAAAGCACAGGGTGGGACGGGTGTGCAGACTTCATTTCAAAACAGAGGGTGAGACAAGTGTGCAGAATTGTTTCCAAACAGAGTGGGGTGAGTGTGCAGACCTCAATTCAAACAGAGAGATGGGCGAATGTGCAGACTTCATTTCAAACAAAGAGTGTGCCGAGTGTGCAAATTTTGTTTCAAACACAGGGTGGGACGCTTGTGCAGACTTCGTTTCAAACGGAGAGTGGGCCGAGTGTGCAGACTTCATTCCAAGCAGAGAGTGGGCCGAGTGTTCAGACTTCATTTCAAACACAGGGTGGGAAGTGTGTGCAGACTTCATTTCAAACGGAGGGTGGGTCGAGTGTGCAGACTTCTTTTCAAACAGAGGTTGGGATGAGTGTGCAGACTTAGCTTCAAACACAGCGTGGGACGAGTGTGCAGACCTCATTTCAAACAGAGAGTGGGACGAGTGTTCAGACTTCATTTCAAACTCAAGGTCGTCCTAGTGTGCAGACTTCATTTCAAATGGAGAGTGGGACGAGTGTGCAGACTTCGTTTCAAACGGAGCGTGGGTCGAGTGCGCAGACTTCATTTCAAACAGAGGGTGGGACGAGTGTGCAGACTTCATTTCAAACTGAGGTTGGGACGAGTGTGCAGACTTAGTTTCAAACGGAGGGTTGGCCAAGTGTGCAGACTTCATTTCCAACAGAGAGTGGGCCGAGTGTGCAGACTTCATTTCAAACAGAGGTTGGGACGAGTGTGAAGACTTCATTTCAACGAGAGAGTTGGACGAGTGGTGCAGACTTCATTTCAAACGAGAGGGTGGGCGAGTGTGCAGACTTAATTTCAAACAGATTTCGGGACGAGTGTGCAGACTTCATTTCAAACGGAGGGTGGGTCGAGTGTGCAGACTTCATTTCAAACAGAGGTGGACGATTGTGAAGACTTCCATTTCAAACTGAGGTGGGGACGAGTGTGCAGACTTCATTTCAAACTGAGAGTGGGCCTAGTGTGCAGACTTTCATTTCAACAGAGAGTGGGACGAGTGTGCAGACTTCATTTCAAACAAGGAGAGTGGGACGATGTGCTGACTTCATTTCAAACGAGAGTGACAGGGTGCAGACTTCATTTCAAACAGAGAGTGGGCCGAGTGTGCAGACTTCATTTCAAACAGAGGTTGGGACGAATGTGTAGACTTCGTTTCAAACACAGGGTGGGACGAGTGTGCAGACTTCATTTCAAACACAGGGTCGGCCTCGTGTGCAGACTTTATTTCAAACAGAGAGTGGGACGAGTGTGCAGACTTCGTTTCAAACACAGGGTGTGACGAGTGTGCAGACGTCATTTCAAACGGAGAGTGGGTCGAGTGTGCAGACTTCATTTCCAACAGAGAGTGGGCCGATTGTGCAGACTTCATTTCAAACAGAGGTTGGGACGAGTGTTCAGACTTAGTTTCAAACACAGGGTGGGCCGAGTGTGCAGACTTCATTTCAAACGGAGAGTGGGTCGAGTTTGCAGACTTAGTTTCAAACACAGGGTTGGCCGAGTGTTCAGATTTCATTTCAAACAGAGAGTTGGACGATTGTGCAGACTTCATTTCAAACTGAGAGTGGTCCAAGTGTGCAGACTTCATTTCCAACAGATTGTGGGATGAGTGTGCAGACTTCGATTCAAACACAGGGTCGGCCGAGTGTGCAGACTTCATTTCAAACAGAGAGTGGGACGAGTGTGCAGACTTCATTTCAAACAGAGAGTGGCCTGAGTGTGCAGACTTCATTTCCAACAGAGAGTGGGACGAGTGTGCAGACTTCTTTTCAAACACAGGGTGGGCCGAGTGTGCAGACTTCATTTCAAACAGAGAGTGGGACGAGTGTGCAGACTTCATTTCAAACAGAGATTGGTTCGAGTGTGCAGACTTCATTTCAAACAGAGAGTGGGACGAGTGTGCAGACTTCATTTCAAACACAGGGTGGGACGAGTGTTCAGACTTCATTTCAAACAGCGGGTGGGACGAGTGTGCAGACTTCATTTCAAACGCAGGGTGGGTCGAGTGTGCAGACTTCATTTCAAACAGAGGGTGGGTCGAGTGTGCAGACTTCATTTCAAACAGAGAGTGGGACGAGTGTGCAGACTTCATTTCAAACAGAGGTTGGGACGAATGTGCAGACTTAGTTTCAAACACAGGGTGGGACGAGTGTGCAGACTTAGTTTCAAACGGAGGGTGGGTCGAGTGTGCAGACTTCATTTCAAACAGAGGTTGGGACGAATGTGCAGACTAAGTTTCAAACACAGGGTGGGACGAGTGTGCAGACTTCATTTCAAAGAGAGAGTGGGACGAGTGTGCAGACTTCTTTTCAAACACAGGGTCGGCCTCGTGTGCAGACTTTATTTCCATCAGAAAGTGGGACGAGTGTGCAGACTTCGTTTCAAACACAGGGTGTGACTAGTGTGCAGACTTCATTTCAAACAGAGGGTGGGTCGAGTGTGCAGACTTCATTTCAAATAGAGAGTGGGACAAGTGTGCAGACTTCATTTCAAACACAGGGTGGGACGAGTGTGCAGACTTAGTTTCAAACGGAGGGTGGGTCGAGTGTGCAGACTTCATTTCAAACAGAGCGTGGGAAGAGTGTGCAGACTTCATTTCAAACAGAGGTTGGGACGAGGGTTCAGACTTAGTTTCAAACACAGGGTGGGCCGAGTGTGCAGACTTCATTTCCAACAGAGAGTGGGCTGAGTGTGCAGACTTCATTTCAAACAAAGAGTGGGACGAGTGTGCAGACTTCATTTCAAACACAGGGTGGGACGAGTGTGCAGACTTCATTTCAAACGGAGGGTGGGTCGAGTGTGCAGACTTCATTTCAAACAGAGGTTGGGACGAGTGTGCAGACTTAGTTTCAAACACAGGGTGGGACGAGTGTGCAGACTTCATTTCAAACAGAGGGTGGGCCGAGTGTGCAGACTTCATTTCAAACAGAGAGTGGGACGAGTGTGCAGACTTCATTTCAAACAGAGAGTGGGACGAGTGTGCAGACTTCATTTCAAACAGAGAGTGGGACGAGTGTGCAGACTTCATTTCAAACAGAGAGTGGGCTGAGTGTGCAGACTTCATTTCAAACAAAGAGTGGGACGAGTGTGCAGACTTCGTTTCAAACACATGGTGGGACGAGTGTGCAGACTTCATTTCAAACAGAGAGTGGGCCGATTGTGCAGAGTTCATTTCAAACACAGGTTGGGACGAGTGTTCAGACTTAGTTTCAAACACAGGGTGGGCCGAGTGTGCAGACTTCATTTCAAACAGAGAGTGGGACGAGGGTGCAGACTTCATTTCAAACAGAGAGTGGTCCAAGTGTGCAGACTTCATTTCCAACAGATTGGGACGAGTGTGCAGACTTCGTTTCAAACACAGGGTGGGACGACTGTGCAGACTTCATTTCAAACGGAGGGTGGGTTGAGTTGTGCAGACTTCATTTCAAATGGACGGTGGGTCGAGTGTGCAGCCTTCATTTCAAACAGAAGTGGGCCGAGTGTGCAGGCTTCATTTCAAATTAGAGAGTGGGGCCGAGTGTGCAGACTTCATTTCAAACAGAGAGTGGGACGAGTGTGCAGACTTCAGTTTCAAACACAGGGTGGGACGAGTGTGCAGGACTTCATTTCAATCAAAGAGTGGGCCGAGTTTGCAGACTTCATTTCAAACAGAGGTTGGGACGAGTGTGAAGACTTCATTTTCAACAGAGTGGGACGAGTGTGCAGACTTCATTTCAAACGGAGGTTGGGTCGAGTGAGCAGACTTCATTTCAAACGGAGGGTGGGTCGAGTGCGCAGACTTCATTTCAAACAGAGGGTGGGACGAGTGTGCAGACTTCATTTCAAACAGAGGTTGGGACGAGTGTGCAGACTTAGTTTCAAACAGAGGGTGGGCCGAGTGAGCAGACTTCATTTCCAATAGAGAGTGGGCCGAGTGTGCAGACTTCATTTCGAACAGAGAGTGGGCCGAGTGTGCAGACTTCATTTCAAACAGAGGTTGGGACGAGTTGTGAAGACTTCATTTCAACAGAGTGGGACGAGTGTGCAGACTTCATTTCAAACGGAGGTTGGGTCGAGTGCTGCAGACTTCATTTCAAACAGAGGTGGGTCGAGTTCGCAGACTTCATTTCAAAACAGAGGGTGGGACGAGTGTGCAGACTTCATTTCAAACTGAGGTTGGGACGTGTGTGCAGACTTAGTTTCAACAGAGGGTTGGCCTAGTGTGCAGACTTCATTTCCAACAGAGAGTGGGCCGATTCTGCAGACTTCATTTCAAACAAAGAGTGGGACAAGTGTGCTGACTTCATTTCAAACACAGGGTGGGACGGGTGTGCAGACTTCATTTCAAACGGAGGGTGGGTCGAGTGTGCAGACTTCATTTCAAACAGAGGTTGGGACGAATGTGTAGACTTAGTTTCAAACACAGGGTGGGACGAGTGTGCAGACTTCATTTCAAACACAGGGTCGGCCTCGTGTGCAGACTTTATTTCAAACAGAGAGTGGGACGAGTGTGCAGACTTCGTTTCAAACACAGGGTGTGACGAGTGTGCAGACGTCATTTCAAACGGAGAGTGGGTCGAGTCTGCAGACTTCATTTCCAACAGAGAGTGGGCCGATTGTGCAGACTTCATTTCAAACGGAGGTTGGGTCGAGTGTGCAGACTTAGTTTCAAACACAGGGTGGGCCGAGTGTGCAGACTTCATTTCAAACAGAGAGTGGGACGAGTGTGCAGACTTCATTTCAAACAGAGAGTGGTCCAAGTGTGCAGACTTCATTTCCAACAGAGAGTGGGACGAGTGTGCAGACTTCGTTTCAAACACAGGGTGGGACGAGTGTGCAGACTTCATTTCAAACGGAGGTTGGGTCGAGTGTGCAGACTTCATTTCAAACAGAGGGTGGGTCGAGTGTGCAGACTTCATTTCAAACAGAGAGTGGGACGAGTGTGCAGACTTCATTTCCAATTGAGAGTGGGCCGAGTGTGCAGACTTCATTTCAAACAGAGAGTGGGACGAGTGTGCAGACTTCATTTCAAACACAGGGTGGGACGAGTGTGCAGACTTCATTTCAAATAGAGAGTGGGACGAGTGTGCAGACTTCATTTCAAACACAGGTTGGGACGAGTGTGCAGACTTCATTTCAAACAGAGAGTGGGACGAGTGTGCAGACTTCATTTCAAACAGAGGGTGGGACGAGTGTGCAGACTTCATTTCAAACAGAGAGTGGGACGAGTGTGCAGACTTCATTTCAAACAGAGAGTGGGACGAGTGTGCAGACTTCATTTCAAACAGAGAGTGGGACGAGTGTGCAGACTTCATTTCAAACAGAGAGTGGGACGAGTGTGCAGACTTCATTTCAAACAGAGAGTGGGACGAGTGTGCAGACTTCATTTCAAACAGAGAGTGGGACGAGTGTGCAGACTTCATTTCAAACAGAGAGTGGGACGAGTGTGCAGACTTCATTTCAAACAGAGAGTGGGCCGAGTGTGCAGACTTCATTTCAAACAGAGAGTGGGACGAGTGTGCAGACTTCATTTCAAACAGAGAGTGGGACGAGTGTGCAGACTTCATTTCAAACACAGGGTGGGACGAGTGTGCAGACTTCATTTCAAACAGAGAGTGGGACGAGTGTGCAGACTTAGTTTCAAACACAGGGTGGGCCGAGTGTGCAGACTGCATTTCAAACAGAGAGTGGGCCGAGTGTGCAGACTGCATTTCAAACAGAGAGTGGGACGAGTGTGCAGACTTCATTTCAAACAGAGGTTGGGACGAGTGTGCAGACTTCATTTCAAACAGAGAGTGGGTCGAGTGTGCAGACTTCATTTCAAACAGAGAGTGGGACGAGTGTGCAGACTTCATTTCAAACACAGGGTGGGACGAGTGTGCAGACTTCATTTCAAACAGAGGGTGGGTCGAGTGTGCAGACTTCATTTCAAACAGAGAGTGGGACGAGTGTGCAGACTTCATTTCAAACACAGGGTGGGACGAGTGTGCAGACTTCATTTCAAACAGAGAGTGGGACGAGTGTGCAGACTTCATTTCAAACAGAGAGTGGGCCGAGTGTGCAGACTTCATTTCAAACAGAGAGTGGGACGAGTGTGCAGACTTCATTTCAAACAGAGGTTGGGACGAGTGTGCAGACTTCATTTCAAACAGAGAGTGGTCCAAGTGTGCAGACTTCATTTCAAACTGAGGTTGGGACGAGTGTGCAGACTTAGTTTCAAACGGAGGGTGGGTCGAGTGTGCAGACTTCATTTCCAACAGAGAGTGGGCCGAGTTTGCAGTCTTCATTTCAAACAGAGGTTGGGACGAGTGTGAAGTATTCATTTCAAAGAGAGAGTTGCCCGAGTGTGCAGACTTCATTTCAAACAGTGAGTGGTCCAAGTGTGCAGTCTTCATTTCCAACAGAGAGTGGGACGAGTGTGCAGACTTCATTTCAAACGGAGGGTGGGTCAAGTGCGCAGACTTCATTTCAAACAGAGGGTGGGACGAGTGTGCAGACTTCATTTCAAACAGAGGTTGGGACGAGTGTGCAGACTTAGTTTCAAACAGAGGGTTGGCCAAGTGTGCAGACTTCATTTCCAACAGAGAGTGGGCCGATTCTGCAGACTTCATTTCAAACAAAGAGTGGGAAGAGTGTGCTGACTTCATTTCAAACAGAGGTTGGAGCGAGTGTGCAGACTTCATTTCAAACGGAGGGTGGGTCGAGTGTGCAGACTTCATTTCAAACAGAGGTTGGGACGAATGTGTAGACTTAGTTTCAAACACAGGGTGGGACGAGTGTGCAGACTTCATTTCAAACACAGGGTCGGCCTCGTGTGCAGACTTTATTTCAAACAGAGAGTGGGACGAGTGTGCAGACTTCGTTTCAAACACAGGGTGTGACGAGTGTGCAGACGTCATTTCAAACGGAGAGTGGGTCGAGTGTGCAGACTTCATTTCAACAGAGAGTGGGCCGATTGTGCAGACTTCATTTCAAACAGAGGTTGGGACGAGTGTTCAGACTTAGTTTCAAACACAGGGTGGGCCGAGTGTGCAGACTTCATTTCAAACGGAGAGTGGGTCGAGTTTGCAGACTTAGTTTCAAACACAGGGTTGGGCCGAGTGTTCAGATTTCATTTCAAACAGAGAGTTGGACGAGTGTGCAGACTTCATTTCAAACTGAGAGTGGTCCGAGTGTGCAGACTTCATTTCAAACACAGGGTGGGCCGAGTGTGCAGACTTCATTTCAAACAGAGGGTGGGCCGTGTGTGCAGACTTCATTTCAAACAGAGGGTGGGCTGAGTGTTCAGACTTCATTTCAAACAGAGGGTGGACGAGTGTGCAGACTTCAGTTTCAAACAGAGGGTGGGTCGAGTGTGCAGACTTCATTTCAAACAGAGAGTGGGACGAGTGTGCAGACTTCATTTCAAACAGAGGTGGACGAGTGTGCAGAATTTAATTTCAAACAGAGGGTGGGACGAGTGTGCAGACTTCATTTCAAACAGAGAGTGGGACGAGTGTGCAGACTTCATTTCAAACAGAGTTGGGCCGAGTGTGCAGACATCATTTCAACACGAGGTGGGACGAGTGTGCAGACTTCATTTCAAACAGAGAGTGGGACGAGTGTGCAGACTTCATTTCAAACACAGGGTGGGCCGAGTGTGCAGACTTCATTTCAAACAGAGGTTGGGACGAGTGTGCAGACTTCATTTCCAACAGAGAGTGGGCCGAGTGTGCAGATTTCGTTTCAAACACAGGGTGGGAAGCGTGTGCAGACTTCATTTCAAACGGAGGGTGGGTCGAGTGTGCAGACTTCATTTCAAACAGAGGTTGGGACGAATGTGCAGACTAAGTTTCAAACACAGGGTGGGACGAGTGTGCAGACTTCATTTCAAAGAGAGAGTGGGACGAGTGTGCAGACTTCTTTTCAAACACAGGGTCGGCCTCGTGTGCAGACTTTATTTCCATCAGAAAGTGGGACGAGTGTGCAGACTTCGTTTCAAACACAGGGTGTCACTAGTGTGCAGACTTCATTTCAAACAGAGGGTGGGTCGAGTGTGCAGACTTCATTTCAAATAGAGAGTGGGACGAGTGTGCAGACTTCATTTCAAACACAGGGTGGGACGAGTGTGCAGACTTAGTTTCAAAGACAGGGTGGGTCGAGTGTGCAGACTTCATTTCAAACAGAGAGTGGGACGAGTGTGCAGACTTCATTTCAAACGGAGGTTGGGTCGAGGTTCAGACTTAGTTTTCAAACACAGGTGGGCCGAGTGTGCAGACTTCATTTCAAACGAGGTGGTCGAGTGTGCAGACTTCATTTCAAACGGAGGTTGGGTCGAGTGTGCAGACTTCATTTCAAACGGAGGTTGGGTCGAGTGTGCTGACTTCATTTCAAACACAGGGTGGGACGGGTGTGCTGACTTCATTTCAAACACAGGGTGGGACGGGTGTGCAGACTTCATTTCAAACGGAGGGTGGGTCGAGTGTGCAGACTTCATTTCAAACAGAGGTTGGGACGAATGTGTAGACTTAGTTTCAAACACAGGGTGGGACGAGTGTGCAGACTTCATTTCAAGCACAGGGGCGGCCTCGTGTGCAGACTTTATTTCAAACAGAGAGTAGGACGAGTGTGCAGACTTCGTTTCAAACACAGGGTGTGACGCGTGTGCAGACGTCATTTCAAACGGAGAGTGGGTCGAGTGTGCAGACTTCATTTCAAACAGAGGGTGGGTCGAGTGTGCAGACTTCATTTCAAACAGAGGGTGGGACGAGTGTGCAGACTTCATTTCAAACAGAGGTTGGGACGAGTGTGCAGACTTCATTTCAAACAGAGGGTGGGTCGAGTGTGCAGACTTCATTTCAAACAGAGAGTGGGTCGAGTGTGCAGACTTCATTTCAAACAGAGAGTGGGACGAGTGTGCAGACTTCATTTCAAACAGAGAGTGGGACGAGTGTGCAGACTTCATTTTCAAACAGAGAGTGGGACGAGTGTGCAGACTTCATTTCAAACAGAGAGTGGGTTGAGTGTGCAGTTATCATTTCAAACAGAGAGTGGGACGAGTGTGCAGACTTCATTTCAAACAGAGGGTGGGACGAGTGTGCAGACTTCATGTCTAACAGAGACTGGGGTCAGTGTGCAGACTTCATTTCAAACAGAGGTTGGGACGAGTGTGCAGACTTCATTTCAAACATTGATGGCCGAATGTGCAGACTTCATTTCAAACAGAGAGTGGGACGAGTGTGCAGACTTCATTTCAAACAGAGAGTGGGCCGAGGGTGCAGACTTCATTTCAAACAGAGAGTGGGGCGTGTGTGCAGACTTCATTTCAAACAGAGAGTGGGACGAGTGTGCAGACTTCATTTCAAACAGAGAGTGGGACGAGTGTGCAGACTTCATTTCAAACAGAGAGTGGGACGAGTGTGCAGACTTCATTTCAAACAGAGAGTGGGCCGAGTGTGCAGACTTCATTTCAAACAGAGAGTGGGACGAGTGTGCAGACTTCATTTCAAACAGAGAGTGGGACGAGTGTGCAGACTTCATTTCAAACAGAGAGTGGGACGAGTGTGCAGACTTCATTTCAAACAGAGAGTGGGACGAGTGTGCAGACTTAGTTTCAAACACAGGGTGGGCCGAGTGTGCAGACTTCATTTCAAACAGAGAGTGGGCCGAGTGTGCAGACTTCATTTCAAACAAAGAGTGGGACGAGTGTGCAGACTTCATTTCAAACAGAGGGTGGGACGAGTGTGCAGACTTCATTTCAAACAGACGGTGGGTCGAGTGTGCAGACTTCATTTCAACGAGGGGTGGGACGAGTGTGCAGACTTCATTTCAAACACAGAGTGGGACGAGTGTGCAGACTTCATTTCAAACAGAGAGTGGTCGAGTGTGCAGACTTCATTTCAAACAGAGAGTGGGACGAGTGTGCAGACTTCGTTTCAAACACAGGGTGGGACGAGTGTGCAGACTTCATTTCAAACACAGAGTGGGTCGAGTGTGCAGACTTCATTTCAAACAGAGAGTGGGATGAGGGTGCAGACTTCATTTCAAACAGAGAGTGGGACGATTGTGCAGACTTCATTTCAAACAGAGGTTGGGCCGAGTGTGCAGACTTCATTTCAAACGGGGAATGGGCCGAGTGTGCAGACTTCATTTCAAACAGAAGGTGGCACGAGTGTGCAGACTTCATTTCAAACGGAGGTGGGACGAGTGTGCAGACTTCATTTCAAACAGAGAGTGGGACGAGTGTGCAGACTTCATTTCAAACAGAGAGTGGGACGAGTGTGCAGACTTCATTTCAAACAGAGGGTGGGCCGAGTGTGCAGACTTCATTTCAAACAGAGAGTGGGACGAGTGTGCAGACTTCATTTCAAACAGAGAGTGGGTCGAGTGTGCAGACTTCATTTCCAACAGAGAGTGGGACGAGTGTGCAGACTTCATTTCAAACAGAGAGTGGGACGAGTGTGCAGACTTCATTTCAAACAGAGAGTGGGACGAGTGTGCAGACTTCATTTCAAACGGAGGGTGGGTCGAGTGTGCAGACTTCATTTCAAACAGAGGGTGGGACGAGTGTGCAGACTTCATTTCAAACAGAGGGTGGGACGAGTGTGCAGACTTCATTTCAAACAGAGAGTGGGACGAGTGTGCAGACTTCATTTCAAAGAGAGAGTGGGACGAGTGTGCAGACTTCATTTCAAACGGAGGGTGGGTCGAGTGTACAGACTTCATTTCAAACAGAGAGTGGGACGAGTGTGCAGACTTAGTTTCAAACAGAGGGTTGGCCTAGTGTGCAGACTTCATTTCCAACAGAGAGTGGGCCGATTCTGCAGACTTCATTTCAAACAAAGAGTGGGACAAGTGTGCAGACTTCATTTCAAGCACAGGGTGGGACGGGTGTGCAGACTTCATTTCAAACAGAGGTTGGGACAAGTGTGCAGACTTGGTTTCAAAAACAGGGTGGGCCGAGTGTGCACACTTCATTTCCAACAGAAATCGGGCCGAGTGTGCAGACTTCATTTCAAACAAAGAGTGGGACGAGTGTGCAGAGTTCGTTTCAAACGCAGGGTGGGACGCTTGTGCAGTCTTCGTTTCAGACGGTAAGTGGGCCGAGTGTTCAGACTTCATTTCAAACACAGGGTGGGAAGTGTGTGCAGACTTCATTTCAAACGGAGGGTGGGTCGAGTGTGCAGACTTCATGTCCAACAGAGAGCGGGCCGAGTGTGCAGACTTCTTTACCAACACAGCGTGGGAAGAGTGTGCAGACTTCGTTTCAAACAGAGAGTGGGACGAGCGTGCAGACTAAGTTTCAAAAACAGGGTGGGCCGTTTGTGCAGACTTCATTTCCAACAGAGAGCGGGCCAAGTATGCAGACTTCATTTCAAACGGAGGGTGGGTCGGGTGTGCAGACTTCATTTCAAACAGAGGTTGAGATGAGTGTGCAGACCTCATTTCAAACAGAGAGTGGGACGATTGCTCAGACTTCATTTCAAACACAAGGTCGTCCTAGTGTGCAGACTTCATTTCAAATGGAGAGTGGGACGAGTTTGCAGACTTCGTTTCAAACGGAGAGTGGGCCGAGTGCTCATACTTCATTTCAAGCAGAGAGTGGGACGAGTGTTCAGACTTCATTTCAAACACAGGGTGGGACGGGTGTGCAGACTTCATTTCAAACAGAGGGTGGGATGAGTGTGCAGACTTCATTTCAAACAGAGGGTGGGCCGAGTGTGCAGACTTCAATTCGAAAAGAGGGTGGGACGTGTGTGCAGACTTCATTTCAAACCGAGAGTGGGCCGAGTGTGCAGACTTCATTTCAAACAGAGAGAGGGCTGAGTGTGCAGACTTCATTTCCAACAGAGAGTGGGACGAGTGTGCAGACTTCATTTCAAACAGAGGGTGGGACGAGTGTGCAGACTTCATTTCAAACAGAGAGTGGGACGAGTGTGCAGACTTCATTTCAAACAGAGAGTGGGCCGAGTGTGCAGACTTCATTTCAAACAGAGAGTGGGACGAGTGTGCAGACTTCATTTCAAACAGAGGGTGGGACGAGTGTGCAGACTTCATTTCAAACAGAGGGTGGGACGAGTGTGCAGACTTCGTTTCAAAAAGAGGGTGGGACGAGTGTGCAGACTTCATTTCAAACAGAGAGTCGGCCGAGTGTGCAGACTTCATTTCAAACAGACGGTAGGTCGAGTGTGCAGACTTCATTTCAAACAGAGGTTGGGACGAGTGTGAAGACTTCATTTCCAACAGAGTGGGACGAGTGTGCAGACTTCATGTCAAACTGAGATGGGCCGAGTGAGCAGATTTCATTTCAAACAGAAAGTGGGACGAGTGTGCAGACTTCATTTCAAACAGAGATTGGGACGAGTGTGCAGACGTCATTTCAAACAGAGGGTTGGCCGAGTGTGTAGACTTCCTTTCCAACAGAGAGTGGGCCGAGTGTGCAGACTTCATTTCAAACAAAGAGTGGGACAAGTGTGCAGACTTCATTTCAAACACAGGGTGGGACGAGTGTGCAGAGTTCATTTCAAACAGAGGTTGGGACGAATTTGCCGACTTAGTTGCAAACACAGGGTGGGACGAGTTTTCTGACTTCATTTCAAACATAGAGTTGGACGAGTGTGCAGACTTCATTTCAAACGGAGGGTGGGTCGAGTGTGCAGACTTCATTTCCAACAGAGAGTGGGCCGATTGTGCAGACTTCATTTCAAACAGAGGCTGGGTCGAGTGTGCAGACTTCATTTCAAACACAGTGTGGGACGAGTGTGCAGACTTCATTTCAAACACAGGGTGGGTCGAGTGTGCAGACTTCATTTCAACAGAGGTGGGCCGAGTGTGGCAGACTTCATTTCAAACGGAGGGTGGGACGAGTGTGCAGACTTCATTTCAAACAGAGTGTGGGACGAGTGTGCAGACTTCATTTCAAACGGAGGGTGGGACGAGTGTGCAGACTTCATTTCAACAGAGGGTGGGACGAGTGTGCAGACTCATTTCAACAGAGAGGGTGGGACGAGTGTGCAGACTTCATTTCAAACAGAGAGTGGGACGAGTGTGCCAGACTTCATTTCAAACAGAGAGTGGGGACGAGTGTGCAGACTTCATATCAAACAGACAGTGGGACGACTGTGCAGACTTCATTTCAACACAGGAGTGGGACGAGTGTGCAGACTATATTTCAAACAGAGGGAGGGTTCAGCGTGCAGACATCATTTCAAACAGAGAGTGGGACGAGTGTGCAAACGTCATTTCAAACAGCGAGTGGGACAAGTGTGCAGACTTCATTTCAAACAGAGAGTGGGCCAAGTGTGCAGACTTCATTTCAACAGATGGTGGGTCGAGTGTGCAGCCTTCATTTCAAACAGAAGTGGGCCGAATGTGCAGACTTCATTTCAAAAAGAGGGTGGGACGAGTGTGCAGACTTCGTTTCAAACAGAGGGCGGGACGAGTGTGCAGACTTCATTTCAAACAGAGAGTGGGCCGAGTGTGCAGACTTCATTTCAAACAGAGAGTGGGACGAGTGTGCAGACTTCATTTCAAACAGAGAGTGGGACGAGTGTGCAGACTTCATTTCAAACAGAGAGTGGGACGAGTGTGCAGACTTCATTTCAAACAGAGAGTGGGACGAGTGTGCAGACTTCATTTCCAACAGGGAACTGGCCGAGTGTTCAGACTGCATTTCAAACAAAGAGTGGGACGAGTGTGCAGACTTCGTTTTAAACACTGTGTGGGACGCGTGTGCAGACTTCATTTCAAACACAGGGTGGGACGAGTGTGCAGACTTCGTTTCAAACAGAGGGTGGGACGAGTGTGCAGACTTCATTTCAAACGGAGGGTGGGTCGAGTGTGCAGACTTCATTTCAAACAGAGAGTGGGACGAGTGTGCAGACTTCATTTCAAACAGAGGTTGGGACGAGTGTGCAGACTTAATTTCAAACAGAGGGTGGGCCGAGTGTGCAGACTTCATTTCAAACACAAGGTCGGCCTAGTGTGCAGACTTCATTTCAAACAGAGATTTGGCCGAATGTGCAGACTTCATTTCAAACGGAGGTTGGGTCGAGTGTGCAGACTTCATTTCAAACGGAGGGTGGGTCGAGTGTGCAGACTTCATTTCAAACAGAGGGTGGGACGAGTGTGCAGACTTAATTTCAAACAGAGTGTGGGACGAGTGTGCAGACTTAGTTTCAAACACAGGTTGGGCAGAGTGTGCAGACTTCATTTCAAACAGAGAGTGGGACGAGGGTGCAGACTTCATTTCAAACACAGGTTGGGACGAGTGTTCAGACTTAGTTTCAAACACAGGGTGGGCCGAGTGTGCAGACTTCATTTCAAACAGAGAGTGGGACGAGTGTGCAGACTTTATTTCAAACTGTGTGTGGTCCAAGTGTGCAGTCTTCATTTCCAACAGAGAGTGGGACGAGTGTGCAGACTTCGTTTCAAACGGAGGGTGGGTCGAGTGTGCAGACTTCATTTCAAACAGAGGTTGGGACGAATGTGCAGACTAAGTTTCAAACACAGGGTGGGACGAGTGTGCAGACTTCATTTCAAACAGAGAGTGGGACGAGTGTGCAGACTTCATTTCAAACACAGGGTCGGCCTCGTGGGCAGACTTTATTTCAAACAGAGAGTGGGTCGAGTGTGCAGACTTCATTTCAAACTGTGAGTGGTCCAAGTGTGCAGACTTCATTTCAAACGGATGGTAGGTCGAGTGTGCAGACTTTATTTCCAACAGAGAGCGGGACGAGTGTGCAGACTTAGTTTCAAACAAAGGGTTGGCCTAGTTTGCAGACTTCATTTCCAACAGAGAGTGGGCCGATTCTGCAGACTTCATTTCAAACAAAGAGTGGGACGAGTGTGCAGACTTCATTTCAAACGGGGGGTGGGTCGAGTGTGCAGACTTCATTTCCAACAGAGAGTGGGCCGAGTGTGCAGACTTCATTTCAAACAGAGGGTGGGACGAGTGTGCAGACTTCATTTCAAACAGAGGGTGGGACGAGTGTGCAGACTTCATTTCAAACAGAGGTTGGGACGAGTGTGCAGACTTAGTTTCAAACAGAGGGTTGGCCTAGTGTGCAGACTTCATTTCCAACAGAGAGTGGGCCGATTCTGCAGACTTCATTTCAAACAAAGAGTGGGACGAGTGTGCAGACTTCATTTCAAACACAGGGTGGGACGAATGCGCAGATTTCATTTCAAACAGACGGTAGGTCGAGTGTGCAGACTTCATTTCAAACAGAGGTTGGGACGAATGTGTAGACTTAGTTTCAAACACAGGGTGGGACGAGTGTGCAGACTTCATTTCAAACACAGGGTCGGCCTCGTGTGCAGACTTTATTTCAAACAGAGAGTGGGACGAGTGTGCAGACTTCGTTTCAAACACAGGGTGTGACGAGTGTGCAGACGTCATTTCAAACGGAGAGTGGGTCGAGTGTGCAGACTTCATTTCCAACAGAGAGTGGGCCGATTGTGCAGACTTCATTTCAAACAGAGGTTGGGACGAGTGTTCAGACTTAGTTTCAAACACAGGGTGGGCCGAGTGTGCAGACTTCATTTCAAACGGAGGATGGGTCGAGTTTGCAGACTTAGTTTCAAACACAGGGTGGGCCGAGTGTTCAGATTTCATTTCAAACAGAGAGTTGGACGATTGTGCAGACTTCATTTCAAACTGAGAGTGGTCCAAGTGTGCAGACTTCATTTCCAACAGATTGTGGGATGAGTGTGCAGACTTCGATTCAAACACAGGGTCGGCCTAGTGTGCAGACTTCATTTCAAAAAGAGAGTGGGACGAGTGTGCAGACTTCATTCAAACGGAGGGTGGGTCGAGTGTGCAGACTTCATTTCCAACAGAGAGTGGGACGAGTGTGCAGACTTCATTTCAAACACAGGGTCGGCCTCGTGTGCAGACTTTATTTCAAACACAGGGTGTGACGAGTGTGCAGACTTCATTTCAAACGGAGTTGGGACGAGTGTGAAGACTTCATTTCAAAGAGAGAGTGGGCCGAGTGTGCAGACTTCATTTCAAACAGAGGTTGGGATGAGTGTGAAGACTTCATTTCCAACAGAGTGGGTCGAGTGTGCAGACTTCATTTCAAACGGAGGGTGGTTCGAGTGTGCAGACTTCATTTCAAACAGAGGGTGGGTCGAGTGTGCAGACTTCATTTCAAATAGAGAGTGGGACGAGTGTGCAGACTTCATTTCCAACAGAGAGTGGGACGAGTGTGCAGACTTCATTTCAAACACAGGGTGGGACGAGTGTGCAGACTTCATTTCAAACGGAGGGTGGGTCGAGTGTGCAGACTTCATTTCAAACAGAGGTTGGGACGAATGTGCAGACTAAGTTTCAAACACAGGGTGGGACGAGTGTGCAGACTTCATTTCAAAGAGAGAGTGGGACGAGTGTGCAGACTTCTTTTCAAACACAGGGTCGGCCTCGTGTGCAGACTTTATTTCCATCAGAAAGTGGGACGAGTGTGCAGACTTCGTTTCAAACACAGGGTGTGACTAGTGTGCAGACTTCATTTCAAACAGAGGGTGGGTCGAGTGTGCAGACTTCATTTCAAATAGAGAGTGGGACGAGTGTGCAGACTTCATTTCAAACACAGGGTGGGACGAGTGTGCAGACTTAGTTTCAAACGGAGGGTGGGTCGAGTGTGCAGACTTCATTTCAAACAGAGCGTGGGAAGAGTGTGCAGACTTCATTTCAAACAGAGGTTGGGACGCCTGGGTCAGACTTAGTTTCAAACGGAGGGTGGGACGAGTGTGCAGACATCATTTCAAACGGAGGGTGGGTCGAGTGTGCAGACTTCATTTCAAACGGAGGGTGGGTCAAGTGCGCAGACTTCATTTCAAACAGAGGGCGAGACGAGTTTGCAGACTTCATTTCAAACGGAGGGTGGGTCGAGTGTGCAGACTTCATTTCAAACAGAATTTGGGACGAATGTGTAGACTTAGTTTCAAACACAGGTTGGGACGAGTGTGCAGACTTCATTTCAAACACAGGGGTCGGCTCTGTTGCAGACTTATTTCAAACAGAGAGTAGGACGAGTGTGCAGACGTCAGTTTCAAACACAGGTGTGACGCGTGTGCAGACTTCATTTCAAAATGAGAGTGGGTCGAGGGTGCAGACTTCATTTCAAACAGAGAGTGGTCCGATTGTGCAGACTTCATTTGAAACAGAGGGTTGGATGAGGGTGCAGACTTCATTTCAAACAGAGAGTGGTCCGAGTGTGCAGACTTCATTTCAATCAAAGAGTGGGCCGATTGTGCAGACTTCATTTCAAACAGAGGTTGGGACGAGTGTTCAGACTTAGTTTCAAACACAGGGTGGGACGAGTGTGCAGACTTCATTTCAAACGGAGGGTGGGTCGAGTTTGCAGACTTAGTTTCAAACACAGGGTGGGCCGAGTGTTCAGATTTCATTCCAAACAGAGAGTTGGACGATTGTGCAGACTTCATTTCAAACTGAGAGTGTCCAAGTGTGCAGACTTCATTTCCAACAGATTGTGGGGACGAGTGTGCAGACTTCGATTCAAACACAGGGTCGGCCTAGTGTGCAGACTTCATTTCAAAAAGAGAGTGTGACGAGTGTGCAGACTTCATTTCAAACGGAGGGTGGGTCGAGTGTGCAGACTTCATTTCCAACAGATGATAGGTTGAGTGTGCAGTCTTCATTTCAAACAGAGGTTGGGACGAGTGTGAAGACTTCATTTCAAACAGAGAGTGGGCCGAGTGTGCAGACTTCATTTCAAACAGAGAGTGGGACGAGTGTGCAGACTTCATTTCAAACAGAGGGTGGGACGAGTGTGCAGACTTCATTTCAAACAGACGGTGGGTCGAGTGTGCAGACTTCATTTCAAACAGAGGGTGGGACGAGTGTGCAGACTTCATTTCAAACAGAGGGTGGGACGAGTGTGCAGACTTCATTTCAAACAGAGTGTGGGACGAGTGTGCAGACTTCATTTCAAACAGAGAGTGGGACGAGTGTGCAGACTTCATTTCAAACAGAGAGTCGGCCTAGTGTGCAGACTTCATTTCAAACAGAGAGTGGGTCGACTGTGCAGACTTCATTTCAAACAGAGGGTGGGACGAGTGTGCAGACATCATTTCAAACAGAGGTGGGACCGAGTGTGCAGACTTCATTTCAAACAGAGATTGGTGCGAGTGTGCAGACTTCATTTCAAACAGAGGGTGGGACGAGGGTGCAGACTTCATTTCAAACAGAGGTTGGGACGAGTGTGCAGACATCATTTCAAACATTGATGGCCGAATGTGCAGACTTCATTTCAAATAGAGAGTGGGCCGAGTGTGCAGACTTCATTTCAAACAGCGAGTGGTCCCAGTGTGCAGACTTCATTTCAAACAGAGGATGGGTCGAGTGTGCAGACTTCATTTCAAACACAAGGTGGGCCGAGTGTGCAGACTTCATTTCAAACAGAGGGTGGGACGATTGTGCAGATTCCATTTCAAACAGATGTTGGGACGAGTGTGTCAGACTTCAGTTTCAAACAGAGGGTGGGACGAGTGTGCAGACTTCATTTCAAACACAGGGTGGGCCGCGTGGGCAGACTTCATTTCAACAGAGAGTGGGACGATTGTGCAGACTTCTTTTCAAACACAGTGTGGGGACGAGTGTGCAGACTTCATTTCAAACAGAGAGTGGGACGAGTGTGCAGACTTCATTTCAAACAGAGAGTGGGTCGAGTGTGCAGATCTCATTTCAAACAGAGGTTGGGACGAGTGTTCAGACTTAGTTTCAAACACAGGGTGGGACGAGTGTGCAGACTTCATTTCAAACAGAGAGTGGGACGAGTGTGCAGACTTCATTTCAAACAGAGAGTGGGACTAGTGTGCAGACTTCATTTCAAACGGAGGGTGGGTCGAGTGTGCAGACTTCATTTCAACAAGAGCTTGGGAAGAGTGTGCAGACTTCATTTCAAACGGAGGGTGTGTCGAGTGTGCAGACTTCATTTCCAACAGAGAGTGGGACGAGTGTGCAGACTTCATTACAAAAAGAGAGTGGGACGAGTGTGCAGACTTCATTTCAAACAGAGGGTGGGACGAGTGTGCAGACTTCATTTCAAACAGAGGTTGGGACGAGTTTGCAGACTTAGTTGCAAACACAGGGTGGGACGAGTGTGCAGACTTCATTTCAAACAGAGAGTTGGACGAGTGTGCAGACTTCGTTTCAAACACAGGGTCGGTCGAGTGTGCAGACTTCTTTTCAAACAGAGAGTGGGACGAGGGTGCAGACTTGAATTCAAACACAGGGTGGAATGAGTGTTCAGACTTAGTTTCAAACAGAGGTGGGTCGAGTGGCAGACTTCATTTTCAAACAGAGAGTTGTCCAAGTGTGCAGACTTCATTTCAAACAGGGAATGGGCCGAGTGTGTAGACTTCATTTCAAACAGAGAGTGGGTCGAGAATGCAGTCTTCATTTCAATCAGAGGGTGGACCGAGTGTGCAGACTTCATTTCAACCAGCGGGTGGGACGAGTGTGCAGACTCATTTCAAACAGAGAGGTGGGACGAGTGTGCAGACTTCATTTCAAACAGAGAGTGGGACGAGTGTGCAGACTTCATTTCAAACAAATTGTGGGACGAGTGTGCAGACTTCATTTCAAACAGAGAGTGGGACGAGTGTGCAGACTTCATTTCAAACACAGGGTGGGACGAGTGTGCAGACTTCATTTCAAACAGAGGGTGGGTCGAGTGTGCAGACTTCGTTTCAAACGGAGGGTGGGTCGAGTGTGCAGACTTCATTTCAAACAGAGCGTGGGACGAGTGTGCAGACTTCATCACAAACAGAGGTTGGGACGAGTGTGCAGACTTAGTTTCAAACACAGGGTGGGCCGAGTGTGCAGACTTCATTTCCAACAGAGAGTGGGCCGAGTGTGCAGACTTCATTTCAAACAAAGAGTGGGACGAGTGTGCTGACTTCGTTTCAAACACAGGGTGGGACGAGTGGCAGACTTCATTTCAACAGAGAGTGGGTCGAGTGGGCAGCACTTCATTTCAAGACAGAGAGTGGGACGAGTGTGCAGACTTCAGTTTCAAACACAGTGTGGGACGAGTGTGCAGAATTCATTCAAACAGAGAGTGGGTCGAGTGTGCAGACTTCATTTCAAACAGGGAATGGGCCGAGTGTGCAGACGTCATTTCAAACAGAGAGTGGGACGAGTGTGCTGACCTCGTGTCAAACACAGGGTGGGACGAGTGCGCCGATTCCATTTCAAACAGACGGTAGGTCGAGTGTGCAGGCTTCATTTCAAACAGAGGTTGGGAAGAATTTGCAGACTTAGTTGCAAACGGAGGGTTGGCCAAGTGTGCAGACTTCATTTCCAACAGAGAGTGGGCCGAGTGTGCAGTCTTCATTTCAAACAGAGGTTGGGACGAATGTGAAGACTTCATTTCAAAGAGAGAGTGGGCCGAGTGTGCAGACTTCATTTCAAACAGAGGTTGGGACGAGTGTGAAGACTTCATTTCCAACAGATTGGGACGAGTGTGCAGACTTCATTTCAAACGGAGGGTGGGTCAAGTGCGCAGACTTCATTTCAAACAGAGGGTGGGACGAGTGTGCAGACTTCATTTCAAACTGAGGTTGGGACGAGTGTGCAGACTTAGTTTCAAACAGAGGGTTGGCCTAGTGTGCAGACTTCATTTCCAACAGAGAGTGGGCCGATTCTGCAGACTTCATTTCAAACAAAGAGTGTGACGAGTGTGCTGACTTCATTTCAAACACAGGGTGGGACGGGTGTGCAGACTTCATTTCAAACGGAGGGTGGGTCGAGTGTGCAGACTTCATTTCAAACAGAGGTTGGGACGAATGTGTAGACTTAGTTTCAAACACAGGGTGGGACGAGTGTGCAGACTTCATTTCAAACACAGGGTCGGCCTCGTGTGCAGACTTTATTTCAAACAGAGAGTGGGACGAGTGTGCAGACTTCGTTTCAAACACAGGGTGTGACGCGTGTGCAGACGTCATTTCAAACGGAGAATGGGTCGAGTCTGCAGACTTCATTTCCAACAGAGAGTGGGCCGATTGTGCAGACTTCATTTCAAACAGAGGTTGGGACGAGTGTTCAGACTTAGTTTCAAACACAGGGTGGGCCGAGTGTGCAGACTTCATTTCAAACGGAGAGTGGGTCGAGTTTGCAGACTTAGGTTCAAACACAGGGTTGGCCGAGTGTGCAGATTTCATTTCAAACAGAGAGTTGGACGAGTGTGCAGACTTCGTTTCAAACGGAGGTTGGGTCGAGTGTGCAGACTTCATTTCAAACAGAGGGTGGGACGAGTGTGCAGACTTCGATTCAAACACAGGGTCGGCCTAGTGTGCAGACTTCATTTCAAAAAGAGAGTGGGACGAGTGTGCAGACTTCGTTTCAATCACAGGGTGGGACGAGTGTGCAGACTTCATTTCAAACAGAGAGTGGGACGAGTGTGCAGACTTCATTTCAAACACAGGGTCGGCCTCGTGTGCAGACTTAATTTCAAACAGAGAGTGGGACGAGTGTGCAGACTTCATTTCAAACACAGGGTGTGACGAGTGTGCAGACTTCATTTCAAAGAGAGAGTGGGCCGAGTGTGCAGACTTCATTTCAAACAGAGGTTGGGACGAGTGTGAAGACTTCATTTCCAACAGAGTGGGACGAGTGTGCAGACTTCATTTCAAACGCAGGGTGGTTCGAGTGTGCAGACTTCATTTCAAACAGAGGGTGGGTCGAGTGTGCAGACTTCATTTCAAATAGAGAGTGGGACGAGTGTGCAGACTTCATTTCCAACAGAGAGTGGGACGAATGTGCAGACTTCATTTCAAACACAGGGTGGGACGAGTGTGCAGACTTAGTTTCAAACGGAGGGTGGGTCGAGTGTGCAGACTTCATTTCAAACAGAGGTTGGGACGAATGTGCAGACTAAGTTTCAAACACAGGGTGGGACGAGTGTGCAGACTTCATTTCAAAGAGAGAGTGGGACGAGTGTGCATACTTCTTTTCAAACACAGGGTCGGCCTCGTGTGCAGACTTTATTTCCATCAGAAAGTGGGACGAGTGTGCAGACTTCGTTTCAAACACAGGGTGTGACTAGTGTGCAGACTTCATTTCAAACAGAGGGTGGGTCGAGTGTGCAGACTTCATTTCAAATAGAGAGTGGGACGAATGTGCAGACTTCATTTCAAACACAGGGTGGGACGAGTGTGCAGACTTAGTTTCAAACGGAGGGTGGGTCGAGTGTGCAGACTTCATTTCAAACAGAGCGTGGGAAGAGTGTGCAGACTTCATTTCAAACAGAGGTTGGGACGAGGGTTCAGACTTAGTTTCAAACACAGGGTGGGCCGAGTGTGCAGACTTCATTTCAAACGGAGGTTGGGTCGAGTGTGCAGACTTCATTTCAAACGGAGGGTGGTTCAAGTGTGCTGACTTCATTTCAAACACAGGGTGGGACGGGTGTGCAGACTTCATTTCAAACGGAGGGTGGGTCGAGTGTGCAGACTTCATTTCAAACAGAGGTTGGGACGAATGTGTAGACTTAGTTTCAAACACAGGGTGGGACGAGTGTGCAGACTTCATTTCAAACACAGGGTCGGCCTCTGTTGCAGACTTTATTTCAAACAGAGAGTAGGACGAGTGTGCAGACGTCGTTTCAAACACAGGGTGTGACGCGTGTGCAGACGTCATTTCAAACGGAGAGTGGGTCGAGACTGCGGAATTCATTTCCAACAGAGAGTGGGCCGATTGTGCAGACTTCATTTCAAACAGAGGTTGGGACGAGTGTGAAGACTTCATTTCCAACAGAGTGGGACGAGTGTGCAGACTTCATTTCCAACAGAGAGTGGGCCGATTGTGCAGACTTCATTTCAAACAGAGGTTGGGACGAGTGTTCAGACTTAGTTTCAAACACAGGGTGGGCCGAGTGTGCAGACTTCATTTCAAACGGAGGGTGGGTCGAGTTTGCAGACTTAGTTTCAAACACAGGGTGGGCCGAGTGTTCAGATTTCATTCCAAACAGAGAGTTGGACGATTGTGCAGACTTCATTTCAAACTGAGAGTGGTCCAAGTGTGCAGACTTCATTTCCAACAGATTGTGGGACGAGTGTGCAGACTTCGATTCAAACACAGGGTCGGCCTAGTGTGCAGACTTCATTTCAAAAAGAGAGTGTGACGAGTGTGCAGACTTCATTTCAAACGGAGGGTGGGTCGAGTGTGCAGACTTCATTTCCAACAGAGAGTGGGCCGAGTGTGCAGTCTTCATTTCAAACAGAGGTTGGGACGAGTGTGAAGACTTCATTTCAAAGAGAGAGTGCGCCGAGTGTGCAGACTTCATTTCAAACAGAGGTTGGGACGAGTGTGAAGACTTCATTTTCAACAGAGTGGGACGAGTGTGCAGACTTCATTTCAAACGGAGGTTGGGTCGAGTGAGCAGACTTCATTTCGAACGGAGGGTGGGTCGAGTGCGCAGACTTCATTTCAAACAGAGGGTGGGACGAGTGTGCAGACTTCATTTCAAACTGAGGTTGGGACGAGTGTGCAGACTTAGTTTCAAACAGAGGGTTGGCCAAGTGTGCAGACTTCATTTCCAACAGAGAGTGGGCCGAGTGTGAAGACTTCATTTCAAAGAGAGAGTGGGCCGAGTGTGCAAACTTCATTTCAAACAGAGGTTGGGACGAGTGTGAAGACTTCATTTCCAACAGAGTGGGACGTGTGTGCATACTTCATTTCAAACGGAGGTTGGGTCGAGTGCGCAGACTTCATTTCAAACAGAGGGTGGGTCGAGTTCGCAGACTTCATTTCAAACAGAGGGTGGGACGAGTGTGCAGACTTCATTTCAAACTGAGGTTGGGACGTGTGTGCAGACTTAGTTTCAAACAGAGGGTTGGCCTAGTGTGCAGACTTCATTTCCAACAGAGAGTGGGCCGATTCTGCAGACTTCATTTCAAACAAAGAGTGGGAAGAGTGTGCTGACTTCATTTTAAACACAGGGTGGGACGGGTGTGCAGACTTCATTTCAAACGGAGGGTGGGTCGAGTGTGCAGACTTCATTTCAAACAGAGGTTGGGACGAATGTGTAGACTTAGTTTCAAACACAGGGTGGGACGAGTGTGCAGACTTCATTTCAAACACAGGGTCGGCCTCGTGTGCAGACTTTATTTCAAACAGAGAGTGGGACGAGTGTGCAGACTTCGTTTCAAACACAGGGTGTGACGAGTGTGCAGACGTCATTTCAAACGGAGAGTGGGTCGAGAGTGCAGACTTCATTTCCAACAGAGAGTGGGCCGATTGTGCAGACTTCATTTCAAACGGAGGGTGGGTCGAGTTTGCAGACTTAGTTTCAAACACAGGGTGGGCCGAGTGTTCAGATTTCATTTCAAACAGAGAGTTGGACGATTGTGCAAACTTCATTTCAAACTGAGAGTGGTCCAAGTGTGCAGACTTCATTTCCAACAGATTGTGGGACGAGTGTGCAGACTTCGATTCAAACACAGGGTCGGCCTAGTGTGCAAACTTCATTTCAAAAAGAGAGTGGGACGAGTGTGCAGACTTCATTTCAAACGGAGGGTAGGTCGAGTGTGCAGACTTTATTTCCAACAGAGAGTGGGACGAGTGTGCAGACTTCTTTTAAAACACAGGGTCGGCCTCGTGTGCAGACTTTATTTCCAACAGAGAGTGGGACGAGTGTGCAGACTTCATTTCAAACGGAGGGTGGGTCGAGTGTGCAGACTTTATTTCCAACAGAGAGTGGGCCGAGTGTGCAGTCTTCATTTCAAACAGAGGTTGGGACGAGTGTGAAACTTCATTTCAAAGAGAGAGTGGGCCGAGTGTGCAGACTTCATTTCAAACAGAGGTTGGGACGAGTGTGAAGACTTCATTTCCAACAGAGTGGGACGAGTGTGCAGACTTCATTTCAAACGGAATTTGGGTCGAGTGTGCAGACTTCATTTCAAACAGAAAGTGGGACGAGTGTGCAGACTTCATTTCAAACGGAGGTTGGGTGGATTGTGCAGACTTCATTTCAAACGGAGGGTGGGTCGAGTGTACAGACTTCATTTCAAACAGAGAGTGGGACGAGTGTGCAGACTTCATTTCAAACAGAGGTTGGGACGAATGTGCAGACTTAGTTTCAAACAGAGGGTTGGCCTAGTGTGCAGACTTCATTTCCAACAGAGAGTCGGCCGATTCTGCAGACTTCATTTCAAACAAAGAGTGGGACAAGTGTGTAGACTTCATTTCAAGCACAGGGTGGGACGGGTGTGCAGACTTCATTTCAAACAGTGGTTGAGACAAGTGTGCAGAATTGGTTTCAAAAACAGGGTGGGCCGAGTGTGCAGACTTCATTTCCAACAGAGAGCTGGCCGAGTGTGCAGACTTCATTTCAAACAAAGAGTGGGACGAGTGTGCAAATTTTGTTTCAAACACAGGGTGGGACGCTTGTGCAGACTTCGTTTCAAACGGAGAGTGGGCCGAGTGTGCAGACTTCATTCCAAGCAGAGAGTGGGCCGAGTGTTCAGACTTCATTTCAAACACAGGGTGGGAAGTGTGTGCAGACTTCATTTCAAACGGAGGGTGGGTCGAGTGTGCAGACTTCTTTTCAAACAGAGGTTGGGATGAGTGTGCAGACTTAGCTTCAAACACAGCGTGGGACGAGTGTGCAGACCTCATTTCAAACAGAGAGTGGGACGAGTGTTCAGACTTCATTTCAAACTCAAGGTCGTCCTAGTGTGCAGACTTCATTTCAAATGGAGAGTGGGACGAGTGTGCAGACTTCATTTCAAACACAGGGTGGGTCGAGTGCGCAGACTTCATTTCAAACAGAGGGTGGGACGAGTGTGCAGACTTCATTTCAAACTGAGGTTGGGACGAGTGTGCAGACTTAGTTTCAAACGGAGGGTTGGCCAAGTGTGCAGACTTCATTTCCAACAGAGAGTGGGCCGAGTGTGCAGTCTTCATTTCAAACAGAGGTTGGGACGAGTGTGAAGTCTTCATTTCAAAGAGAGAGTGGGCCGAGTGTGCAGACTTCATTTCAAACAGAGGTTGGGACGAGTGTGAAGACTTCATTTCCAACAGATTGGGACGAGTGTGCAGACTTCATTTCAAACGGAGGGTGTGTCGAGTGCGCAGACTTCATTTCAAACAGAGGGTGGGACGAGTGTGAAGACTTCATTTCAAACTGAGGTTGGGACGAGTGTGCAGACTTAGTTTCAAACAGAGGGTTGGCCAAGTGTGCAGACTTCATTTCCAACAGAGAGTGGGCCGATTCTGCAGACTTCATTTCAAACAAAGAGTGGGAAGAGTGTGCTGACTTCATTTCAAACACAGGGTGGGACGGGTGTGCAGACTTCATTTCAAACGGAGGGTGGGTCGAGTGTGCAGACTTCATTTCAAACAGAGGTTGGGACGAATGTGTAGACTTAGTTTCAAACACAGGGTGGGACGAGTGTGCAGACTTCATTTCAAACACAGGGTCGGCCTCGTGTGCAGACTTTATTTCAAACAGAGAGTGGGACGAGTGTGCAGACGTCGTTTCAAACACAGGGTGTGACGCGTGAGAAGACGTCATTTCAAACGGAGAGTGGTGCGCGACTGCAGACTTCATTTCCAACAGAGAGTGGGCCGATTGTGCAGAGTTCATTTCAAACAGAGGTTGGGACGAGTGTTCAGACTTAGTTTCAAACACAGGGTGGGCCGAGTGTGCAGACTTCATTTCAAACGGAGAGTGGGTCGAGTTTGCAGACTTAGTTTCAAACACAGGGTTGGCCGAGTGTTCAGATTTCATTTCAAACAGAGAGTTGGACGATTGTACAGACTTCATTTCAAACTGAGAGTGGTCCAAGTGTGCAGACTTCATTTCCAACAGATTGTGGGACGAGTGTGCAGACTTCGATTCAAACACAGGGTCGGCCTAGTGTGCAGACTTCATTTCAAAAAGAGAGTGGGACGAGTGTGCAGACTTCATTTCAAACGGAGGGTAGGTCGAGTGTGCAGACTTCATTTCCAACAGAGAGTGGGACGAGTGTGCAGACTTCTTTTAAAACACAGGGTCGGCCTCGTGTGCAGACTTTATTTCCAACAGAGAGTGGGACGAGTGTGCAGACTTCATTTCAAACAGAGGTTGGGACGAGTGTGAAACTTCATTTCAAAGAGAGAGTGGGCCGAGTGTGCAGACTTCATTTCAAACAGAGGTTGGGACGAGTGTGAAGACTTCATTTCCAACAGAGTGGGACGAGTGTGCAGACTTCATTTCAAACGCAGGGTGGTTCGAGTGTGCAGACTTCATTTCAAACAGAGGGTGGGTCGAGTGTGCAGACTTCTTTTCAAATAGAGAGTGGGACGAGTGTGCAGACTTCATTTCCAACAGAGAGTGGGCCGAGTGTGCAGATTTCGTTTCAAACACAGGGTGGGAAGCGTGTGCAGACTTCATTTCAAACGGAGGGTGGGTCGAGTGTGCAGACTTCATTTCAAACAGAGGTTGGGACGAATGTGCAGACTAAGTTTCAAACACAGGGTGGGACGAGTGTGCAGACTTCATTTCAAAGAGAGAGTGGGACGAGTGTGCATACTTCTTTTCAAACACAGGGTCGGCCTCGTGTGCAGACTTTATTTCCATCAGAAAGTGGGACGAGTGTGCAGACTTCGTTTCAAACACAGGGTGTGACTAGTGTGCAGACTTCATTTCAAACAGAGGATGGGTCGAGTGTGCAGACTTCATTTCAAATAGAGAGTGGGACGAATGTGCAGACTTCATTTCAAACACAGGGTGGGACGAGTGTGCAGACTTAGTTTCAAACGGAGGGTGGGTCGAGTGTGCAGACTTCATTTCAAACAGAGCGTGGGAAGAGTGTGCAGACTTCATTTCAAACAGAGGTTGGGACGAGGGTTCAGACTTAGTTTCAAACACAGGGTGGGCCGAGTGTGCAGACTTCATTTCAAACGGAGGGTGGGTCGAGTGTGCAGACTTCATTTCAAACGGAGGATGGGTCGAGTGTGCAGACTTCATTTCAAACGGAGGTTGGGTCGAGTGTGCTGACTTCATTTCAAACACAGGGTGGGACGGGTGTGCTGACTTCATTTCAAACACAGGGTGGGACGGGTGTGCAGACTTCATTTCAAACGGAGGGTGGGTCGAGTGTGCAGACTTCATTTCAAACAGAGGTTGGGACGAATGTGTAGACTTAGTTTCAAACACAGGGTGGGACGAGTGTGCAGACTTCATTTCAAACACTGGGTCGGCCTCGTGTGCAGACTTTATTTCAAACAGAGAGTAGGACGAGTGTGCAGACGTCGTTTCAAACACAGGGTGTGACGCGTGTGCAGACGTCATTTCAAACGGAGAGTGGGTCGAGACGGCGGAATTCATTTCCAACAGAGAGTGGGCCGAGTGTGCAGACTTCATTTCAAACAGAGGTTGGGACGAGTGTGAAGACTTCATTTCCAACAGAGTGGGACGAGTGTGCAGACTTCATTTCAAACGGAGGTTGGGTCGAGTGTGCAGACTTCATTTCAAACGGAGGGTGGGTCGAGTGTGCAGACATCAGTTCAAACAGAGAGTGGGACGAGTGTGCAGACTTCATTTCAAACAGAGGTTGGGACGAGTGTGCTGATTTAGTTTCAAACAGAGGGTTGGCCTAGTGTGCAGACTTTATTTCCATCAGAGAGTGGGACGAGTGTGCAGACTTCGTTTCAAACACAGGATGTGACGAGTGTGCAGACTTCATTTCAAACGGAGGGTGGGTCGAGTGTGCAGACTTCATTTCCAACAGAGAGTGGTCCGAGTGTGCAGTCTTCATTTCAAACAGAGGTTGGGACGAGTGTGAAGACTTCATTTCAAAGAGAGAGTGCGCCGAGTGTGCAGACTTCATTTCAAACAGAGGTTGGGACGAGTGTGCAGACTTCATTTCCAACAGAGTGGGACGAGTGTGCAGACTTCATTTCAAACGGAGGTTGGGTCGAGTGAGCAGACTTCATTTCAAACGGAGGGTGGGTCGAGTGTGCAGACTTCATTTCAAACAGAGGGTGGGACGAGTGTGCAGACTTCATTTCAAACTGAGGTTGGGACGAGTGTGCAGACTTAGTTTCAAACAGAGGGTTGGCCAAGTGTGCAGACTTCATTTCCAACAGAGAGTGGGCCGAGTGTGCAGTCTTCATTTCAAACAGAGGTTGGGACGAGTGTGAAGACTTCATTTCAAAGAGAGAGTGGGCCGAGTGTGCAGACTTCATTTCAAACTGAGGTTGGGACGTGTGTGCAGACTTAGTTTCAAACAGAGGGTTGTCTAGTGTGCAGACTTCATTTCCAACAGAGAGTGGGCCGATTCTGCAGACTTCATTTCAAACAAATAGTGGGAAGAGTGCGCTGACGTCATTTCAAACACAGGGTGGGATGGGTGTGCAGACTTCATTTCAAACGGAGGGTGGGTCGAGTGTGCAGACTTCATTTCAGACAGAGGTTGGGACGAATGTGTAGACTTCGTTTCAAACACAGGGTGGGACGAGTGTGCTGACTTCATTTCAAACACAGGGTCGGCCTCGTGTGCAGACTTTATTTCAAACAGAGAGTGGGACGAGTGTGCAGACTTCGTTTCAAACACAGGGTGTGACGAGTGTGCAGACGTCATTTCAAATGGAGAGTGGGTCGAGTGTGCAGACTTCATTTCCAACAGAGAGTGGGCCGATTGTGCAGACTTCATTTCAAACAGAGGTTGGGACGAGTGTTCAGACTTAGTTTCAAACACAGGGTGGGCCGAGTGTGCAGACTTCATTTCAAACGGAGGGTGGGTCGAGTTTGCAGACTTAGTTTCAAACACAGGGTTGGCCGAGTGTTCAGATTTCATTTCAAACAGAGAATTGGACGATTGTGCAGACTTCATTTCAAACTGAGAGTGGTCCAAGTGTGCAGACTTCATTTCCAACAGATAGTGGGACGAGTGTGCAGACTTCGATTCAAACACAGGGTCGGCCTAGTGTGCAGACTTCATTTCAAAAAGAGAGTGGGACGAGTGTGCAGACTTCATTTCAAACGGAGGGTAGGTCGAATGTGCAGACTTTATTTCCAACAGAGAGTGGGACGAGTGTGCAGACTTCTTTTAAAACACAGGGTCGGCCTCGTGTGCAGACTTTATTTCCAACAGAGAGTGGGACGAGTGTGCAGACTTCATTTCAAACGGAGGGTGGGTCGAGTGTGCAGTCTTTATTTCCAACAGAGAGTGGGCCGAGTGTGCAGTCTTCATTTCAAACAGAGGTTGGGACGAGTGTGAAACTTCATTTCAAAGAGAGAGTGGGCCGAGTGTGCAGACTTCATTTCAAACAGAGGTTGGGACGAGTGTGCAGACTTCATTTCAAACGGAGGGTGGGTCGAGTGTACAGACTTCATTTCAAACAGAGAGTGGGACGAGTGTGCAGACTTAGTTTCAAACAGAGGGTTGGCCTAGTGTGCAGACTTCATTTCCAACAGAGAGTGGGCCGATTCTGCAGACTTCATTTCAAACAAAGAGTGGGACAAGTGTGCAGACTTCATTTCAAGCACAGGGTGGGACGGGTGTGCAGACTTCATTTCAAACAGAGGTTGGGACAAGTGTGCAGACTTGGTTTCAAAAACAGGGTGGGCCGAGTGTGCACACTTCATTTCCAACAGAAATCGGGCCGAGTGTGCAGACTTCATTTCAAACAAAGAGTGGGACGAGTGTGCAGAGTTCGTTTCAAACGCAGGGTGGGACGCTTGTGCAGTCTTCGTTTCAGACGGTAAGTGGGCCGAGTGTTCAGACTTCATTTCAAACACAGGGTGGGAAGTGTGTGCAGACTTCATTTCAAACGGAGGGTGGGTCGAGTGTGCAGACTTCATGTCCAACAGAGAGCGGGCCGAGTGTGCAGACTTCTTTACCAACACAGCGTGGGAAGAGTGTGCAGACTTCGTTTCAAACAGAGAGTGGGACGAGCGTGCAGACTAAGTTTCAAAAACAGGGTGGGCCGTTTGTGCAGACTTCATTTCCAACAGAGAGCGGGCCAAGTATGCAGACTTCATTTCAAACGGAGGGTGGGTCGGGTGTGCAGACTTCATTTCAAACAGAGGTTGAGATGAGTGTGCAGACCTCATTTCAAACAGAGAGTGGGACGATTGCTCAGACTTCATTTCAAACACAAGGTCGTCCTAGTGTGCAGACTTCATTTCAAATGGAGAGTGGGACGAGTTTGCAGACTTCGTTTCAAACGGAGAGTGGGCCGAGTGCTCATACTTCATTTCAAGCAGAGAGTGGGCCGAGTGTTCAGACTTCATTACAAACACAGGGTGGGAAGTGTGTGCAGACTTCATTTCAAACAGAGTTTGGGATGAGTGTGCAGACTTCATTTCAAACAGAGGTTGGGACGAATGTGCAGACTTCGTTTCAAACACAGGGTGGGCCGAGTGTGCAGACTTCATTTCCAACAGAGAGTGGGCCGAGTGTGCAGATTTCGTTTCAAACACAGGGTGGGAAGCGTGTGCAGACTTCATTTCAAACGGAGGGTGGGTCGAGTGTGCAGACTTCATTTCAAACAGAGGTTGGGACGAATGTGCAGACTAAGTTTCAAACACAGGGTGGGACGAGTGTGCAGACTTCATTTCAAAGAGAGAGTGGGACGAGTGTGCAGACTTCTTTTCAAACACAGGGTCGGCCTCATGTGCAGACTTTATTTCCAACAGAGAGTGGGACGAGTGTGCAGACTTCATTTCAAACGGAGGGTGGGACGAGTGTGCAGACTTCATTTCCAACAGAGAGTGGGCCGAGTGTGCAGTCTTCATTTCAAACAGAGGTTGGGATGAGTGTGAAACTTCATTTCAAAGAGAGAGTGGGCCGAGTGTGCAGACTTCATTTCAAACAGAGGTTGGGACGAGTGTGAAGACTTCATTTCCAACAGAGTGGGACGAGTGTGCAGAATTCATTTCAAACGGAGATTGGGTCGAGTGTGCAGATTTCATTTCAAACAGAGAGTGGGACGAGTGTGCAGACTTCATTTCAAACAGAGTTTGGGACGAGTGTGCAGACTTAGTTTCAAACAGAGGGTTGGCCTGGTGTGCAGACTTCCTTTCCAACAGAGAGTGGGCCGATTCTGCAGACTTCATTTCAAACAAAGAGTGGGACAAGTGTGCAGACTTCATTTCAAACACAGGGTGGGACGGGTGTGCAGACTTCATTTTAAACAGAGGTTGGGACGAATGTGCTGACTTAGTTTCAAACACAGGGTGGGACGAGTTTGCAGACTTCATTTCAAACACTGGGTGTGACGAGTGTGCAGACTTCATTTCAAACGGAGAGTGGGTCGAGTGTGCAGACTTCATTTCCAACAGAGAGTGGGCCGATTGTGCAGGCTTCATTTCAAACAGAGGTTGGGACGAGTGTTCAGACTTAGTTTCAAACACAGGGTGGGCCGAGTGTGCAGACTTCGTTTCAAACAGAGAATGGGACGAGTGTGCAGACTTCCTTTCAAACACAGGGTGGGATGAATGTGCAGACTAAGTTGCAAACACAGGTTGGGACGAGTGTGCAGACTTCATTTCAAACAGAGGTTGGGACGAGTGTGCAGACTTCGTTTCAAACACAGGGTGGGACGAGTGTGCAGACTGAGTTTCAAACACAGGGTGGGAAGCGTGTGCAGACTTCATTTCAAACGGAGGGTGGGTCGAGTGTGCAGACTTCATTTCAAACAGAGGTTGGGACGAATGTGCAGTCTTCTTTTCAAACACAGGGTCGGCCTCGTTTGCAGACTTTATTTCCAACAGAGAGTGGGACGAGTGTGCAGACTTCGTTTCAAACGCAGGGTGTGACGAATGTGCAGACTTCATTTCCAACAGAGAGTGGGCCGAGTGTGCAGTCTTCATTTCAAACAGAGGTTGGGACGAATGTGAAACATCATTTCAAAGAGAGAGTGGGCCGAGTGTGCAGACTTCATTTCAAACAGAGGTTGGGACGAGTGTGAAGACTTCATTTCCAACAGAGTTGGACGAGTGTGCAGATTTCATTTCAAACGGAGGTTGGTTCGAGTGTGCAGACTTCACTTCAAACGGAGGGTGGGTCGAGTGTGCAGACATCATTTCCAACAGAGAGTGGACCGAGTGTGCTGTCTTCATTTCAAACAGAGGTTGGGACGAGTGTGCAGACTTTGTTTCAAACAGAGAGTGGGACGAGTGTGCAGACTTCATTTCAAACAGAGAGTGGGACGCGTGTGCAGACTTCGTTTCAAACACAGGGTGGGACGAGTGTGCAGACTTCATTTCAAACGGAGGGTGGGTCGAGTGTGCAGACATCATTTCAATCGGAGGGTGGGTCGAGTGTGCAGACTTCATTTCAAACAGAGGTTGGGACGAATGTGCAGTCTTCTTTTCAAACACAGGGTCGGCCTCGTTTGCAGACTTTATTTCCAACAGAGAGTGGGACGAGTGTGCAGACTTCGTTTCAAACACAGGGTGTGACGAGTGTGCAGACTTCATTTCAAACGGAGGGTGGGTCGAGTGTGCAGACTTCATTTCCAACAGAGAGTGGGCCGAGTGTGCAGTCTTCATTTCAAACAGAGGTTGGGACGAGTGTGAAACATCATTTCAAAGAGAGAGTGGGCCGAGTGTGCAGAATTCATTTCAAACAGAGGTTGGGACGAGTGTGAAGACTTCATTTCCAACAGAATTGGACGAGTGTGCAGATTTCATTTCAAACGGAGGTTGGTTCGAGTGTGCAGACTTCACTTCAAACGGAGGGTGGGTCGAGTGTGCAGACTTCATTTCAAACAGAGGGTTGGCCTAGTGTGCAGACTTCATTTCCAACAGAGAGTGGGCCGATTCTGCAGACTTCATTTCAAACACAGGTTGGGACGAGTGTTCAGACTTAGTTTCAAACACAGGGTGGGCCGAGTATGCAGACTTCATTTCAAACAGAGAGTGGGACGAGTGTGCAGACTTTATTTCAAACTGTGTGTGGTCCAAGTGTGCAGTCTTCATTTCCAACAGAGAGTGGGACGAGTGTGCAGACTTCATTTCAAACGGAGGGTGGGTCGAGTGTGCAGACTTCATTTCAAACAGAGGTTGGGACGAATGTGCAGACTTAGTTTCAAACACAGGGTGGGACGAGTGTGCAGACTTCATTTCAAACAGAGAGTGGGACGAGTGTGCAGACTTCATTTCAAAGACAAGGTCGGCCTCGTGGGCAGACTTTATTTCAAACAGAGAGTGGGTCGAGTGTGCAGACTTCATTTCAAACTGTGAGTGGTCCAAGTGTGCAGACTTCATTTCAAACGGATGGTAGGTCGAGTGTGCAGACTTTATTTCCAACAGAGAGCGGGACGAGTGTGCAGACTTAGTTTCAAACAAAGGGTTGGCCTAGTTTGCAGACTTCATTTCCAACAGAGAGTGGGCCGATTCTGCAGACTTCATTTCAAACAAAGAGTGGGACGAGTGTGCAGACTTCATTTCAAACGGGGGGTGGGTCGAGTGTGCAGACTTCATTTCCAACAGAGAGAGGGTCGAGTGTGCAGACTTCATTTCAAACAGAGGGTGGGACGAGTGTGCAGACTTCATTTCAAACAGAGGGTGGGACGAGTGTGCAGACTTCATTTCAAACAGAGGTTGGGACGAGTGTGCAGGCTTAGTTTCAAACAGAGGGTTGGCCTAGTGTGCAGACTTCATTTCCAACAGAGAGTGGGCCGATTCTGCAGACTTCATTTCAAACAAAGAGTGGGACGAGTGTGCAGACTTCATTTCAAACACAGGGTGGGACGGGTGTGCAGACTTCATTTCAAACGGAGGTTAGGTCGAGTGTGCAGACTTCATTTCACACAGAGGTTGGGACGATTGTGCAGACTTAGTTTCAAACACATGGTGGGACGAGTGTGCAGACTTCATTTCAAACACAGGGTCGGCCTCGTGTGCAGACTTTATTTCAAACAGAAGGTGGGACGAGTGTGCAGACTTCGTTTCAAACACAGTGTGTGACGAGTGTGCAGACTTCATTTCAAACAGTGAGTGGGCCGAGTGTGCAGACTTCATTTCACACAGAGAGTGGACCGAGTGTGCAGATTTCATTTCAAACAGAGGTTGGGACGAGTGTGCAGACTTTGTTTCAAACACAGGGTGGGCCGAGTGTGCAGACTTCATTTCAAACAGAGAGTGGGACTAGTGTGCAGACTTCATTTCAAACAGAGAGAGGGACGCGTGTGCAGACTTCGTTTCAAACACAGGGTGGGACGAGTGTGCAGACTTCATTTCAAACGGAGGGTGGGTCGAGTGTGCAGACATCATTTCAATCGGAGGGTGGGTCGAGTGTGCAGACTTCATTTCAAACAGAGGTTGGGACGAATGTGCAGTCTTCTTTTCAAACACAGGGTCGGCCTCGTTTGCAGACTTTATTTCCAACAGAGATTGGGACGAGTGTGCAGACTTCGTTTCAAACACAGGGTGTGACGAGTGTGCAGACTTCATTTCAAACGGAGGGTGGGTCGAGTGTGCAGACTTCATTTCCAACAGAGAGTAGGCCGAGTGTGCAGTCTTCATTTCAAACAGAGGTTGGGACGAGTGTGAAACATCATTTCAAAGAGAGAGTGGGCCGAGTGTGCAGAATTCATTTCAAACAGAGGTTGGGACGAGTGTGAAGACTTCATTTCCAACAGAATTGGACGAGTGTGCAGATTTCATTTCAAACGGAGGTTGGTTCGAGTGTGCAGACTTCACTTCAAACGGAGGGTGGGTCGAGTGTGCAGACTTCATTTCAAACAGAGGGTGGGACGAGTGTGCAGACTTCATTTCAAACAGAGGTTGGGACGAGTGTGCTGATTTAGTTTCAAACAGAGGGTTGGCCTAGTGTGCAGACTTTATTTCCATCAGAGCGTGGGACGAGTGTGCAGACTTCGTTTCAAACACAGGATGTGACGAGTGTGCAGACTTCATTTCAAACGGAGGGTGGGTCGAGTGTGCAGACTTCATTTCCAACAGAGAGTGGTCCGAGTGTGCAGTCTTCATTTCAAACAGAGGTTGGGACGAGTGTGAAGACTTCATTTCAAAGAGAGAGTGGGCCGAGTGTGCAGACTTCATTTCAAACAGAGGTTGGGACGAGTGTGAAGACTTCATTTCCAACAGAGTGGGACGAGTGTGCAGACTTCATTTCAAACGGAGGTTGGGTCGAGTGTGCAGACTTCATTTCAAACGGAGGGTGGGTCGAGTGTGCAGACTTCATTTCAAACAGAGGGTGGGACGAGTGTGCAGACTTCATTTCAAACTGAGGTTGGGACGAGTGTGCAGACTTAGTTTCAAACAGAGGGTTGGCCAAGTGTGCAGACTTCATTTCCAACAGAGAGTGGGCCGAGTGTGCAGTCTTCATTTCAAACAGAGGTTGGGACGAGTGTGAAGACTTCATTTCAAAGAGAGAGTGGGCCGAGTGTGCAGACTTCATTTCAAACTGAGGTTGGGACGTGTGTGCAGACTTAGTTTCAAACAGAGGGTTGGCCTAGTGTGCAGACTTCATTTCCAACAGAGAGTGGGCCGATTCTGCAGACTTCATTTCAAACAAATAGTGGGAAGAGTGCGCTGACTTCATTTCAAACACAGGGTGGGATGGGTGTGCAGACTTCATTTCAAACGGAGGGTGGGTCGAGTGTGCAGACTTCATTTCAGACAGAGGTTGGGACGAATGTGTAGACTTCGTTTCAAACACAGGGTGGGACGAGTGTGCTGACTTCATTTCAAACACAGGGTCGGCCTCGTGTGCAGACTTTATTTCAAACAGAGAGTGGGACGAGTGTGCAGACTTCGTTTCAAACACAGGGTGTGACGAGTGTGCAGACGTCATTTCAAATGGAGAGTGGGTCGAGTGTGCAGACTTCATTTCCAACAGAGAGTGGGCCGATTGTGCAGACTTCATTTCAAACAGAGGTTGGGACGAGTGTTCAGACTTAGTTTCAAACACAGGGTGGGCCGAGTGTGCAGACTTCATTTCAAACGGAGGGTGGGTCGAGTTTGCAGACTTAGTTTCAAACACAGGGTTGGCCGAGTGTTCAGATTTCATTTCAAACAGAGAATTGGACGATTGTGCAGACTTCATTTCAAACTGAGAGTGGTCCAAGTGTGCAGACTTCATTTCCAACAGATTGTGGGACGAGTGTGCAGACTTCGATTCAAACACAGGGTCGGCCTAGTGTGCAGACTTCATTTCAAAAAGAGAGTGGGACGAGTGTGCAGACTTCATTTCAAACGGAGGGTAGGTCGAATGTGCAGACTTTATTTCCAACAGAGAGTGGGACGAGTGTGCAGACTTCTTTTAAAACACAGGGTCGGCCTCGTGTGCAGACTTTATTTCCAACAGAGAGTGGGACGAGTGTGCAGACTTCATTTCAAACGGAGGGTGGGTCGAGTGTGCAGTCTTTATTTCCAACAGAGAGTGGGCCGAGTGTGCAGTCTTCATTTCAAACAGAGGTTGGGACGAGTGTGAAACTTCATTTCAAAGAGAGAGTGGGCCGAGTGTGCAGACTTCATTTCAAACAGAGGTTGGGACGAGTGTGCAGACTTCATTTCAAACGGAGGGTGGGTCGAGTGTACAGACTTCATTTCAAACAGAGGTTGGGACGAGTGTGCAGACTTAGTTTCAAACAGAGGGTTGGCCTAGTGTGCAGACTTCATTTCCAACAGAGAGTGGGCCGATTCTGCAGACTTCATTTCAAACAAAGAGTGGGACAAGTGTGCAGACTTCATTTCAAGCACAGGGTGGGACGGGTGTGCAGACTTCATTTCAAACAGAGGTTGGGACAAGTGTGCAGACTTGGTTTCAAAAACAGGGTGGGCCGAGTGTGCACACTTCATTTCCAACAGAAATCGGGCCGAGTGTGCAGACTTCATTTCAAACAAAGAGTGGGACGAGTGTGCAGATTTCGTTTCAAACGCAGGGTGGGACGCTTGTGCAGTCTTCGTTTCAGACGGTAAGTGGGCCGAGTGTTCAGACTTCATTTCAAACACAGGGTGGGAAGTGTGTGCAGACTTCATTTCAAACGGAGGGTGGGTCGAGTGTGCAGACTTCATTTCCAACAGAGAGCGGGCCGAGTGTGCAGACTTCTTTACCAACACAGCGTGGGAAGAGTGTGCAGACTTCGTTTCAAACAGAGAGTGGGACGAGCGTGCAGACTAAGTTTCAAAAACAGGGTGGGCCGTTTGTGCAGACTTCATTTCCAACAGAGAGCGGGCCAAGTATGCAGACTTCATTTCAAACGGAGGGTGGGTCGGGTGTGCAGACTTCATTTCAAACAGAGGTTGAGATGAGTGTGCAGACCTCATTTCAAACAGAGAGTGGGACGATTGCTCAGACTTCATTTCAAACACAAGGTCGTCCTAGTGTGCAGACTTCATTTCAAATGGAGAGTGGGACGAGTTTGCAGACTTCGTTTCAAACGGAGAGTGGGCCGAGTGCTCATACTTCATTTCAAGCAGAGAGTGGGCCGAGTGTTCAGACTTCATTACAAACACAGGGTGGGAAGTGTGTGCAGACTTCATTTCAAACAGAGTTTGGGATGAGTGTGCAGACTTCATTTCAAACAGAGGTTGGGACGAGTGTGCAGACTTCGTTTCAAACACAGGGTGGGCCGAGTGTGCAGACTTCATTTCCAACAGAGAGTGGGCCGAGTGTGCAGACTTCGTTTTAAACACAGGGTGGGACGCGGGTGCAGACTTCATTTCAAACGGAGGGTGGGTCGAGTGTGCAGACTTCATTTCAAACAGATGTTGGGACGAATGTGCAGACTAAGTTTCAAACACAGGGTGGGACGAGTGTGCAGACTTCATTTCAAAGAGAGAGTGGGACGAGTGTGCAGACTTCTTTTCAAACACAGGGTCGGCCTCGTGTGCAGACTTTATTTCCATCAGAGAGTGGGACGAGTGTGCAGACTTCATTTCAAACGGAGGGTGGGTCGAGTGTGCAGACTTCATTTCCAACAGAGAGTGGGCCGAGTGTGCAGTCTTCATTTCAAACAGAGGTTGGGATGAGTGTGAAACTTCATTTCAAAGAGAGAGTGGGCCGAGTGTGCAGACTTCATTTCAAACAGAGGTTGGGACGAGTGTGAAGACTTCATTTCCAACAGAGTGGGACGAGTGTGCAGACTTCATTTCAAACGGAGAGTGGGTCGAGTGTGCAGATTTCATTTCAAACAGAGAGTGGGACGAGTGTGCAGACTTCATTTCAAACAGAGTTTGGGACGAGTGTGCAGACTTAGTTTCAAACAGAGGGTGGGTAGTGTGCAGACTTCATTTCCAACAGAGAGTGGGCTGAGTGTGCAGACTTCATTTCAAACAAAGAGTGGGACGAGTGTGCAGACTTCGTTTCAAACACAGGGTGGGACGGGTGTGCAGACTTCATTTCAAACAGAGGTTGGGACGAATTTGCCGACTTAGTTGCAAACACAGGGTGGGACGAGTTTTCTGACTTCATTTCAAACAGAGAGTTGGACGAGTGTGCAGACTTCATTTCAAACGGAGAGTGGGTCGAGTGTGCAGACTTCATTTCCAACAGAGAGTGGTCCGATTGTGCAGAGTTCATTTCAAACAGAGGTTGGGACGAGTGTTCAGACTTAGTTTCAAACACAGGGTGGGACGAGTGTTCAGACTTAGTTTCAAAGACAGGGTGGGCCGAGTGTGCAGACTTCATTTCAAACAGAGAGTGGGATCGAGTGTGCAGACTAAGTTTCAAACACAGGTTGGGACGAGTGTGCAGGCTTCATTTCAAACAGAGGTTGGGAAGAATTTGCAGACTTAGTTGCAAACACAGGGTGGGACGAGTGTGCAGACTTAGTTTCAAACACAGGGTGTGACTGGTGTGCAGACTTCATTTCAAACGGAGGGTGGGTCGAGTGTGCAGACTTCATTTCAAACAGAGGGTGAGACGAGTGTGCAGACTTCATTTCAAACACAGGGTCGGCCTCGTTTGCAGACTTTATTTCCAACAGAGAGTGGGACGAGTGTGCAGACTTCGTTTCAAACGCAGGGTGTGACGAATGTGCAGACTTCATTTCCAACAGAGAGTGGGCCGAGTGTGCAGTCTTCATTTCAAACAGAGGTTGGGACGAATGTGAAACATCATTTCAAAGAGAGAGTGGGCCGAGTGTGCAGACTTCATTTCAAACAGAGGTTGGGACGAGTGTGAAGACTTCATTTCCAACAGAGTTGGACGAGTGTGCAGATTTCATTTCAAACGGAGGTTGGTTCGAGTGTGCAGACTTCACTTCAAACGGAGGGTGGGTCGAGTGTGCAGACATCATTTCCAACAGAGAGTGGACCGAGTGTGCTGTCTTCATTTCAAACAGAGGTTGGGACGAGTGTGCAGACTTTGTTTCAAACAGAGAGTGGGACGAGTGTGCAGACTTCATTTCAAACAGAGAGTGGGACGCGTGTGCAGACTTCGTTTCAAACACAGGGTGGGACGAGTGTGCAGACTTCATTTCAAACGGAGGGTGGGTCGAGTGTGCAGACATCATTTCAATCGGAGGGTGGGTCGAGTGTGCAGACTTCATTTCAAACAGAGGTTGGGACGAATGTGCAGTCTTCTTTTCAAACACAGGGTCGGCCTCGTTTGCAGACTTTATTTCCAACAGAGAGTGGGACGAGTGTGCAGACTTCGTTTCAAACACAGGGTGTGACGAGTGTGCAGACTTCATTTCAAACGGAGGGTGGGTCGAGTGTGCAGACTTCATTTCCAACAGAGAGTGGGCCGAGTGTGCAGTCTTCATTTCAAACAGAGGTTGGGACGAGTGTGAAACATCATTTCAAAGAGAGAGTGGGCCGAGTGTGCAGAATTCATTTCAAACAGAGGTTGGGACGAGTGTGAAGACTTCATTTCCAACAGAATTGGACGAGTGTGCAGATTTCATTTCAAACGGAGGTTGGTTCGAGTGTGCAGACTTCACTTCAAACGGAGGGTGGGTCGAGTGTGCAGACTTCATTTCAAACAGAGGGTGGGACGAGTGTGCAGACTTCATTTCAAACAGAGGTTGGGATGTGTGCAGACTTAGTTTCAAACAGAGGGTTGGCCTAGTGTGCAGACTTCATTTCCAACAGAGAGTGGGCCGATTCTGCAGACTTCATTTCAAACACAGGTTGGGACGAGTGTTCAGACTTAGTTTCAAACACAGGGTGGGCCGAGTATGCAGACTTCATTTCAAACAGAGAGTGGGACGAGTGTGCAGACTTTATTTCAAACTGTGTGTGGTCCAAGTGTGCAGTCTTCATTTCCAACAGAGAGTGGGACGAGTGTGCAGACTTCGTTTCAAACGGAGGGTGGGTCGAGTGTGCAGACTTCATTTCAAACAGAGGTTGGGACGAATGTGCAGACTAAGTTTCAAACACAGGGTGGGACGAGTGTGCAGACTTCATTTCAAACAGAGAGTGGGACGAGTGTGCAGACTTCATTTCAAAGACAAGGTCGGCCTCGTGGGCAGACTTTATTTCAAACAGAGAGTGGGTCGAGTGTGCAGACTTCATTTCAAACTGTGAGTGGTCCAAGTGTGCAGACTTCATTTCAAACGGATGGTAGGTCGAGTGTGCAGACTTTATTTCAAACAGAGAGCGGGACGAGTGTGCAGACTTAGTTTCAAACAAAGGGTTGGCCTAGTTTGCAGACTTCATTTCCAACAGAGAGTGGGCCGATTCTGCAGACTTCATTTCAAACAAAGAGTGGGACGAGTGTGCAGACTTCATTTCAAACGGGGGGTGGGTCGAGTGTGCAGACTTCATTTCCAACAGAGAGTGGGATGAGTGTGCAGACTTCATTTCAAACAGAGGGTGGGACGAGTGTGCAGACTTCATTTCAAACAAGTTGGGACGAGTGTGCAGACTTCATTTCAAACAGAGAGTGGGCCGAGTGTGCATACTTCTTTCAAACAGAGTTTGGGCTGAATGTGAAGACATTAATTCGAACTGAGCGTGGGCCGAGTGTGCAGACTTCATTTCAAACAGAGGTTGGGACGATTGTGCCGATTGCATTTCAAACTGAGCGTGAGCCGAGTGTGCAGACTTCATTTCAAACAGAGGGTGGATCGAGTGTGCAGACTTCACTTCAAACAGAGGTGGGTCGAGTGTGCAGACTTCATTTCCAACAGAGAGTGGACGAGTGTGCTGTCTTCATTTCAAACAGAGGTGGGACGAGTGTGCAGACTTCATTTCAAACAGAGAGTGGGACGAGTGTGCAGACTTCATTTCAAACAGAGAGTGGGACGAGTGTGCAGACTTCGTTTCAAACACAGGGTGGGACGAGTGTGCAGACTTCATTTCAAACGGAGGGTGGGTCGAGTGTGCAGACTTCATTTCAAACGGAGGGTGGGTCGAGTGTGCAGACTTCATTTCAAACAGAGGTTGGGACGAATGTGCAGACTTCATTTCAAACACAGGGTCGGCCTCGTTTGCAGACTTTATTTCAAACAGAGAGTGGGACGAGTGTGCAGACTTCGTTTCAAACACAGGGTGTGACGAGTGTGCAGACTTCATTTCAAACGGAGGGTGGGTCGAGTGTGCAGACTTCATTTCCAACAGAGAGTGGGCCGAGTGTGCAGTCTTCATTTCAAACAGAGGTTGGGACGAGTGTGAAACATCATTTCAAAGAGAGAGTGGGCCGAGTGTGCAGACTTCATTTCAAACAGAGGTTGGGACGAGTGTGAAGACTTCATTTCCAACAGAATTGGACGAGTGTGCAGATTTCATTTCAAACGGAGGTTGGTTCGAGTGTGCAGACTTCATTTCAAACAGAGGGTGGGTTCAGTGTGCAGACTTCATTTCAAACAGAGGTGGGACCGAGTGTGCAGACTTCATTTCAAACAGAGGTTCGGACAAGTGTGCAGACTTCATTTCAAACAGAGGGTGGGCCGAGTGTGCAGACTTCATTTCAAACAGAGAGTGGGCCGAGTGTGCAGACTTCATTTCAAACAGACAGTGGGACGAGTGTGCAGACTTCATTTCAAACAGCAAATGGGCCAAGTGTGCAGACTTCATTTCAAACCGGGAGTGGGACGAGTGTGCAGACTTCATTTCAAACTGAGGGGCTGCCGAGTGTGCAGACTTCATTTCAAACAGAGGGCAGGCCGAGTGTGCAGACTTCATTTCAAACACAGACTGGGACGAGTGTGCAGACTTCATTTCAAACAGAGGTTGGGACGAATGTGCAGACTTAGTTGCAAACACAGGGTGGGACGAGTGTGCAGACTTCATTTCAAACAGAGAGTGGGACGAGTGTGCAGACTTCATTTCAAACACAGGGTCGGCCTCGTTTGCAGACTTTATTTCAAACAGAGAGTGGGACGAGTGTGCAGACTTCATTTCAAACTGTGAGTGGTCCAAGTGTGCAGACTTCATTTCAAACGGATGGTAGGTCGAGTGTGCAGACTTTATTTCCAACAGAGAGCGGGACGAGTGTGCAGACTTAGTTTCAAACAAAGGGTTGGCCTAGTGTGCAGACTTCATTTCCAACAGAGAGTGGGCCGATTCTGCAGACTTCATTTCAAACAAAGAGTGGGACGAGTGTGCAGACTTCATTTCAAACGGAGGGTGGGTCGAGTGTGCAGACTTCATTTCAAACGGAGAGTGGGTCGAGTGTGCAGACTTCATTTCAAACAGAGGGTGGGCCGTGTGTGCAGACTTCATTTCAAACTGAGGGTGGGACGAGTGTGCAGACTTCATTTCAAACTGAGGTTGGGACGAGTGTGCAGACTTAGTTTCAAACAGAGGGTTGGCCTAGTGTGCAGACTTCATTTCCAACAGAGAGTGGGCCGATTCTGCAGACTTCATTTCAAACACAGGGTGGGACGAGTGTGCAGACTTCATTTCAAACACAGGGTGGGACGGGTGTGCAGACTTCATTTCAAACGGAGGTTAGGTCGAGTGTGCAGACTTCATTTCACACAGAGGTTGGGACGATTGTGCAGACTTAGTTTCAAACACATGGTGGGACGAGTGTGCAGACTTCATTTCAAACACAGGGTCGGCCTCGTGTGCAGACTTATTTCAAACAGAAGGTGGGACGAGTGTGCAGACTTCGTTTCAAACACAGTGTGTGACGAGTGTGCAGACTTCATTTCAAACAGTGAGTGGGCCGAGTGTGCAGACTTCATTTCACACAGAGAGTGGACCGAGTGTGCAGATTTCATTTCAAACAGAGGTTGGGACGAGTGTGCAGACTTTGTTTCAAACACAGGGTGGGCCGAGTGTGCAGACTTCATTTCAAACAGAGAGTGGGACTAGTGTGCAGACTTCATTTCAAACAGAGAGAGGGACGCGTGTGCAGACTTCGTTTCAAACACAGGGTGGGACGAGTGTGCAGACTTCATTTCAAACGAGGGTGGGTCGAGTGTGCAGACATCATTTCAATCGGAGGGTGGGTCGAGTGTGCAGACTTCATTTCAAACAGAGGTTGGGACGAATGTGCAGTCTTCTTTTCAAACACAGGGTCGGCCTCGTTTGCAGACTTTATTTCCAACAGAGATTGGGACGAGTGTGCAGACTTCGTTTCAAACACAGGGTGTGACGAGTGTGCAGACTTCATTTCAAACGGAGGGTGGGTCGAGTGTGCAGACTTCATTTCCAACAGAGAGTAGGCCGAGTGTGCAGTCTTCATTTCAAACAGAGGTTGGGACGAGTGTGAAACATCATTTCAAAGAGAGAGTGGGCCGAGTGTGCAGAATTCATTTCAAACAGAGGTTGGGACGAGTGTGAAGACTTCATTTCCAACAGAATTGGACGAGTGTGCAGATTTCATTTCAAACGGAGGTTGGTTCGAGTGTGCAGACTTCACTTCAAACGGAGGGTGGGTCGAGTGTGCAGACTTCATTTCAAACAGAGGGTGGGACGAGTGTGCAGACTTCATTTCAAACAGAGGTTGGGATGAGTGTGCAGACTTAGTTTCAAACAGAGGGTTGGCCTAGTGTGCAGACTTCATTTCCAACAGAGAGTGGGCCGATTCTGCAGACTTCATTTCAAACACAGGTTGGGACGAGTGTTCAGACTTAGTTTCAAACACAGGGTGGGCCGAGTATGCAGACTTCATTTCAAACAGAGAGTGGGACGAGTGTGCAGACTTTATTTCAAACTGTGTGTGGTGCAAGTGTGCAGTCTTCATTTCCAACAGAGAGTGGGACGAGCGTGCAGACTTCGTTTCAAACACATGGTGGGACGCGTGTGCAGCCTTCATTTCAAACGGAGGGTGGGTCGAGTGTGCAGACTTCATTTCAAACAGAGGTTGGGACGAGTGTGCAGACTTCATTTCAAACATTGATGGCCGAGTGTGCAGACTTCATTTCAAATAGAGAGTGGGCCGAGTGTGCAGACTTTTATTTCAAACAGAGGTTGGGACGAATGTGTAGACTTAGTTTCAAACACAGGGTGTGACGAGTGTGCAGACTTCATTTCAAACGGAGGGTGGGTCGAGTGTGCAGACTTCATTTCCAACAGAGAGTGGACCGAGTGTGCTGTCTTCATTTCAAACAGAGGTTGGGACGAGTGTGCAGACTTTGTTTCAAACACAGGGTGGGCCGAGTGTGCAGACTTCATTTCAAACAGAGAGTGGGACTAGTGTGCAGACTTCATTTCAAACAGAGAGAGGGACGCGTGTGCAGACTTCGTTTCAAACACAGGGTGGGACGAGTGTGCAGACTTCATTTCAAACGGAGGGTGGGTCGAGTGTGCAGACTTCATTTCCAACAGAGAGTAGGCGAGTGTGCAGTCTTCATTTCAAACAGAGGTTGGGACGAGTGTGAAACATCATTTCAAAGAGAGAGTGGGCCGAGTGTGCAGAATTCATTTCAAACAGAGGTTGGGACGAGTGTGAAGACTTCATTTCCAACAGAATTGGACGAGTGTGCAGATTTCATTTCAAACGGAGGTTGGTTCGAGTGTGCAGACTTCACTTCAAACGGAGGGTGGGTCGAGTGTGCAGACTTCATTTCAAACAGAGGGTGGGACGAGTGTGCAGACTTCATTTCAAACAGAGGTTGGGATGAGTGTGCAGACTTAGTTTCAAACAGAGGGTTGGCCTAGTGTGCAGACTTCATTTCCAACAGAGAGTGGGCCGATTCTGCAGACTTCATTTCAAACACAGGTTGGGACGAGTGTTCAGACTTAGTTTCAAACACAGGGTGGGACGAGTGTGCAGACTTCATTTCAAACAGAGATTGGAACGATTGTGCAGACTTAGTTTCAAACACAGGGTTGGCCTAGTGTGCAGACTTCATTTCCAACAGAGAGTGGGCCGATTCTGCAGACTTCATTTCAAACAAAGAGTGGGACGAGTGTGCAGACTTCATTTCAAACGGAGGGTGGGTCGAGTGTGCAGACTTCATTTCCAACAGAGAGTGGGTCGAGTGTGCAGACTTCATTTCAAACACAGGGTGGGACGAGTGTGCAGACTTCATTTCAAACAGAGGGTGGGACGAGTGTGCAGACTTCATTTCAAACAGAGGTTGGGACGAGTGTGCAGGCTTAGTTTCAAAGAGAGGGTTGGCCTAGTGTGCAGACTTCATTTCCAACAGAGAGTGGGCCGATTCTGCAGACTTCATTTCAAACAAAGAGTGGGACGAGTGTGCAGACTTCATTTCAAACACAGGGTGGGACGGGTGTGCAGACTTCATTTCAAACGGAGGGTGGGTCGAGTGTGCAGACTTCATTTCAAACAGAGGTTGGGACGATTGTGCAGACTTAGTTTCAAACACATGGTGGGACGAGTGTGCAGACTTCATTTCAAACACAGGGTCGGCCTCGTGTGCAGACTTTATTTCAAACAGAGAGTGGGACGAGTGTGCAGACTTCGTTTCAAACACAGTGTGTGACGAGTGTGCAGACTTCATTTCAAACAGTGAGTGGGCCGAGTGTGCAGACTTCATTTCACACAGAGAGTGGGCCGAGTGTGCAGATTTAATTTCAAACAGAGGTTGGGACGAATTTGCAGCCTTAGTTTCAAACACAGGGTGTGACGAGTGTGCAGACTTCATTTCAAACGGAGGGTGGGTCGAGTGTGCAGACATCATTTCCAACAGAGAGTGGACCGAGTGTGCTGTCTTCATTTCAAACAGAGGTTGGGACGAGTGTGCAGACTTTGTTTCAAACACAGGGTGGGCCGAGTGTGCAGACTTCATTTCAAACAGAGAGTGGGACGAGTGTGCAGACTTCATTTCAAACAGAGAGAGGGACGCGTGTGCAGACTTCGTTTCAAACACAGGGTGGGACGAGTGTGCAGACTTCATTTCAAACGGAGGGTGGGTCGAGTGTGCAGACATCATTTCAATCGGAGGGTGGGTCGAGTGTGCAGACTTCATTTCAAACAGAGGTTGGGACGAATGTGCAGTCTTCTTTTCAAACACAGGGTCGGCCTCGTTTGCAGACTTTATTTCCAACAGAGAATGGGACGAGTGTGCAGACTTCGTTTCAAACACAGGGTGTGACGAGTGTGCAGACTTCATTTCAAACGGAGGGTGGGTCGAATGTGCAGACTTCATTTCCAACAGAGAGTGGGCCGAGTGTGCAGTCTTCATTTCAAACAGAGGTTGGGACGAGTGTGAAACATCATTTCAAAGAGAGAGTGGGCCGAGTGTGCAGAATTCATTTCAAACAGAGGTTGGGACGAGTGTGAAGACTTCATTTCCAACAGAATTGGACGAGTGTGCAGATTTCATTTCAAACGGAGGTTGGTTCGAGTGTGCAGACTTCACTTCAAACGGAGGGTGGGTCGAGTGTGCAGACTTCATTTCAAACAGAGGGTGGGACGAGTGTGCAGACTTCATTTCAAACAGAGGTTGGGATGAGTGTGCAGACTTAGTTTCAAACAGAGGGTTGGCCTAGTGTGCAGACTTCATTTCCAACAGAGAGTGGGCCGATTCTGCAGACTTCATTTCAAACAGAGGTTGGGACGAGTGTTCAGACTTAGTTTCAAACACAGGGTGGGCCGAGTATGCAGACTTCATTTCAAACAGAGAGTGGGACGAGTGTGCAGACTTTATTTCAAACTGTGTGTGGTCCAAGTGTGCAGTCTTCATTTCCAACAGAGAGTGGGACGAGTGTGCAGACTTCGTTTCAAACACATGGTGGGACGCGTGTGCAGCCTTCATTTCAAACGGAGGGTGGGTCGAGTGTGCAGACTTCATTTCAAACAGAGGTTGGGACGAATGTGCAGACTAAGTTTCAAACACAGGGTGGGACGAGTGTGCAGACTTCATTTCAAACAGAGAGTGGGACGAGTGTGCAGACTTCATTTCAAAGACAAGGTCGGCCTCGTGGGCAGACTTTATTTCAAACAGAGAGTGGGTCGAGTGTGCAGACTTCATTTCAAACTGTGAGTGGTCCAAGTGTGCAGACTTCATTTCAAACGGATGGTAGGTCGAGTGTGCAGACTTTATTTCCAACAGAGAGCGGGACGAGTGTGCAGACTTAGTTTCAAACAAAGGGTTGGCCTAGTTTGCAGACTTCATTTCCAACAGAGAGTGGGCCGATTCTGCAGACTTCATTTCAAACAAAGAGTGGGACGAGTGTGCAGACTTCATTTCAAACGGGGGGTGGGTCGAGTGTGCAGACTTCATTTCCAACAGAGAGTGGGTCGAGTGTGCAGACTTCATTTCAAACACAGGGTGGGACGAGTGTGCAGACTTCATTTCAAACAGAGGGTGGGACGAGTGTGCAGACTTCATTTCAAACAGAGGTTGGGACGAGTGTGCAGGCTTAGTTTCAAACAGAGGGTTGGCCTAGTGTGCAGACTTCATTTCCAACAGAGAGTGGGCCGATTCTGCAGACTTCATTTCAAACAAAGAGTGGGACGAGTGTGCAGACTTCATTTCAAACACAGGGTGGGACGGGTGTGCAGACTTCATTTCAAACGGAGGGTAGGTCGAGTGTGCAGACTTCATTTCACACAGAGGTTGGGACGATTGTGCAGACTTAGTTTCAAACACATGGTGGGACGAGTGTGCAGACTTCATTTCAAACACAGGGTCGGCCTCGTGTGCAGACTTTATTTCAAACAGAAGGTGGGACGAGTGTGCAGACTTCGTTTCAAACACAGTGTGTGACGAGTGTGCAGACTTCATTTCAAACAGTGAGTGGGCCGAGTGTGCAGACTTCATTTCACACAGAGAGTGGGCCGAGTGTGCAGATTTCATTTCAAACAGAGGTTGGGACGAATTTGCAGCCTTAGTTTCAAACACAGGGTGTGACGAGTGTGCAGACTTCATTTCAAACGGAGGGTGGGTCGAGTGTGCAGACATCATTTCCAACAGAGAGTGGACCGAGTGTGCTGTCTTCATTTCAAACAGAGGTTGGGACGAGTGTGCAGACTTTGTTTCAAACACAGGGTGGGCCGAGTGTGCAGACTTCATTTCAAACAGAGAGTGGGACTAGTGTGCAGACTTCATTTCAAACAGAGAGAGGGACGCGTGTGCAGACTTCGTTTCAAACACAGGGTGGGACGAGTGTGCAGACTTCATTTCAAACGGAGGGTGGGTCGAGTGTGCAGACTTCATTTCCAACAGAGAGTAGGCCGAGTGTGCAGTCTTCATTTCAAACAGAGGTTGGGACGAGTGTGAAACATCATTTCAAAGAGAGAGTGGGCCGAGTGTGCAGAATTCATTTCAAACAGAGGTTGGGACGAGTGTGAAGACTTCATTTCCAACAGAATTGGACGAGTGTGCAGATTTCATTTCAAACGGAGGTTGGTTCGAGTGTGCAGACTTCACTTCAAACAGAGTGTGGGACGAGTGTGCAGACTTCGATTCAAACACAGGGTCGGCCTAGTGTGCAGACTTCATTTCAAACAGAGAGTGGGTCGAGTGTGCAGACTTCATTTCAAACGGATGGTAGGTCGAGTGTGCAGACTTTATTTCCAACGGAGAGCGGGACGAGTGTGCAGACTTAGTTTCAAACAAAGGGTTGGCCTAGTGTGCAGACTTCATTTCCAACAGAGAGTGGGCCGATTCTGCAGACTTCATTTCAAACAAAGAGTGGGACGAGTGTGCAGACTTCATTTCAAACGGAGGGTGGGTCGAGTGTGCAGACTTCATTTCCAACAGAGAGTGGGTCGAGTGTGCAGACTTCATTTCAAACACAGGGTGGGACGAGTGTGCAGACTTCATTTCAAACAGAGGGTGGGACGAGTGTGCAGACTTCATTTCAAACAGAGGTTGGGACGAGTGTGCAGGCTTAGTTTCAAAGAGAGGGTTGGCCTAGTGTGCAGACTTCATTTCCAACAGAGAGTGGGCCGATTCTGCAGACTTCATTTCAAACAAAGAGTGGGACGAGTGTGCAGACTTCATTTCAAACACAGGGTGGGACGGGTGTGCAGACTTCATTTCAAACGGAGGGTGGGTCGAGTGTGCAGACTTCATTTCAAACAGAGGTTGGGACGATTGTGCAGACTTAGTTTCAAACACATGGTGGGACGAGTGTGCAGACTTCATTTCAAACACAGGGTCGGCCTCGTGTGCAGACTTTATTTCAAACAGAAGGTGGGACGAGTGTGCAGACTTCGTTTCAAACACAGTGTGTGACGAGTGTGCAGACTTCATTTCAAACAGTGAGTGGGCCGAGTTTGCAGACTTCATTTCACACAGAGAGTGGGCCGAGTGTGCAGATTTCATTTCAAACAGAGGTTGGGACGAATTTGCAGCCTTAGTTTCAAACACAGGGTGTGACGAGTGTGCAGACTTCATTTCAAACGGAGGGTGGGTCGAGTGTGCAGACATCATTTCCAACAGAGAGTGGACCGAGTGTGCAGACTTCATTTCAAACAGAGAGTGGGACGAGTGTGCAGACTTCATTTCAAACAGAGAGAGGGACGCGTGTGCAGACTTCGTTTCAAACACAGGGTGGGACGAGTGTGCAGACTTCATTTCAAACGGAGGGTGGTCGAGTGTGCAGACTTCATTTCAAACAGAGGGTGGGTCGAGTGTGCAGACTTCATTTCAAACAGAGAGTGGGCCGAGTGTGCAGACTTCATTTCACTCAGAGAGTGGGCCGAGTGTGCAGATTTCATTTCAAACAGAGGTTGGGACGAGTTTGCAGACTTAGTTTCAAACACAGGGTGGGCCGAGTTTGCAGTTTTCATTTCAAACAGAGAGTTGGACGAGTGTGCAGACTTCATTTCAAACTGAGAGTGGTCCAAGTGTGCAGACTTCATTTCCAACAGAGTGTGGGACGAGTGTGCAGACCTCAATTCAAACACAGGGTCGGCCTAGTGTGCAGACTTCATTTCAAACAGAGAGTGGGACGAGTGTGCAGACTTCATTTCAAACGGAGGCTTAGGTCGAGTGTGCAGACTTCATTTCAAACATAGGGTGGGACGATTGTGCAGACTTCATTTCAAACAGAGGTTGGGACGATTGTGCAGACTTAGTTTCAAACACATGTTGGGACGAGTGTGCAGACTTCATTTCAAACACAGGGTCGGCCTCGTGTGCAGACTTTATTTCAAACAGAAGGTGGGACGAGTGTGCAGACTTCGTTTCAAACACAGTGTGTGACGAGTGTGCAGACTTCATTTCAAACAGTGAGTGGGCCGAGTGTGCAGACTTCATTTCACACAGAGAGTGGGCCGAGTGTGCAGATTTCATTTCACACAGAGAGTGGGCCGAGTGTGCAGACTTCATTTCAAACAGAGAGTGGGACGAGTGTGCAGACTTCATTTCAAACAGAGAGAGGGACGCGTGTGCAGACTTCGTTTCAAACACAGGGTGGGACGAGTGTGCAGACTTCATTTCAAACGGAGGGTGGTCGAGTGTGCAGACTTCATTTCAAACAGAGGGTGGGTCGAGTGTGCAGACTTCATTTCACACAGAGAGTGGGCCGAGTGTGCAGATTTCATTTCAAACAGAGGTTGGGACGAGTTTGCAGACTTAGTTTCAAACACAGGGTGGGCCGAGTTTGCAGATTTCATTTCAAACAGAGAGTTGGACGAGTGTGCAGACTTCATTTCAAACTGAGAGTGGTCCAAGTGTGCAGACTTCATTTCCAACAGAGTGTGGGACGAGTGTGCAGACCTCAATTCAAACACAGGGTCGGCCTAGTGTGCAGACTTCATTTCAAACAGAGAGTGGGTCGAGTGTGCAGACTTCATTTCAAACGGAGGCTTAGGTCGAGTGTGCAGACTTCATTTCAAACATAGGGTGGGACGATTGTGCAGACTTCATTTCAAACAGAGGGTGGGACGCGTGTGCAGACTTAGTTTCAAACACATGGTGGGACGAGTGTGCAGACTTCATTTCAAACACAGGGTCGGCCTCGTGTGCAGACTTTATTTCAAACAGAAGGTGGGACGAGTGTGCAGACTTCGTTTCAAACACAGTGTGTGACGAGTGTGCAGACTTCATTTCAAACAGTGAGTGGGCCGAGTGTGCAGACTTCATTTCACACAGAGAGTGGGCCGAGTGTGCAGATTTCATTTCAAACAGAGGTTGGGACGAATTTGCAGCCTTAGTTTCAAACACAGGGTGTGACGAGTGTGCAGACTTCATTTCAAACGGAGGGTGGGTCGAGTGTGCAGACATCATTTCCAACAGAGAGTGGTCCAAGTGTGCAGACTTCATTTCCAACAGAGTGTGGGACGAGTGTGCAGACCTCAATTCAAACACAGGGTCGGCCTAGTGTGCAGACTTCATTTCAAACAGAGAGTGGGTCGAGTGTGCAGACTTCATTTCAAACGGAGGCTTAGGTCGAGTGTGCAGACTTCATTTCAAACATAGGGTGGGACGATTGTGCAGACTTCATTTCAAACAGAGGTCGGGACGATTGTGCAGACTTAGTTTCAAACACATGGTGGGACGAGTGTGCAGACTTCATTTCAAACACAGGGTCGGCCTCGTGTGCAGACTTTATTTCAAACAGAAGGTGGGACGAGTGTGCAGACTTCGTTTCAAACACAGTGTGTGACGAGTGTGCAGACTTCATTTCAAACAGTGAGTGGGCCGAGTGTGCAGACTTCATTTCACACAGAGAGTGGGCCGAGTGTGCAGATTTCATTTCACACAGAGAGTGGGCCGAGTGTGCAGACTTCATTTCAAACAGAGAGTGGGACGCGTGTGCAGACTTCGTTTCAAACACAGGGTGGGACGAGTGTGCAGACTTCATTTCAAACGGAGGGTGGTCGAGTGTGCAGACTTCATTTCAAACAGAGGGTGGGTCGAGTGTGCAGACTTCATTTCAAACAGAGAGTGGGCCGAGTGTGCAGACTTCATTTCACACAGAGAGTGGGCCGAGTGTGCAGATTTCATTTCAAACAGAGGTTGGGACGAGTTTGCAGACTTAGTTTCAAACACAGGGTGGGCCGAGTTTGCAGATTTCATTTCAAACAGAGAGTTGGACGAGTGTGCAGACTTCATTTCAAACTGAGAGTGGTCCAAGTGTGCAGACTTCATTTCCAACAGAGTGTGGGACGAGTGTGCAGACCTCAATTCAAACACAGGGTCGGCCTAGTGTGCAGACTTCATTTCAAACAGAGAGTGGGTCGAGTGTGCAGACTTCATTTCAAACGGAGGCTTAGGTCGAGTGTGCAGACTTCATTTCAAACATAGGGTGGGACGATTGTGCAGACTTCATTTCAAACAGAGGGTGGGACGCGTGTGCAGACTTCATTTCAAACAGAGAATGGGACAAGTGTACAGACTTTATTTCAAACAGAGAGTAGGCCGAGTGTGCAGACTTCATTTCAAACAGAGAATGGTCCGAATGTGCAGACTGCATTTCAAACAGAGAATGGGACGAGTGTGCTGACTTCATTTCCATCAGAGAATGGGACGAGTGTGCAGACTTCATTTCAAACAGAGAATGGGACGAGTGTGCAGACTTCATTTCAAACAGAGAGTGGGCCGAGCGTGCGGACTTCATTTCAAACAGAGAGTGCGCCGAGTGTGCAGACTTCTTTTCAAACAGAGAATGGGACGACTGTCCAGGCTTCATTTCAAACAGAGAGTGGGCCGCGTGTGCAGACTTCATTTCAAACAGAGAGTGGTCCGAATGTGCAGACTTCATTTCAAACAGAGAGTGGTCCGAATGTGCAGACTTCATTTCAAACAGAGAGTGGTCCGAGTGTGCAGACTTCATTTCAAACAGAGTGGGCCAAGTGTGCATACTTCATTTCACATGGAGAGTGGATGTATGTGCCGTCTTATGTGAAAAAGTGCGATAAGTCTTCATTTAGTTAGTTCGTGGAAAGCATTTGATTGGTGAGTTGGAATTGTGAGTATTTCTCATCCTGAACTTTCTGTTTTCCAGGGGTGGTGAGGGGTTGAGCGGGTGTGGGTGTTCCCAGACACAAGCGTCACCTTCGATCAGGTTCGTGCTGCCATTTTTCGTGGGCCGTGCCAATTATGGCGCACCGAGAATTTTTCCCTACTCCCGAGGATAGCAGGAGTGGGCGGGCAGCGCTGGGCATGCACATACCACCGGGTCCAATGGCCACCTGGCACTCTGTTTAAATGAAGGCCTGGCAGCCTCCTATTGGCTCCTCACAATGGTCAGTTCCAGGCCGCAGCAGAGAGGTTGGGGTGGGCCGGCCAGGTTGGAGGGTAGGGCAGCTCGTTTTTCCGAAGACTGCCTTGCTGCCCTCCTCGAGGAAGTGGCGGCACAGTGGGAGGGGCTGGTCCCGTAGGTTGGGAGGAGGAGCCCCCACCCCCCCACCCGTGCGCTTAGTCTCCTCCTCCCACCATACAGGCAGCGCTGGGCACTGCCACTTGTATTTCACACTGGGCAGGCCTTAATTGGCCCTCCAGCGTGAAATCGCGGTCCGGCCCCGATCGCGATCAGCTGTCGGCTTCCCGACCACTCCTGCCCACCCCTGCTGAGCCCTCCTGACACGGGGAAAAACCCTTCCCATGGTTACAAGGAGATCAAAGCTGGGAACTAAATATTCAGGGGTATGTGACCTTTCGAAAGGACAGGCAGGAAAGAAAGGGTGGTGGGGTAGCTTTGTTAATAAAAGAAGGAATAAGTACACTAGCAAGAAATGATCTTGGATCGGCAGATGTGGAATCCATAGGGTGGAGGCAAGAAATAACAAGATGAAGAAGACATGGGTGGGAGTAGTCTATATGCCCCCCTAACACCAGCCATGCTTTAAAACAGAGAATAGATCAGGAGATAATGCAGGCATATAAAAAAGGCAGTATATTAACAATGGGTAACTTTAATCTTCATGTAGATTGGGAAAATCAAATTGTCAGAGGTAGCCATGAGCAAGAATTTATAATGTATTCGGGACAGTTTTCTAGAACAATATGTTGTGGATCCAACCAGTGATCAGGTTAATTTGGATCTGGTAATTTGTAATGAGGCAGGTTTAATGAATGATCTCAGAGTAAAAGATCCCCTAGGAAACAGTGACCATAACATGGTAGAATTTGGCATTCAGTTTGAGAGTGAGAAACTTGGGTTGGAGACAACTGTACTAAACTTAAACAAGGGTAATTAAAAGGAATGAGGGCAGAGTTGGTTGGAGTGGACTGGGAAAGGAGTTTAGCAGAAAAGATGGTTGATGAACAATGGTCAACATTGAAGAAAATAGCTCATGACTCACAACAAAGATATATCCCAGTACAAAGGGGATAAACCAAATATGGTTAACCAAGGAAGTTAAGGTTAGTATCAAAGTGAAAGAAAAAACTTACAATGTGGCAAAGATTAATGGTAAGGTAGAGGACTGGGAACATTTTAAAAAAACAATAGAAGATGACCAAAAAAATAATAAAGAGGGAGAAAATAAACTATGAGGGCAAACGAGCAAGTAATATAAAATGGACAGTAAGAGCTTCTTTGAAGATATAAAAATGGAGAGGTCAAATTCAATAAAGGCCCCTTAGATAATGAGGCTTGGGAAATAATAATAATAGGGAACCAGGAAATGACAGGGAGTGGAATAAATACTTTGCGTCAGTCTTCACTAGCAGAAGACACTAATAGCATTCCAAAAATACTAAATAATCAAGGGGTAAAAGTGGGAGGAAACAAATACAATAACTATCACTAGAGAAAAAGTACTAGGGAAACTAATGTGGTTAAAGGCCAATAAGTCCTCTGGGCCTGATGGGTTGCATTCTAGGATAATAAAGGAAGTAGCTACACAAATAGTGGATGCATTGGTAGTAATGTTCCAAAAATCCTTTGATTTTGGAAAAGTCCCAGAGGATTGGAAAACTGCCAATGTAACATCCTTATTCAAAAAGGGAGGGAGACAAAAAAACATGTAACTATAGGCCAGTTAGCTTAACACCCATTATTGGGAAAATGTTAAAATCTATTATAAAGGATGTAATATCAGAGCTTTTAGAAATGCATAATCTAATCAAGCAGAGTCAGCATGGCTTCTTGAAGGGGAAATCATGCCTGACAAATTTAGTAGAATTCTTTGAGGAGGTAACAAGCAAGATAGATAAAGGGGAACCAGTAGATTTAATATATTTTGATTTCCAAAATGTGTTCCATAAGGTACCACACATAAGGCTAATTAATAAGGTAAGAGCCCATAGTGTTGAGGATAGTATATTAGCATGGATAGATGACTGGCTAACTGATAGAAGACAGAGAGTTGGGGATACAGGTGGTGCGGGGAGGGGGCGCATTTTCAGAATGACAGCCTGTAACTAGTGGAGTGCCACAGGGATCAGTACTGGGGCCACAATTATTTACAATATATATTAATGACTTGGATGAAGGAAATGAAAGTACTATCGCCAAGTTTGTGAATGACACAAAAATAGGTGAGAAGGCAAATGGTGAGGGTGACACAAGGAGTCTGCAGAGGGGTATAGGCAGGTTAAGTGAGTGGGCAAAAAACCTGCCAGATGGAATATAATGTGGGCAAATGAGTGGTTCTGCACTTTGGCAAGAAGAATAGAGGAGCTGAATATTATTTAAATGGAGAAAGACTGCAGAAAGCTGCAGCACAGAGGGATTTGGGAGTCCTGATGCATGAATCACAAAAAGCTAACATATAAGTTCAGCAGGTAATTGGAAAGGCAAATAAAATGTTGTCCTTTATTTCAAAGGGAATGGAGCATAAAAATAGGGCTAAAACTATACAAGGCATTAGTTTGAACACACCTAGAATACTTTGAGCAGTTTTGGTCCCCTTATCTAAGGAAACATATACTGGTATTGGAGGCAGTCCAGAGAAGGTTCACTCGGTTGATCTTGGGTATGGAGGGATTTTCTTACATGGAGAAGTTGAGTAGGTTGGTCCTCTGCTCATTGGAGTTTAGAAGAACGAGATGTGACTTTATTCAAACAGGTAAGATTCTTAGGGAGTTTGACAGGGTAGATACTGAGAGGTTGTTTCCCCTTGTGGGAGAGTCTCGGACCAGAGGGCATAATCCCAGAGTAAGGGGTCACCCATTTAAAACAGATGAGGAGGAATTTCTTCTCTCAGAGAGTAGTGAATCTGTGGAATTCTTTACCACAGAGGGCTGTAGATGCTGGATCATTAAGTATATTCAAGGCTGAGATAGATAGATTTTTAATCAGTAAGGGAATCAAGGATTATGGGGAAAAGGCAGCAAAGTGGAGTTGAGGATTATCAGATCAGCCATGATCTCAATGAATGGCAGAGCAGACTCGATGGGCTGAAAGGCCTACTTCTGATCCTACGTCTTATGGTCTTATGTTATCACTTGCTGCTTATGCTGTTTGGCACACAAGTAGTCCTGTGTTGTGACTTCAGCAGATTGACACCTCATTTTTAGGTGCTGCTCCTGGCATGCCCTCCTGCACTCTTCATTGAACCTGGGCTGATCGCCTGGCTTGGTGGTAATGGTAGAGTGGGAATATTTTGGTCCATGAGGTTACAGATTGTGGTTGAGTACAATTCTGCTGCTGCTAATGGCCCATAACATCTCATGGATGGCCAGTCTTGAGTTGCTAGAACTGTTCAAAATCTATCCCATTTAGCACAGTGATAGTGCTACATAACATAATAGAGGGCATCCTCAACATGAAGACAGGACTTCATCTCCACAAGGACTGTCTGGTGGTCACTCCTACTGATATTGTCAGGGACAGATGCATCTGCGGCAGACAGGTTGCTAAGAATGAGGTCAAGTATGTTTTTCCCTCTTGTTGGTTCCCTGCTACAGACTCAGTCTAGCAGCTGTGTCCTTTAGGACTCAGCCAGCTCAGTGTGTGGTGGTCCTTCTGAGCCACTCTTGGTGATGGACATTTAAGTGCCCCACCCAGAGTACATTCTGTGCCCTTTCCACCCTCAATGCTTCCTCCAAGTGATGTTCAACATGGAGGAGCACTGATAAATCAGCTGAAGTGGGTGGGGGTAGTATATTGTAATCAGCAGGAGGTTTCCTTGCCTATGTTTGACCTGATGCCATGAGACTTCATGGGGTCCAGATTAGATGTTGAGGACTCCCAGGGCAAATCTCTCCCAACTGTATACCACTGTGCGTGCTGCCACCTCTGCTGGGTTTGTCCTGCCAGTGAGACAGGGCATACCCAGGGATGGTGATGGTGCTGTCTGGGACATTATCTGTAAGGTATGATTCAATGAGGGTGACTCTGTCAGGCTGTTGCTTGACTAGTCTGTGAGATAGCTCTCCCAATTTTGGCACAAGCCCCAGATGTTAGTAAGGAGGACTTTGCAGGCTCGATGGCTGGTTTGCTGTTGTTGTTTCCAGTGCTTTGGTTAATGCTGGGGGTTCCATCTGGTTTCATTAATTTTTATTGGCTTTTAAGGGTTTGATACAACTGAGTGGCTTGCTGGGCCATTTCAGAGGGCGTTAAAGAGTCAACAACATTACTTCGGATTGGGAGTCACATGTAGGCCAGACAATGTGAGGATGGCAGATTAGTGAACCAGGTGACAATTGACAATTGTTCCATAGTCATCATTAGACTTTTAATTCCAGATTTTTTTTATTGAATTCAAATTCCACCATCTGCTGTGGTGTTGGCATGAGTCACTTAGCACAGCAGTTAGGAGTAGGCCCACCCCCTCCCCGCTGGACCTCAGAGGTCTCAGAGTGTGAATGGCAAATGTCAATGAGGCAGCATCTGGACAAGGGGGTGAGCCCTGACTGCTTGGAATGAGCGTCTTGCAGCTTCAGGGTCACGAATCGGCTGAGCCCTGCGAGGTGTTCCTCAGGTGGGTTTGGCCAGGCTGCTATGGCAATGCAGGTACAGGGTGGACTAATCAATGTTCCTCTCTCCTTTCAGGAGAAGAGATCCCACAACAGACTGACGGAGGACCCACCTTCTAATCTTGGCCAGATACAAGCAGGAGGCACTGGAGCTGGAGAGGCGCCATGCGCCTTGGTCAGCCAGCCACGGTGAGGTTGGGGTGCCGCAGGGAGGTAAGAGTGCAGCGTACTGAGGTCAGAATGTCTGTAATAGCAACCATTCCACTGTTGTCTCTATATTGATGTGAGCCTCAAACATGGAATCCCCATTGATAATGGAAAGAAGAGGGCACTCTGATCCGGTTTTATCAGCCATGATTGAATGGTGGAGCAGACTCGAGGGGCCGAATGGCCTAATTTCTGCTCCTATGTCTTATGGTCTTATGGATGCCAGGCATACACAGTAACAATGTAACGACTTTAACATGTCCTTGTTCTTCCTTTCAGGCTCACCAGAAGCCCGTCAGGGTCAGGAGACTGAAGGCCCACCACTCACCCCAGAGGACACAGATGATAGAAACACATCAGCGACACACCCTCTCAAGCAGGCAGGCACCAGCACAGATACCAGCACCTCGGTGGGTATTAGATCGGTGGATAGTATCTCAGTGCACAGCGGTGAGGGCACTTCACACTCGCTTGAGGTGCAGGTGGAGGCAGAGAGTGCCCAGGGCGCCGGCAGTCGGAGGACTGCTGGAGATTAGGAACATGCTCAGTCGATGGCTGATGATGAGCCTCTGGAGTCATCCCTGAGGCACCAGGTGCTGGAAGCCCAGCAGGGGTGTGCGGGAGGATCTGGCGGAGATACATGAGGGAATGTGTGTCATGGTCTCCATTGTGGAGAGGTCTATGCAGAGCATGAGCAATGGCCGAGTTCACTGCCTCCTTCATGGAGAGAGCAGCGACTCCCATGGAGAGGGTCCTCCAGGAGAACAATCAGGGATTCCTAGCGAGACGCTCGGACCAGCAAGCCCTCACAGCGGCATTGACCTCAGGTGGTCAGTGTCAGTGTGTGAGATGGATTGGGCACCCAGTATCCCAGCTAGGTGCCCATCCATCAATGGTGAGCAGGGAGGTCCAAAGCGACTTCATGTTGGCACATGAGCTGCTTGTCCCTGCGGGCACCTCTCAGGGCGCTCTGGATGACGGAAGCAGCTCCTCCACTCCTCTACCAGTGACCGTGGCATCCAATGAGGCTGCGGTGACTGGAGAGATGCCAGCCATGGCACTGGCCGCACCCTTCTCTGCAGGGCCAGCACAGGCTCCACGGGCCAGAGGAAGCCCACCAAGGTCATCAAGGCCAACAGGACAGCAGAGTGAGCAGGCTGGCTCCAATGCTAGTGCCAGTGATGGGAGGGAGCACCGAGACGGAGCTCTCACAAATGAAAACTTAAATCACCTTAAGCACAACACGGGCTTATCACTGGCGATAGCTGTTTTCCCCACTTTTACATTAATTACTAGTAGGTGTGATGGAGAACACCTTTCTATTTAATTTATATTATGCATGCCAGGCACCACACCATTAAATGTCTTTGTGTTCAACAAGCCTTTGGGTGCTTCACTAGTTCCGCAGGTGCAGGGTAACCCATGATGTTATGAGTGACTTGTTTGTCATTGAGCTTTATTGAAATGACACATGGTGCATGTTGTTCACCAAGCAAATGTTCCTGTCAGGTATCGAGTATGGAGCCTGCAGCCCTGGCATGTGGTGGTGGTTCATTTTTGGTGGGCTAGCTGAAGGAGCATTGGATCAAAGCCTCCCGGGTATCCCAGCCTCCCTGGAAGTTGTCCAGGTCAGCGTCTACCCCCTCAGTGTTCTCCTGACTGTACTCATCCTCGGACTCACTACTGGACTCATCGTCTGCTGCCAGAGCAGCTGCATCAACAACTTCTTCCTCCACTGCTTCCCACTTTTCCAGCACAAGATTGTGGAGAGCACAGCATGCAACCACTATCAGTGACACACGATCCGGGGGTATTGCAGTGTGTCCCCTAAACTGTCCATCGGAAGTGCATCTTGAGAAGACCGATGGCTCTCTCCACCACAGCCCTTGTGGAGGCTCCTATTGTACCGCTGCTCAGCTTCTGTTCTTGGGTGGTGGAGAGGTGTCATGAGCCACCTTCTGAGGGGATAGCCCCTGTCACCCAGCAGCCATCCATCCAGCCGGGCTGGAGCACTGAAGAGCCCCGGCACCTGGGAGTGTCTGAGGATGTAGGTGTCGTGGGAGCTGCCTGGGTACCTTGCACAGACTTGTAGAATCAGCATCCTTGATCACACACTATCTGCACGTTCATGGAGTGGAAGCCCTTCCTGTTGATGAAGGCACCGGGCTCACCTGCTGGCACCTTGATGGCCACATGTGTACAGTCTATAGCACCCTGGACATGGGGGAAGCCAGCAATGGCCACAAAACATCTGGCTCACTCTGCCTGGCTGACCTCATCCATGCGATAGTGAATGAAGGTCATTGCACATTTAACAGAGCGTCTGTAACCTGCTTGACACAAGTGTGGACAGCTGATTGGGAGACACTGCACAAAGATCACCCACTGAACCCTGGAAAGACCAGAGGCATAGAAGCTGAGGGCAGCTGTGACCTTTAGAGCCGCTGGCATGGGGTGTCCACCCACACAGTTAGGGGAGATCTCAGGCCCAATCATCTGACAGAGAAAATTGACCATTTCCCTTGAGAGACAGAGCCTCCTTCAGCACTGCACCTCAGACATATTGAGGTAGCTGCTTCACCACCTGTAAACCCTGGCAGCAGGATAGTAGTGTCTACTGCGGTCCTTTCTGCCTTGGACTCCCTGTTGGCCCTGCACCCCTTGTGCCTGCGCCTGGCCTCCCACAGATCGCTCTCCTGGAGGCTGAATGTGGACTGCTGGCCTCCTCCCTCTTCTGGCCCTCTCTTCCTCCTCAGAGGAGGAGGTGCCTCCAGGGGAGACCACAATCCCCATTCCCAGATTAAGGGAAGGCTGTCTGATATGTGGAAGGCCACAAGTGGTATGACTCCTCCAGAGTCCTGGACTGAAGCCTCTTATTCCTGTCAAAGCGAAATGAAGTTGTCCTGTTTACACAAGCAAGCAGCAGTAAGTTAGAAGCTAAAGTACTAACAACTTGCATTAGCGAGCCCACTCACCCCTCTCATCCCGCCTGTGGATAAGTTTTTTGAAAATGTGGCCGACCCACCTGCCCATTGGGCCTGACACTCTGAAAATCACACGGGCTGCGTAAAATCAAAGACAATTGGTGCCTCAAGGGCCTTAACTGACCCGTTAATTAATGGCAGACGCGCCTCCATCATCACTGTGCGCCCGCCGACCGGAATATCGCGATGGCTTGCGGCGACATCGAATGTAAAATTCTGGCCTGGGTATACCTGGTGCTGCTCCTGACATGCCCTCCTGCATCCCTCATTGAACCAAGGATGATCCCCTGGATTGATGGTAATGACGGAGTGGGAGATATGCTGGGCCATGAGGTTGAATACAATTTTTCAGTTGATGGCACATAGCATCTCGTGCATGCCTAACTTTAAGCTGCCATAACTGTTCTGTTGGCGCGGTGGTAGTTCCACAGAATACAATTTATGTTTTCAGTGCGAAGGTGGGACTTTGTTTCCATACAGACTGTGTGGTGGTAACACCTACCAATATTGTCATGGACAGATGCATCCGAGACAGATAGATTGGTGAAGGCAAGGTCAAATAGGTTTCTCTTTCTTGTTGGATCTCTCATCACCTGCCACAGATCTAGTTAGACAGAAATGTCCTTCAGGATTTGGCCAGCTCCATCAGTAGTGGTGCTACTGAGCCACTATTGGTGATAAACATTGAAATCCCCCACCTGCGCCATTTCTATCCTCAGTACTTCTTCCCCATGATATTCAAAATGGGGGAGCGTTGATGGTGGTAGGTGATAATCAACAGGAGGTTTCCCTTCCATTCCTATGCATTGACCAAATGCCAAGAGACACCGTGGAGCCTAGAGACAAGGTTTAGGTCTCCTAGGCCACTCTGTCCTGGCTGATACCACAGTGCTGCCACCCCTGGTGGATCAGTCCTGCCAGTGAGATAGGACATATCCAGGGATGACGGAGGAGTCTGAAACAATCGCTGTAAGGTGTGATCTGGCAAATATGACTGCCTCAGGCCGAGGGACACCTCTTCCTGTTCTGACACAAATCCCTAGATGTTAGTGAGGAGTGCTCTGCGGGGTAGGGTGTTCTCTTGATGTTTTCCTGTGCCCAGTTGATGCTGGATGACCTGCCTGGTTTCATTCTTGATCCATTTTCCTGTTGTGGTTTGCTAGGCCTATGAGGAGAGCCCAGAGCCCGTGAATGAATTTTTAAAAAGGCTATTTCTGATGGTAGTTAAAAGTCAAACACACAAGGGCCCAGAGTCACACTGAGGCCTGACTAAGTATAGACAGCAGATTTCCTTCCCTAGAGGACACTGATGAATTTAATGGGTTTTTACGACAATCCAGTAGTTTCAGGGGTATCATGACTGAGTCTCATTTTTTATCCCAGCTTCATTGAAGCAGTTGAATGGTGGGATTAGAACTCATGCCTCTGGAGTATTAGTCCAATCCTCTGGAGCACTCAGCAAGTAACATTATCACTGTGCTCCCATTCCTGGGTTTTCCAAGTAGGAGAAAAGTCTGTTCGGATTCCAGCCTCTTATGCATCCCTGGATTCCCATGCTTCATTGGTGCTGGCTGTCTCTTCACCTTGAACCTAAGTTCTGCAATTCCCTCCCTAAACTTCTCCACCTCCCCACCCCTTCATCCTCCTTAAAATCCATGAGTGGAAAATTCCGTGCCCGCTGGTGTCGGGTGTATTCGGTGGTGTGAGTAGGCAATAAGGCCAAAAATCGGTTTCACGACGTTATGAAACCAGTTTGCGATCGTCCACTCAGCCCATCGATGGAGGGCTGCAGCTCCCGCTGCCGGACATCGGGAACCTCGTTGTGGTACATCTGCATATCATTATAAGGCCAGCCCGCCGGAATCATCCCTCCTCGCTGGATCGTCCGCCCATGTTGGCGGGAAAAGACGCCAGCGCTGAACACATCTTGATAAGTGTGACATGCAGAAGTCGGGACTTAGCGCCAGGGCCTTGCTCATATCGCGGACATCCGATGAGCAGAGGATGCTGGGGACAACAGCAACGGGAATCTGGGGAAACGTCCACGGTGTGCTGGGGTGGATTCTCACAGACACGGCCCCGACACGAAGCAGCAGACAGAAAGTCACCGTTGATGCTCACGATGGATGATGGTCAAGGGGGTGGAAAGGCAGGTCTAGGTCCGGCTGGGAGAGGAAGATGTGTTGTGGGGTGGGGGGGGGGCATGAAGTTTGGAGGGGGAGGGAATGAAGGTGTCGGAGGTTGAGTTTGAGAGGAGGGGAACCAAGGTGTTGGGAGGAGAGGTCGGCCTGGCAGAGCGAGGACTGAGGAAGGAGGTGGTAACGGGGGAGAAGATGCCAACTGGGGAGGTAGGTGTGAGGGGGAGTGGAAGGTGTAATGGAAGGAGTTCGGAGGGAGAAAGGGGTGCAGAGAGTGGGGGCAGTCCAAGGGGAAGGAGGAGTGTGGAGGGAGAGGGGAGGGAGTCCGGGGAAGGAAGGAGCGGAAGTGGAATAAGAACTGTATTACCACCAAGCTGGCTAAATCGGAGTTGAAACGAGACTTGTGGTGGGCGAGATTAGGTGCTGCATGGGAGTGTGATCAGTGGGTGGGCGGAGATGCAGATCAGCTCAGATGGATAACTGAAAGTGACCCCCAGCAGGCAGCACTGAAAATGCTCAGGATATTGGGATGAGTGTGATATGTGAAGGATCTGCGTGCGTAGGACAATGCTTCCACGAGGCTCTGAAAGGCCCCGCTACACATACACGTGGGTCAGCTGAGTGCAGCTGAACTGCTAATGGGGGGGAATGCAGTAGGGGGGACTCGCTAAGCCTGTCAATGAAGCTAAAAGACACCATTACACATGATTCAGTGAAAGTGAATATATTTCTAGATTGTAAAGTGACAGAATGAACCTGTGCGACCAACTGTGATCAGAATTTCTTAACTTTTGAATGTTTTAGATTTCTAGGTGCTGCCCTGACATCCGCAGCAGGGGTGGAGACAGCCTGCGCAATGATTGGCCCTGATGCCTCTGATGCCTTCGGCATGTGTCCTCTGAAGAGCTGAGGCCTTGGGGACCCCGGCTTGCTCTGGCTGTCCTCCTGTGGGCCGGCTGCTCCCTCTGTGGTGACAGAGGACGAGGTTGAGGGTGTCACAGGCAAAGGGGACTCAGAGGGAGCAGACAGCCTCTGAGATTCCTGAGTGGATGCCCCAGGGGTGTCCAGCTGCCACTCCTCCTCCCTTTGGGTGCCCAAGGGCCCTGGCCTGAATCCTTGAGGGGAAGGAACACTGGGGGGGATATGCAAGTGCCCCATTTCCCTCTTGCGTCGCCACTGCAGGAGCTCACCCATCATTCCCACAATGGAGTGCAGGTCTGAACACATCACCACGTTCTGCTGGACCAGCACTCGCCATCCTCCCCATGGAGACCTCCATACACACACATGTAGGCACCAGAGAACAGGCAGACCAGTCTACCAGGCTGCTTATTTCCAGCTCTTCAATGGAGGAGGTGTCCTCTTGACTGGAGGTGAGGACCTGGATGGAGCTGAGGGACTGGCTGGCTTGAGGGTGTGGGTCACTTGGCAGAGCTCCCTGTGAACCAACGTAGAGATAATGAGTGCATGGCAGCAGAGTCAAAAACAAGAGAGGGATGTTGTGGTGCCAGTTCCTCATGTGTGTGTTCGCTGCCAACCTCACTGACACCGCAGACACAGCTCGTGTCCTTGCCGGTCAGCACGATCACACACTCCTCAAAGTGAGTGAGGGGCCTAATGTGGGCCACTCCACCCCCTGGTCTGGGACCTCACCCTGCTGTAGTGAGCAGGCTGCTCCTGCATGAAAACAGAGGGAGAGAGCGTGAACAGGACACATGGCACTGTGTGGAATGTTTGTGTGGCGAGCGGAGACATGGACAGGATTAGGATGTGGGTTTGAGAGGTTATGTGCTTCTTGGAGATGTGAGGGTGTATGTGAGAGTTAGTGGTGTTGTCCCTTGAGGTGTGAGATCCCTGTGGGTGTGTGATGGGTTTGAGAGTGTGTGAGTTGAGAGTGATGAGAAGAGTGACTCTGGCGGACCGGATGAAAACAACAATCCTGTAGATGCACTGGGTGGGGTGTCCTTTTTTGGAGGACTTTAGCACTGACCACCATGCTGGATTGGTGACATTGTTACCCATCTTGCAGCCAGAGTGGGGTTAGAGGTCATCAGGACGGGCATCCACTGCATCCAAAAGGCGATCGAGGGACGCATCATTAAACCTGGGGGCTGCAGTCATTTGCCTTTTGGGGTCATGTCTTCTGTGCAGCAGTCCTGGGCCAGAAGCATTGAGAGGGGAGCATGCGGCTGCACTTTAAATATGGTGCCAGGCATGATGAAGCGGGGAGGTAATGTCATGGTGGGCGAATGAGAGCCTGCCCACCATGAAAATGGTGTGTTTCCTGGGAATGCACAATTAATGCAGTGGGATTGGGACAATATGGTGTGAGAAGCCGTCATTGCGGTCGGCAGGTAAAATGTCGCACATGGTGCAAATCTGGGACGATTCCACCCTCCGTCTTTGACAAAGCGTTTTGTCATCTCTCCTAATGCCACTCTATGTGACTCTGTTTCCATTCTTTTGATTTGATGCGTGTGACTCCCTTAAAGGTGCTATATAAGTACAGGTTGTTGTTGATAAGTAATAATGGGTTGAAATCAATTATTGGTGTCAAACTCTTGAACATCAGTTCTATAGTCTTGAGGTATTCGGAAGGAATGAGCTGGAAAGTGTAATAGGTATTGTAATAAGTGTATGCTGGCACATCTGTAAGTTCGGGGGACACAGAAGAAAAGACATTGTATGATAAAATAGAGAGGGAAGAAAGGTAATAATGGAAATGACGTCTGGAGGTGGGGAATGAGAGAGGGAAAGCTCGCTCAATGTTTCTATTCATTATTTATTGTTATTATTAGTGATAATAATTTATATTGTTTGTTCTGTGCCCGGTATATTTCATGCATGCAGTAGATGAATAAAAATGTTTCTGCACTGTGAAATCTAAAGGAATTCGGTTTGTGATGCCCATGAGATATGAAAGCAGATTTCATTACTTTTAAGTGAAGTTGTCAGTATCTTTGATTTACTAGAAACCTCTTGGCATCGAGGATAGTCTGTAGCATTATATTTTCACGTCCTGTCAAATGAAGGGATAAATTGCCATGTTAAGGGTCAGCATCATCAATCCCTTTGTGTAGATGAGGTGTTGGAGAGCCAGCAAAGTAGCATGACTCGGGCCAAGTGAGGACAGCTGGCAATGAATTAGAAGGGAGACCCTGGTGCATTGTGAACAAAGCCTGCAATGGAGTAAGCTAATCCGCCAAGGCTGAGGTTGCTGTGACTGAACCCCAACGAGGATCTTTCAAACAACCTTCCTCTTTCAGTTATGTGACTGTCAAGGACTGTGTCCAGGGTTCCATTTCTATGCTGCTGCTGTTTGGCTGTGTTTTATGGAGAGCTCATGGGTCAGCTATCTCCTGCTGAGTGCTCCATATGTTAGTCTCGTTCAGTCTAGTCTGGCACTTTTGTCTTCCGTCTGTTAAGACCAGCGATATACTGAACATGGGCACTGTGTATTTCATTTGCTGAGCCAAGTTTTAAAGAATTCTAATCCAAAATCCACCAAAGTTCAATTCATATCACATTCCCAGGCAGTGATATTTTATACCAATCTTAACCAATGATTACAGGCTTTGTGAATGCTTCATATTTGCCTCTGCTTAGACTGCAGTGAGGAGAAGGAGATGAATAACCTTGAATTGTGCCATTGATACCTTTAGTTTCCTGAGTCACGCATTTGATGTCAACTCCCGTTAGACCCTTTTCAATTTAACATTACATTTTTATTAATTTGTCCAATCTGTTTGCACAATATCCCAATGGAAACCATCCCATTAGGGACTGTGTAACTGAGAGGACATTGTTTAACACGATCTCCCCAACCCCCATCCTTTTATAATAACTGCCCGATATTCAATATGCGCCTTTAGAAGGTCCCCACTGAGCATATTGTTTTCCTTGTTCTCTGCAAAAGAAAACACTTGTATTTTTATCATGCTTTTCATCACCACTTGATATCTCAAAGCACTTTACAACTAATGAAGTATTTCTAAAGCGCAGTCACTGTTGTAAATGTAGGAACACAGCAGCCAATAGGCACATAGCAAACTGTCATAAACAGCAGTTAGTCGTTAGGTGGTACCAAACTTGAATATCACTGAAAAAAGACATTTTGTCAAAGCTTTTTGTCTTGCACTCATCAGGACTGTCATAAAAATACCAATGTCAGGGGAAGCAACAACTTTATACTGTGTGAGAAGAGAGTGCTAATTGGTTGGCAAGTGGACTCTGATTGCTAGAGGTGTTGCCATGGAGAATGCACCAGCTAATGGTGGCTGGCAGTTAACTGTCAAGCATTGCTTGAAATTTAAACCAGGCAGCTTTACTTTGATTAATCAAGGCAATGACCTGAGGAATGAAACAGCGAATGGCTGTCACATATTTTGTTTAGCTGAAACAGGCACAATGCATATACATGTTCTTTCTGCCTGCAATATATGTAGCTTCTAATATACACAAATGTGCCGTACAGCGAGCCTGAATGACAATCTTAAATTGGTTGTCAGCATAATTTTTAGCACACTGAGGAGTATTTAGCAAATTTTGTCCAATCACAGAATCACAGCTAATGTTGGAAACTGTGTTTTGAGTTTTGCAAGCAACAGGCTGACGGGATACGGACTGCACCTTGCCCCTTGTGAACAGCGGAAGGGACATGCTGTTTGATATGATCCACTAGTCTTTGAGGCGTACAGCCTACATACCTAGCATCACACTGGTGCTGAAATTCATACACAACGATGCTCATTCGTGTGGCAGGCAGATCGTCTTTTTGCCTTGATGGCAGCATCCTGTTAGTAACGAATATCACTCGTGTTGCTACTGCATAGTAGCAGTATGAAACAGCTAGCTTCACCTGTTACTCACATTTTTTAGATAGCTTGCCCTTCCAGGGTAACCTGAGGTAGACTGGGAACTTTTCAGAGCCAAGGGTGACAGCCTTAGGCCTGTTCATGAGTTTGCGTGATGTACAGCGCAATATTATCTGACCAGGATTGCCATTATCCCACAGGATGCCTTTGATGTGCCCTATTTCAGCAGCAAGCTTGCATGGTGAGCAAATGGCTCGGGCCCTATTTACAAGGTTGCCAATAAGGCCAATTTTATAGCACGTGAAACTGTGAGAGTCCCAACATGTGTATTGGCCAATTAATGCAGACTTGTGATACACCATGGTAGAGAACCTCTCTGGCAATTTTTTCAACTAACACATCAAGTAAAGGGAGTTCATTTGACTGCTCCACTTCAAAGGTGAATTTCAGTACAGGATAGAGCCCATTAAGACATGTAAGGAAATTATTAGATGCTGCAATGGATTTAAATATAGCAAACCTTCATTCTCCATTACAACACCTCTGTCAATCAGAGTCCATTTGTCAATCAATCAGCACTCTCTTCTCATACAGTATAAAGTTGTTACTTACTCTGACATTGGTATTCTTGCAATTGTCCTGATGAGTGCAAGACAAAAAGCTTTGACAAAATGTTTTTTTTCAGCAATACACAAGTTTTGTATTACCAAACAAATATTTGTATACCTGAGATGGAGGTATAACAAAGACCAAAAGTGATGTCCCTTTATGCCCTCTCTTATCTATGACCAGATCTGCACAGCATGAATTGGCCAAATGGTTGGGCAAATTATTACAACCAGTTTTGAACAAATTTTCCACATGCACAGTAAAGGATTCCTTCATATTTGTGAAGCCTATCCAGGACTTACATATCAAAGAACAAAGAACAAAGAAAAGTACAGCACAGGAACAGGCCCTTCGGCCCTCCAAGCCTGCGCCGATCATATTGCCTGACAAACTAAAACATTTTACACTTCCGAGGTCTGTATCCCTCTATTCCCATCCTATTCATGTATTTGTCAAGCTGCCTCTTAAACATCACTATCGTACCTGCTTCCACCACCTCCTCTGGCAGCGAATTCCAGACACTCACTACTCTCTGCGTAAAAAACTTGCCCCACACATCTCCTCTATAGTTTTCTCCTCTCACCTTAAATCTATGTCCCCTAGTAATTGACTCTTCCACCCTGGGAAAAAACTTCTGACTATCTACTCTGTCCATGCCACTCATAATTTTGTAAACTTCTATCGATAGCAATTTGACATTACCAGCCTATCCACCAATGTTCCACATAAGGAAGCCATAGATATTTACACTGCAGCACTGTATCATGGTGATCTAGACCCGCCACCATTGCGTGAATCAGTATTCTTTGAGCAACTCATGCAGTTGAGTTCAGAATTAACAACACCATGTATGCCCAAGTGGATGGTGTTGATATGGGAACCCCTCTAGGCCTAGCTCTCACAAATATCTTTGTTGGGTTCCATGAGGAATGTATCTTTGATGGAATAACACCTAACCTCCTATCCCTCGCATATTTCTGACATGTGGATGATACATTTTCTACATTTAAATCCATTAGCAGCATGGAATAATTTCCTTACATGTCTTAATGGGCTCCATCCTGCACTCAAATTCACCTTTGAAATGGAGCAGTCAAATGAACTCCCTTTCCTTGATGTACTAATTGAGAAATCTGTCAAAGGTTCTCTACCACAGCTACTGCAAGTCTACCTTCACTGGTCAATACATGTGTTGGGATTCTTACAGCTCCACAGGCCATAAGATTGGCCTTATTGGCAACCTTGTAAATAGGGCCCAATCTATTTGCTGACCATGCAAGCTTGATGCTGAAATAGGGCACATCAAAGGCACCCTGCAGGATAATGGCGACTCTGATCAAATCATTTCATGCTGTACATCACGCAAACTCATGAACGGGCCTAAGGGTGTCACTTTTGGCCCAGAAAAGTGCCCAGTCTACCTCAGGTTACCCTGGAAGTGCAAGGTATCTCAAAAATTTGAGTAACAGGTGAAGCTAGCTGTTTCACACTGATGCTATGCAGCAACAACACGAGTGGTATTTGTCACTATCAAGGCACTTCTGTCAAGCCAAAATGAGGGCCTGCCTCTCACACAAATGAGTAATGTGGTATGAATTGTGTCAATGTGATGCTAGGTATGTAGGCCGGATGTCCCAAAGACTGGTGGATCGTATCAAACAGCATGTCCCTTTCACTGTTCACAATGAGCAAGGTACAGATAGTACACACACAGCTCGTGCCTGCAAAACACAAAACACAGTACCCAACACTAGAAATGATTTTGCGATTGGACATTTGCTAAATAATACTCAGTGTGCTAAAAATTATGCTGAGAGCCAATTTAAGATTGTCAGTGTAGCACATTTGCATGTACTGGAAACTACATACATTAATACACAGGACCCTGTTCTTTGCAGACAGAAAGAACATGTACACACATTGCGCCTGTTTCAGATAAACAAAATAGGTAACAGCCATTCGCTGGTTCATTCCTCAGGGCAATACCTTGACCAATCAGGATCATGCTGCCTAGTTTAATTTCAAACAATGCTTGGCAGTTACCTTTAACTTGTGCATTCTCCATGGCAACACCTCTGCCATGTTCCATTTGCCAACCAATCAACTGTCTCTTATCATACCGTATATGGTTGTTACTTCCTCTGACATTGCTATTCTTGCAATAGCCCTGATGAGTGCAAGACAAAAAGCTTTGATAAAATGTTTTTTTTTCAGCAACACACAACCAGCAATGTGATAAAGACAAGATAATCTGGGGTTTTTTTGCACTGTTGATTAAGGGAAAACCATTGGTCAGGACACACGGTATAACTCCCCTGCACTTCTTCAAAATAATTTCATGGGATCTTTTGTATCTGACCAAGAGGACAGAGGGGGCCTCTATTCAACATATCATTTGAAAGACCATTCATTAGTGCACGAGGGTGTCAACTTTAACCTTTGTACTCTAGTCCTGAACTGGGGCTTGATTCCAAAACCTGCGCCTTAGAGAAAAAAGTGCTACCAATTGAGCCACAGCTGCTACTTGTTTATTCATTTATCAAGGTGGGAAATGACAGTTGTGATGGTAATAGAGATAATTTACAGTAAGTAACAGGATGAAGTAGGCACTTAACAGAATAGCTCAGATGCAATTCAAAGTGTGTTACTGGTACCAATCCCTCAACTCAGTCATCTTGTTTTCTTAACATACCCATTCTTTTATCTGATTAAATAAGTTCCTTTTAGAACTTTCCATTCTTTTGCCTGGAACCCTCCCATTATCCTGTCCAAGGAATGCTCACATTCAACCCCTACATTATTAATTCCACTGCTTTACCCATTTCTCAGCCAGGGCCCAGTGTGTAGCACTTACACTTCTCAATCAGATAAATGTGTGTTCAAGTCCCACAAACTCCAGTGCAAACTGAGGGTGTGCCACCTTGTCAGAGGTGCCATCTTTTAAATGAGATGTTAAACTGAAACCCTGTCTGCCAACTCAGGTGGATGTAGAAGTTTCCATGTCACCATTTCAGAAAAGAGCATGTCCTAGACAGCTCTGACAAAACCCCATCCACCTGGAAGGTTAACTTTGCCTGAATTTTCTTAAAGACAGAGAGACTCTAAGATGCACTTCCATGGTTCATGAAGGCAGCTGTACAGGTTAAAGTGCAGCTGCCTCAGGTTGGTCTGATTTTCATTCGTGGGATATACAAAACATGACTTGTGCACTTTAACCTGGTAGAAAAAGGTACCAGAGTTTTTCAGAAAGGCAAGGCACCCTTTTGGATATAGTCGCAGAACACTTTGGGGGAGATCATGTGCCCTTTGGGAGAGGTAAGCTGCCCTCTTGGAGAGGTAGTGTGTCCTTTTGGATTGTTAAAATTAGACATGAATGTGTGTAAGCAGTACATAAATTCATTGGAATGGGCAAGATCTTTGGAACTGTTTGGAGAGCTGTCAGAAAGGGAGGTATAAAAAGAACTGTCAAGACAGCTAGCAAAAGAAGTCAAAAGAAGCTGTTGACTGGGTTGTCAAAGCAATCTGTCAACAAAGCTGTCAAAGGGAACTGTCAAAAGGAGCTGTCATCAGAGCAAGTGAAAAGAGCTGTAAAAGGAAGCTGTCAAGCTGTTTAGGCATTGAAAACGCCTATTTGAACAAAAAAACTGTCTGCACTGTTAAAGAAATCAGTGCTTGCTATTTCATTTTATCTGTTGACAGAAGCATAAGGACTATCGTTACAGGCCACATGAAGATTTCACAACCTTTCATTAATGAGGTGTCTGTCTGTTCACAGTCTGATTGACACCCAAGTGGTTATAAACTCTTTGAAATGGGACTATGAATTCCACTGCTTGTTTTTATAAAAAGATTAAAGGAAGTTAAATAGAGTGAATGTTTTTTCTCAATAAGAGTGTTTTTTTTTAAAAATAGTGAATTCATGAATAAAGACTTAAGAACTTTATTTCATCTCAACTTGTGTTCTCACATGGTGGATATTGGGTGACTTGGCATGGTAGGTGTAAGGGCAAAGGGTGATGGGTGGGAGGGCATGGGTTAGCATGAGTTGGCACCAAGTTGGCATAGAAGCCATAAAGGGCCATGTGGTTTGGGAAGAGGGGCATAAGTTGGCATTGATCAGTAAGGGACACATAAGGAAAACTATGCCTGAGTGAGATGGAGACTGAATGAATAGTGAATTAAGATCACGTGGGAAATTCTGGTAAGACTTTTTCAGATTTAATTAGAGATTAAGGGAGGAATTTTCCATGTCTGTCAGGCATTATGACAGGCATGGGTGGACAATATGGTGAGAAGGCCAAAAATCGGTTTCACGACATTGTGAAATCGGTTTGCAATTGTCCATTCCACCCATCAAAGGCGGGCCGCGTTTCCTCCATCACATGCCTGGAACTTCATTTTAATACATCCGCATATCATTAAAGCCCAGCTCGCTGGAATCATTCCCCCCCATGGTAAATTTACCACCCATGTTGGCAGGAAAACACGCCGATGCAGAACACATCTTGACAAGTGTGATGTGCAAAAGTTGGGTCTTTTGGTTAGGGCCTTGTTCACATCGCGGACATCTGAGGAGCCGGAGATGCTGGAGCCCTTCAAAAAGGGGACCTTGGAAGAATGTGCATTGCCTGGTGGGTGGATTCTGTTGGAAACGGCTACACTGTGAAGCGCCTCAAGGAAGGTGGAAGATCACCATTGAGATTCCGCTTCGAGACATCAGTATCTTGGCCATGGTCTGCAATGGGCAATCCTCAAGGGGATTGGAGAGGAAGGTCAAGGTTTGACTGGGAGGCAAAGGGGTGTGCAGTTGGGTGAGGGGGAGGTGGAAACGATGGGGTAGCAGGGGGGAGGGGTTTGATGGTGTGGGGGGTTGAGGTGGGGGGAAGGAAGCACAGTGGGGGAGGGTGTATTGGGGAGAATAGGGAACCAGGGAGGTAGGTGTAAGTTGGGGAGGTGTAAGGGAAGGTGTTCGGAGGGGGGAGAAGTTTGGAGGGGAAAGGACTAAGGGTAGAGGAAGGAGTTTGGTGGGGAGAAGAACTTCAAAGGGGATGTAGGAATTCTGAGGGGGAAGGAGTACAGGAGGAGGAAGGGGTCCAGAGGGAGGGAGGAGTAAGGGTGGAAGAAAGAATAAGGGTGGAGGAAGAGGTAAGAGTGGGGGGAGGAGTAATGGTGGATGGATGTCTAGGTGAGAGTGCAAGGGAGGGGTCTGTGGAACTGATGACTACCTCCTGGGAAGTGAAATGAAGGTGCACATGGCAGGAGGGAATGGTGAGAATGAGAGAGGGCAGAGTGAGCCGGTAGGGTGGGGGGATGAAGGTGCGATGGTAGTGGTAGAAGGGTGGTTGGCGTTGACTCGAAGGAGGCAGACACAGACTCAGAGGGCAGGATCTTCCGGCTGGCATGTGGGTGGTGGAGCCCACACATCAGCACTTAAAATATCACATGCTGACATTGTGTGAGCGTCCCAACATTAGTGCGCGGTATCGCGATATTTCAGTCTGTGGGCATGCTCAGCAGCAGGATGCGCACCCGCCATTAATTAAAGGCCTCATTAAGGCCCTTAACTAGCCAATCATCGACGATTTTGAGGGGCCCGTGCGAACTTTGGCGATAGGTGATTTTTTTACAAACCTCATCCAGTGGCGAGATGAAGTTTGATAGCGGATGTAAAAATGTTTAATAAAGTTTTTGTTTATTTCATTAACATGTTCCATCTCGTGTGACATTTTCACATGAGGGGAACATGTTAATGAGTTTTTTATTGTTCTATTTTTTTATATTTGCCAGCCTTTCAGCGATCTCCCTGAGGCTGCACTTAGCCTCAGGGAGATGTGCGCCGTTCGCACATTGACAGTTGGGGAATCCCTCCCCCCTGCACAGGGAGCTCATAGCGCTTCTCATCGGGTAGCTCGCTGGGCAGGCCTTAATTGGCCCGCCCACTTAAAATGGTGGCGGGGCCCATATCGGCGGCAGCAATCGGCTGCCCACCCACCGCCAAGCCGGTGGGGCTGGCCCACCCATCAAGGGCAAAATTCTGTTCAGAATCTGGGGGTGGGAAGGAGGAGGCTGAGGAGATCAATGTGGATGATGGTGGGATTCTTGGGAAGGTAGGGAATATGCATGTTCACCTGGGCATCCCAAAAGGTAAAGGGTTCTGGCTGGTAGATAATGATGGGGAGGTGGAAAGTGATGCCAGAAGTCGACAGTGATGGGGGGAAGGACACAGGTGACTGGGGGTGGGAAAAGGACAGGGGAGCTAAAGACAAATTTTACCAGCACCATGCTTCTAAAACTGGAAGTGAAAGGAGACTCGTGTTGAGTGTGATCTGGTGGGCGGAGATGCAGCTCAGCCCAGAATAGACAACTGAAAGCCAACCCAGCAGAGAGCATTGAAAATGCTCGGGATATTGAGATAAGCGTGATGGAGGAAGGCGCTGCATGCATGAGAGAGCGCTCGCAGGAGGCTCCAAAAGGCCCTGCCATACACACACTTCTCCCCCCAGAATCACTCGTGTGCTGGCTGCGTTCAGCTGAACCGCGAGTTGTTGGGGCGGTGGGGGGCAGGGGAATGAAATTGGAGGACTCGCAAAATCTGTCAATGAAGCAGAAAGATACCATTACATATTATTCAGTGAAAGTGAATAAATTTTTAGATTATAAAGTGACCAAATGTGTTCACCTGTCCAACCACCTGTGATCAGAAATTCTTAACTTTTCTAGTCCTACCACTTCTAGGTGCTACCCTGACATCCGCAGCAGGGGTGGAGACAGCCTGTGCTGTGGTTGGTCCTGTTGCCTCTGATGACTTCAGTATGACTCCTCTGGCAAGCCGAGGCATGAGGGCCTGGGTTTGCTTTGGCTGTCCTCCTGCGGGCCAACTGCTCCCTCTACGGTGACAGAGGATGGGGTAGCAGGCAAAGGGGACTCAGAGGGAGAGGACAGTGTCTGGGTTTCCTCAGTGGGTGACCCAGGGCTGTCCAGCCGTCACTCCTTCTCCCTTCGGGTGCCCGACAGACCTGGCCTGACTCCTTGATGGGAAGGAGCACACACCAAAGAGCCTCATTTCTCTCTCGTGTTACCACTGCGGGAGTCACCCATGGCTGCCACGATGGAGTGCAGGTCTGCGCACATCTCCATGCTCTGTTGGGACAGGGCCTCCTCGGCATCTGCTGTCCTGCCCACAGAGACCTCCATAGATGCACATCTGGGCACTACTTCATCAGAGAGCAGGCAGATGCATTCCTCCAACTTGCGAGCCACTCTTTTGAGGTCTTCCAACAGTTTGCATGATGTTTTCCTATCTTCTGCTTAATCTCCGCAATGCATTGAAAGGCTGAATCCAGAGTCTCGCCATCTGCCTCTTCCCCAGCTGTCCTCCAAGTACTGGGGAGCTCGGCTGAACCTGCTTCCGCCTGCTGCAGGCACATTTCCATGCAGTGAAACCAGATTGTGAACCTGAGCCTGCTCTTGATCTCGGTCCCGCTGAGGTGTGTCTCTGTGCTGGTGGAGGGTGTGGGTAAGCGCTGTGACAGGTCTGCTTCTCTCCAGCTCTTCAATGGAGGAGGTGTCTTCTTGACTGGGTGTCAGGACATGGGTGGAGCTGAGGGACTGGCTGGCTGAGGGTGTCAGTCACTTGGCAGAGCTCCCTGTGAACCAACGTAGAGATAAGTAGTGCATGGCAGCAGAGTCAAAAGCAGGAGAGAGAGAGCATTCATATTTGCATTGAGAGAGGGATAATGTGCTGCAGGATTCACAGACGGGTGTTTGCAGCTGACTTCACCATCACCGCAGGCACGGTCTACTTTCTCACGAGACAGCACAATGGCACATTCCTCAAAGTGAGTGAGGGGCCTAATATGAGCCACTCCCCACCCCTCCCATCCCCAACTCCCACTGGTCTGGGACTTCTCGCTGCTGTAGTGAGCAGGCTTCTCCTGCATGAAAACAGATGGAGAGAGTGTGAGCAGGACAGGTGGCACTGCATGGATAGTTTGCGTGGTGAGGGGAGCCATGGACAGGATGAGGATGTGAATTGGAGAGGGAATGAGCCAGATGGAGATGTGAGAGTTAATGGTGTCCCTTGTGGTGTGAGATCCCTGTGGATGTGTGATGGATTTGTGAGTGTGTGAGTTGAGAGTGATGAGAGGAGCGACTTACCCTGGTGGAACAAGTGAGACCATTCATTCTCTTTCAGCACTGGGTGGGTGTTCTCTTTTGCAGGGCATTGGCACTGACCACCGCTGCCACTGCCTCCCATGCTGGATTGGTGACCTTTCCTGCTGGCTTTCGCCCAGGGTGGGGTGGTGGAGAACTTTGCGGGAAGCCTCCACCGCATCCCGTAGGCACTCAAGGGAGGCACCGCTAAATCTGGGGGTAGCATATTATTTCCCTTTGACAGTCATGACTTTTCAGCAGCTTCCAATCCCTTGGAAAGTGCTAGCTCTTTCCAGGGGCGGCCTTTAAGTATGACGCCAGTTAACTAAAGGCCGGATGTGACAGCAGGGTGGGCAAAAGAGAGGACATCCCACCAGCGACTCGGCATGTTTCCCGGGAATGTATGATTAATCAGTTGGGATTGGGATGCAACGTGAAAAGCCGCCATTGCGACCAGCGGGTCAAACATTTGTTTCCCCACCTACTAATACACTTAGTAAAAATCTGGGATGAATCAAGCTCTGACATAGAACTAACAACTTTCAAGTAAGTTAGACTAGCTTATAAAACAGGGAACTGCCTGGTAGTGGCAGTTATCTGTCAATCAACCAAAAGCAGTTAGTTAGTTCACTTGGTATTAATTAATGTAACAGGAAGCTAAACTAACTAGTGATGCATCAGACGGTTTAGAAAAGAGCCAGGCTTTTCAAACCGCACAATCAGTAAGGGGTGCTCAATTTGAGTGAGACGGAGACCGACTAGCGAATTATGTTCATGTGGGAATTGGGTGCTTGGGGGGAAGATGTGCAGTATACATATGAATTATTCTAAGTTAATTAAAAATGTAATTAAATTAATTAACTAAATAACATAAGTAAAAATGGCAGGGCAGGTGTTGTATTGTAGCTGTGGAATGTGGGATGTTTTGGACAGCAAGGTAATCCAGGACAAATGTATCTGCAGAAAGCATAAGCATCTAGAGGAATTCTGGATCAAGATTATTGATCTGGAAGCCAAACCACAGACACTGCACTGCAGAGAATATTGGAGGGGGAGAAATGCCTGGACACTTTGTTCCAGAATGCAGTCACACCCTTAGCATAGGGTCGTATGTTTTGGTCAGCAGTGAGGGACAGGAAAATATGACCATGAGTGAGGCCAGTAAAGAGACTGGACAGACAATAGTGGAGGAGCCTCAGACTTTGCAATTGTCAAACAGGTTCGAGGTCACAAGCTTTGTGGACGAAAGCAAGATCTGCAAGGTGGATGAGTAGACTGGACATCACACCATGGTACAGGAGCCTTTCAAGTGGTTGAAGCAAACAGGAATGTAGAGGTAGTAAGGGGACAGTATATTGAGGGGCATTGACACTGTTCTCTGCAGCTAAGAGCAAGGGTCCAGAAGGCTGCATTTCCTGCCCAGTGCCCGGGTTTGGGACACCTGCTGAGGGGTGGAGAGGAATTTGCAGTGGGAGGAATTTCAACTGGAATTTCCAGTTGTCGTTGTCCATGTAGGTGCCAACTGACATAGGCAGGACAAGGAACAAACGGTTCTGCATAGCCAGTATGAGGAGCTAGGTAACAATTAAGAAGCAAAACTTCAAAGTTAATAATATCTGGATTATTACCTGAGCCACATGCAAATTGGCATAGGGCAAATAAGATCAGAGAGATGAGTGCGTGGCTCAGAGACTGGTGTGGGAGAAGTGGGTTCCAGTTTGTGGGACACTGGCATCAGTGCTGGAGAAAGTGGGGGTTGTACTGTTGGGATGGTTTGTACCTGAACCATGCTGGGACCAGTGTTCAAGCAAGCCAAATAACCAGGGAAGTAGAGAGGGCTTTAAACTAACAAGGGGGGTTGTATGAGGAATCACGTTTGGTGTTACAGCAGGTGGATGGTAAATGCCAAACTGCCCAAATCCCAGAGGGAAACTTGAAGAAGCTGCCACAACTATTTGCAATTTATACTTATTTCAAGATGCAGACGTTAAATTTAGTAAAAAGAATGCCACCAAGTCTTATCAGTTTCTTACAAAACTAAATCAAACCTTTATTAATAGAAGAAATGAATTTGAGTACAGACATAGACCTACAAATTAATGCTAAGACCTAAATCCCCTAATTAATGTAAACCCCAGTTACACCTCCGTTCAGGCAACAGTGAGACACATAGATTTTAAAAGACCCAGGCAAAGTAACACACAATACCCTGAACAGTCGAATTCAAAGTGAGTTTTCCTCAGCTTCGGTTCCTTGTAGCAGCAGCTTGAGGCTTAGACACCGGAAGCTTTTCACACTTGTGTTAGATCTTAGAAGGCCTGCCCTTACACTCAGCCTTCTCTCCTTTATACATAGTTGCCCCTTTGAATGCAAATTCCCATTGTTTCACTATGTCTTCACGCTTTTACCTCTCTAATAATAAAACTCTATCATGGTGCCAATTTTACCAGTAATCTTTGGGAAAAACAAATACAATGGGCAGGGGGTGGGGCCCGCTCACCGACACATAAAATGACATGGGATAACGTCGGTTGGAACCCCTGATGTCATCCCGGTCTACTTAAATTTTCAGGAAGTGGGGGGACGCAGCAAAATCAGCTGCAGGTCTGCCGACCTGTCAGTGGCCGATTGAGGCCATTGACAAGGTCAATTATACAAGTAAAGGACCTGCCCGTCCAACCTTAAGGTTGGCTGGTCGGCCAGGAGCCCCTGCGACAAATAGAGAAAACATGAAACCTCATCCAGCGGCGAGATGAGGTTTCATGTCGGGATTTAAAAAGTTTAATAAAGTTACTCTGTAAATTATGAACATGTCCCATCTCATGTGACATTATCACATGAGGGGGACATGTTAGGGAATTTTTTTATTGTTTATTTTTAATATTTTTAAAAGTGTCAGTGATCTCCCTGAGGCAGCACTTAGTCTCAGGGAGATGTGTGTTCTGTCGTGTACATGCGGGAAAGAGAGCACTCGCTTTTGGGGAATCCCTCCTGTCCGCACAGGGAGCACATAGCGCTTCCTGCTGGACATCACGCTGGGTGGGCCTTAATTGGCCCACCCACGTAAAATAGCGGCAGGGCCTGCTTCTCCGGCAGGGATCAGCTCATATCCTGCCCATTGTTTCTTAACTTCTCCTGGCCAGCTGTAACCATCCACCCCCTCATTTGAATTCAAGCTAGTCAGGTTTATTTAAAGATTCAAATATTCCACTTACACCTCACATTCTAAAACTTCCCACATGTTTACATACCAAACATTTCAAACCTAGCTTATCTTCTGATACAAATAAGCCTTTAATTTCAATTAAGTCCCACCCACACACCCACATAGACACAGACCCCACTGCTACTCTACTTTACAATAAATTCCAATAACACTTTGAAAGTTGTTACATCTTCCTGACACTTGGGTAGATGGAGCAAATCAAGGGTTAGAGTCAAGGCAGGGACCAAAACAGTAATGTGGGAAATGAGAGTCAGGGATTGGCAGGATGTAGAATTGGTTTGTGTGGAGATGAGGGATAGTATGGGGAAGAAGTCACCAATGGGAGTGGCCTACAGACCCCCTAACAGTAACCGCAATGTGGGGCAAAGTATGCAAGAAGCAAAATTGGGTACTTGTGATAAAAGGATGGAAATAATCCTGGATGATTTTAAGCTACATGTAAACTGGAAAAATCTGATTTTTGGTAATAGCTTGGACAAAGAATGCTTTTGAGATCGTTACTTGGAGCAGAAAGTTCTGGAACCAACCAGAGAGCAGGGCAGAATTTTTTGCTGAGGGGGCGGGCGCGTGGTAAAATAGCGCGCAGTGATGTCGGGCAAGCATCCTGACGTCATCGCGTACCCGGGCGATATTTCGGTCAGCGGGGGTCGGAGCTGAGCCTGCCATCAATTACGAGGCCAGCGAAGGCCGTTTAAAAAAGGCAGTTACGCTAGATTTTAAGTTGCCGGTGCGATTTGGCGCTCATCGCACGGGCTAAACGGGCAGGCAGCCAGTCGACATTTTGTAAAACCTCATCCACGGGCGGGATAAAAAGGGTCAGCAGCATTACCAGTGTGAGCAGTGAGAGGTTTCGGAGATAGTTTGCTGCTGGTTGCTTCTTGGCGCTTGGCATCTTCGTCTCTGTTCGCGGCTTCATTGTTAGCATTTCCAGGCTTCGTTTCAGGACTCGTTGGTGTCTCCAAGGCCCCCGGAGAATTCAGACCATTTGGAGCCTTCCGGGGTTCAGACCTCCTTCCTTTACCCTGGTAATGAGGATTGTGGTGTCCGCTAGTGGTACCTCCTCTGAGGAGGATGAGAGGGGCAGAAGGGAGAGGAGGCCATGTGTCCCTATACAGCCTCCAGGGGAGTAACCTGTGGGAGGAGACACACAGACAGCAGGAAATCCAAAGCAGAAGGAGCCACAGAAGATGCCATTATCCTCCTGCCAGGGTTTACAGGCAGCGATGCAGCTACCTCAATACGTCTGAGGTGCAGTGCTGAAGGAGGTTCTGCCTCTCAAGGAAGACAGTGACCTCCGATTGTCAGATGATCGGCCCTGAGATCAATCCCGACTGTGTGAGTGCACACCCCGTACCAGTGGCTCTGAAGGTCACGGCTGCCCTCAGCTTCTTTGTCACCGGCTCTTTCCAGGGGTCAGTGGGGAATCTGTGTGGAGTCTCCCAATCAGCTGTCCTGATGTGCATCAAACTGGTGACAGAAGCTCTTTTCAGGTGGGTACTGGCATTTATTCTTTACCATATGGACGAAGGAAGCCAAACACAGCGAGCCAGAGGCTTCGTGGCCATTGTTGGCTTCCCCCGTGTCCAGGGTGCTATAGACTGTACACATGTGGCCATCAAGGTGCCAGCAGGTGAGCCCGGTGCCTTCATCAACAGAAAGGGCTTCCACTCCATGAACGTGCAGATAGTGTGTGATCACAGGATGCTGATTCCACAAGTCTGTGCAAGGTACCCAGGCAGCTCCCACGACACCTACATCCTCAGACACTCCCAGGTGCCGGGGCTCTTCAGTGCTCCAGCCCGGCTGGATGGATGGCTGCTGGGTGACAGGGGCTATCCCTTGAAGAGGTGCCTTATGATACCTCTCCACCACCTAAGAACAGAGGCAGAGCAGCGTTACAATAGGAGTCATGCCTCCTCAAGCATGGTGGTGGAGAGGACCATAGGTCTTCTCAAGATGCGCTTCCAATGTCTGGACCGTTCAAGGGATGCATTACAATAACCCACCCAGAGTGGGTATCACTGACACTGGTTGCATGCTGTGTCCTCCACAATCTGACACTGGCAAGGGGGTACCCACTGGAGGAAGAGGATCTTGACACAGCTGCACAGGGCACAGTTGATGAGTCCAGTAGTGCATCCGAAGAGAGGTACGGTGAGGAGAATGCTGAGGGCATGGAGGCAGAACTCAGTAACCTTCAGGGAGGCAGGGACACCAGGGATGTCTTGATCCAACACTCCTTCAGCTCGGCTGCCAAAGAATCCCTTCCACCTCATGCCAAGGCTGCTTCCTCCATCCCGGGGTGTCTGAAATGACCCTTTCATTTGAACCCAAAGTCCACTCAATGCCTGTGCAATAAAGTATCAAGCCATTCACACCCAGCATTACATACTGGTGTACCCTGCAGCAGAAAGAAAAATGGTGAAGCATACTAAGACCATCAGAACAAAAGCAAATGTAATGTTATTGCCACATTGAATGCATAATGACATTACCATTACTGATATAAAAACAAAAAAACTGCGGATGCTGGAAATCCAAAACAAAAACAGAATTACCTGGAAAAACTCAGAAGGTCTGGCAGCATCGGCGGAGAAGAAAAGAGTTGACGTTTCGAGTCCTCATGTCGAAGGGTCATGAGGACTCGAAACGTCAACTCTTTTCTTCTCCGCCGATGCTGCCAGACCTGCTGAGTTTTTCCAGGTAATTCTGTTTTTGTTACCATTACTGATGTTGATGTCCACACCAGCAGACAAATAAACCAAACATAAATGAACAGAAAATCACCCATGGCCAGTCCCTCTTGTACTCGTGGTGCCTTTAACTTATGTTTCCGAGTGCTACTTCTTGGTGCTCCCACTACCCCCTCACTGGTAGCGACATTGGAGTCAGCCTGCTCACTCTGCTGTCCTGTTGGCCTTGATGACCTTGGCGGGCGTCCTCTGGTCAGTCGAGCCTGTGCTGGCCCCACCTGGGAGGGAGCAGCCAGTGTCACGGCTGGAACCTCCCCAGTTCTCACAGCCTCATCAGATGCCACAATCATTGGCAGAGAAGCTGCTGCCATAATGCCCTGAGAGGACCCCACAGAGATGACAAGCAGCTCAGGCGCAAATCTGAGGTCGCCTGGACCTCCCTGCTCACCATTGATGGACGGGCACCTAGCTGGGATACTGGGTGCCTCATCCATCTTCCAGGCTGGCACTGACAACCTGAGGTCATTGCCTGTGCAAGAGCTTGCAGGTCCGAGCGCAACTCCAGGAACCCCTCATTCTGTCCTTGGAGCCACCTCTACATGAGAGTCGCCACTCTCTCCATGGAGGAGGCAGTGTGCTTGGCCGTGAGGGTCAGCACAGTGCTGATGCTCCGCATGGACTCCTCCACCATGGGGACCATGGCACGCAGACCATCATGGATCTCTGCCAGATCCTCCTGCATATCCTGCTGGACATCCAGCATCTGTTGCCTAATGGACGACTCCAGAGGCCTTTGACCCAGCATCATCCTTGTTCCCAGTAGTTCTCCAACTGCCTGTCCCCTGGGCATTCTCTGCCTCTGCTTGCACCTCAAATGAGTGTGAAATGCCCTCACCAACGTGCACCGACAATCCAGCTGCCAACTTAATACCCACCAAGGTTTTGGTATCTGTGCTGGTGCCTGGTTCGGAGAGCGGGTGTGACGCGGGTGTAAATGAATTCCGGCGGTCCTCTGGCCTCAGGGGTGGCCTTTTGGGTCCAGAAAGTGAGGACATGCTGGCAAATCTAAGGGAGAAGAAGGACACATTATTAGTTAAAGTCGTCACACTGTCACTGTGCATGCCATGCACCCTGGTGAGACAATGGAGATCTGCATCAAGGTGTCATCTTTCAATGATCAATGTGGACTCCAGGTTGGAGGCTCCCATCAATGAAAAGACTACACTAGAATGGTTACACACTCCGAAACTGCCACCTCTGTGCACTGCACTCTTACCATCGTCTAGCACCCCAGCCTCTCCGCATCCGGTTGCACGTGGATCTCTCCAGCTCTAGGGTGTTCTGCTCGAAACTGGTCAGCAGCAGTTGGACAGGCCTCTGCCTGTATGTGACCTCTCTGACTGGTTATGGCTCATCTTCTCCTGAAAGGACAGAGGAGCATTGATGAGTCCACTCTCTACCTGCAGCGTCATTGCAGCCTGGTCAACCCCAGCTGAGGGACACCTCGCAGGGTACATCTGAGTCATGACCCTCGAGCTGCAAGGCATTCAGTCCAAGTAGCCCGGGCTCACCCTCTTGACCAGTTCCGGCGTCATTGACAGTTGGCACTCAGACTCTAGCGGCCCTGAGGTCCATGGGGGCATGGTCAGACCTTAACACTTCTGCACACTGATCCATGCCAACCCACCCTTCCTCAGCACAGCAGGTCACTGAACCTCTTGCGGCACTGCACCCATGTGCCCCTCATCATAGATGCTCACCTGGGCTGCTACCTCCTCCCATGCTATCTTTGTCAGGTGAGTTAGCCTCCTCCTCCCATCTCCGGGGACAAGAGTGTCCCTCTTGGCTGGCACCTCCTCCAGCAGGACCACAAGGAACTCATCCGAAAAGCAGGGGGCTGAGTGCCCACCCAGCCTGCCCTCCAGCCTGGTGTCTCCAGTCGCATTCAACTCCCTCATGTTAGGTAATGAGAGACAGAAGAGGCAGCCTTCAAGGTGCTGCCTGCACCGTTTTTAAACCAGCCTCAGGTCACTATTAGACCCAACGGCTGACAGAGCCCAACCTCAGCCTGGCCCTTCCTGACCAATGGGGAGCTTACTTGACCCACCAGTATGAAATCGTGGTCGGGGGCCGATCGTGGAGTTGGCCTATTTCCCACCCAATCCAAAGCCTGCTGACCACGCACCCCACTCACCCCCCTTCCCCCACCCCACCGCTGGCCTGAAAATTCTGCCCCAGGTTATATTAGACTTGATATTGTGTAATGTGACAGGATTAATTAATGACCTCAGAGTAAAGGCACCCTAGGTAACAACGACCACTTTATATTGAATTTTACACCCAGTTTGAAAAGGAGAAGAGTGGGTCCAAAGCTAGTATTTTAAACTTAAATAAGGAAATCTGTGTGGGCATGAAAGCTGAGTTAGCTGAAGTGAAGTGGGAAACTAGACTAGAGGATAGACCAATAGGGAAGGGGTGGTAGACACTTAAGGGGATATTTCAAAATACTCAGAATAAGTATATTTCTATATAAAGAAAAATTCTAACCATTTGTGGTTACTAAACAAGTTAAGGAAAGCATCAAATTAAGGAAAAAGCACATAACTGTACAAAGATGAGTGGCAGGTCAAATGGTTGGTCAGAATATAAAGAACGGCAAAAAATTACTAAAAGGTTAATCAGGAGAAAGAAATTGGAGCATGGGAGATAGCTAACAAGAAATGTAAAACAAACAGCAAGAGTTTCTACAGGTATTTAAAAAGGAAAAGAGTAAGGAAATGTGAGTGTTGGTCCTCTCGAGAGTGAGACTGGGGAGTTAATGGTGGATAGTAAGGAAATAGCAGATGAAATGAACAAATATTTTGCTTCTGTCTTCACTATAAAGGATACAAAAAACATTCCAGTAATAGCTGTAAATCAGGAAGTGGAAGGGAGAGAGGATATTGGTGAAATTACAATCACTAGGGAAGTGGTACTAAGCAAACTGATGGAGCTGCGGGCTGACAAGTCTCTGGGTCCTGATGGACTTCATCCTAGGGTCTTAAAAGCGGTGGTAGATGCATTGGTGTTAATTTTCCAAAATTCACTAGATTCTGGAAAGGTTCCATCAAACTGGAAAGTAACAAATATAATCGCTCTATTCAGGAAGGGAGGGAGGCAGAAAACAGGAAACTATAGGCCAGTTAGCTTGACATTTGACATGGGGAAGTTGTTAGAATTGACCATTTAGGAGGTCATAGCTGGGCATTTAGAAAAACTCAAGGTAATTGGGAAGAGTCAACATGGTTTTGTGAAAAGGAAATCTAGTTTAACCAATTTATTGGAGTTCTTTGAAGAAGTAACATGCACTGTGGATAAAAGGTTGTCTGTAGATGTCCTGTACTTGGATTTCCAAAAGGCATTTGAAAAGGTACCACGTCAAAGGTTTTGCAGAAAATAAAAGCTCATGGTGTAGGTGATAACATATTAGCATGGGTAGAAGATTGGCTGGCTGGCAAAAAACAGAGAGTATGTATAAATGGGTCTTTTTCTGATTGGCAGGATGTGATGAGTGGAGTCCCACAGGGGTCTGTGCTGGAACCTTAAATTATTACAATTTATATCAATGACTTAAATGAGGGGAGCAAAGGCTTTGTAGCTAAATTTTCAGATGGCACAAAGATAGGTATGAAAATATGTTGTGAAGAGGACATAAGGAGGTTGCAGACAGATATAGATAGGTTGAGTGAGGGGGCAAGAATTTGGCAGATTGAGTATAATGTGGGAAAATGTGAAGTTGTTCACTTTGGCAGGAAGAATAAAAAAGCAGAGTATTACTTAAACAAAGAACGTGCAGAGGGTTATGAGTCACAAAAAAGTTAGTATGCAGGTACAGCAAGTAATTAAGAAAGCTAACGGAATGATACCCTTTGTTACAAGAGGAATTGAACATAAAAGTAAGGATGTTATACTTCAGTTACACAGGGCATTGGTAAGAACGCATCTCAAATACTGTGTGCAGTTTTGGTCTCCTTATTTAAGGAAGGATGTAAATGTATTGGAGACGGTTCAGAGGAGGTTTACTAGATTGATACCTGGAATTAACAGGTTATCCTATGAGGAAAAGTTGGACAGACTGGGCTTGATTCTACTGGAGTTTAGAAGAGTGAGGAGTGACTTGATTAAAGTATATAAGATGCTGAATGGTCTTGACAAGGTGGACGTGGAATGGATGTTTTCTCTTGTGGGTGAGTCCAGAGCTATGGGTCACTGTTTTAAAAATAAGGGTTGCCCTTTTAGGGCAGAGGTGAGGAGAATTCTTTTCTCCCAGAGGGTTGTGTGACCTTGGAACTCTCTGCATCAGAAGGTAGTGGAAGCAGAGTCATTGAATCTTTTTAAGATGGAGGTAGATAGATTTTTGTCACGCAAGGCAATCAAAGGTTATCAGAGGTAAATGGAAATGTGGAATTCGAAACATAAACAGATCAGCCATGATCTTATTGAATGGCAGGGTAGGTTTAAGAGACTGAGTGGCCTACTCCTGCTCCTATTTCATATGTCCGTATGGAGGATATGAGGGGCATTAGGTGACATGAGTTGGCATGGATGTGGCATGATGAGTTTGTGGGGGGGTTGAGGGGGTGTGAGTGGTGTTTTTTGCTGTCTTTCTCATTGCTTCGATGAAGTGCCGGTGCACCGAGGCAGGTCTTCAGCCCATCCCAGCTCTGCAGCCCACAGCTTTCACATTGTTTCCAGGGTTGCCTGCTGCATCTTCTATAAAACCCAAACCCCCGGGATCAAAAATCCAAAACTCCGGTGCACTTTTTCCAGGTTGGGTTTGTGGAGCCAGGAATTGTCCTAACTCTGCGCTCATGACCCAGGAGTGAAAATTCAGGCCTTTGTTTCTCTCTCCAGAGATGATGCCTGACTTGCGGAGTATTTCAGCATTTTCTGTTTTTATTCAAAAAACCATTTAATTGGATGTAAAGTACTTTGGGATGTTGCGAGGTCATGAGAGGCTCAATATAAAATACAAGTCTGTCTTTCCTTAGCCACTCAATGCCTTGAAATAATCTGTTCCTGCAAGTTATGAAGAGAGAATATTACTGATATTCTCTTCCAACTTATCCTTTTTATTACTCCCCCTTTCTGTGTTGATTTTTTTAAACAATGTTATTCTTCAAAATGCAAAGGTGGATATGTTTTCATGGAATTATCTCAGATGAATTTATTGAGCTCAAAAGTGAAAGGGACTTAAATTAACAGTAAAAGAGCCTTTGCCCCACAGCAGTAGGCGTCCCAGGGCTGTGTACTCATAGACTCTGCTTCCATTATACTACCAAGTTCTGGGAATTCTCTTAGCCAGTTTCCATGGCAATGGCCTAAGCTCTTGTGTCTCAAACCAAAAAACAAATTGGATACGTGGAAGAATTGCAAGGAATCCCCCTGCCACCTGGTTCCAAAATGGTAAAATTCATCAACCGCCACACTTTCAGAAAGGTTTCTCATTGCAAGAATCCCTAACAATTGTTAGGGAATTGTAAAGGTCTAATGCAGAGCAAAAGAAACTCTGAAGACAATTTATACCAGGTCAGATGGGATAAAATGTTCAAATTAATTCAACACTCCAGGATACCTTCCAGTATAACACTTTTGCATCCTTTTGAAAGGAGCAACATATTGCCAGTATTTATGTGGCAGTATGTCAACATGAAATGATAATGCTCCCCGCTGTTTCCAGGGCATTGTTACATGTGAGGAAGGTGCAGTATATTTGAATGAAAGCTGCTTCTGATCTTCTACACTGCAGTATTCAAACACAGATCGACTGTGAAAGCATCAAGGTAATTTTCTGCCCAAATAAAAACCATTCCCATGGCAATTTAGAATTGAATCAAGTCTGTTCTAGCCAGGACTGAAGATCAGAGGTCTAGCTTCACTAGGGCTCTTGTGCCTCTCCTTAGAGCAGGGCTGCTTGCTAATGCTTTATCAAGTGCCACAGTAGTCACTCATTTATTCAAGGAACTTCTTGGAACTACATGTACACCAAGTGCATGTGGTTAGACAGCTGAAGGGAAAGCTATGCTGGACATCTGAAATAAAATCAGAAAACGTTGAAAATTTACAGCATTGGAAGGAGATAGCATTTGGGATAGCATTTTAAACAGTTCACAAAGGTGCCCAGATGAAATGTTAACCAGTCCTTTCCCTTCAGAGTCAAACTGACCTAATGTGCAATCCTAGGTATAAATTTTGTGAAATTTTTAATATTTCTTTTTAGATACCCCTTTTCCTTTTTATTTACAAGATTAAAACTAGTGGGCCCTGAATTCTGGAACAGCAGATGTCTGAGGGTTTCATGGCGAAGGAGGGCAGCTGAGAGCAAGTTGCAAGTAAATTCCTGGGGTAGTTGATGAGTAACAAGAGCCTAGTTTCAGAAGTGCAGGGTACTAGTATAGATCACTGACCAGCCTCAAAGGTGAGATGTTTCCATGAGTACATTTCTTTTAATTCTGCCTATTCCTTTGAATGAAACAGGCTGAAATCTACACATTCCATCCAAAGCATTAAAGCAATCGCTTCCATTTTCAGCCCAGTGAACAACTTGCTGTAGGTAAAATTAACTGTGCAATTACCCGCATGGTTAAATGAGACAAACTAATGACCTGTGTTCGAAATGTCTTCTCTGCAGCTTGGTGGTAAGTATGGGATAATTACCCACATCTACTGCCCAAGCGATAATATGAGACTCAACAATATTTTCACATTGTAATTTCTGCGAGCAATAATTCGAAGATCCAGAGCAATATAAGGTAGAGTCATGCACTTTCAGCAGCTTTACATCTGGTTAATGACCCTAACTTATTTTCCACCCATGGTTGCAAAATGATGTGCAAAATACTAAAAATTTGCAAGCATGAGATTCGTGCTTCAATGAAAGAGGTTATCAGAAGGAAAAGACAGCCATGATTTTAACAGTAGCTAGCCATCTAAAGTTAGACTAAAGCTGACTGATTTCAAGATCTAAGGCACGCCAGGCAAGTTACTTCAAACTAAACTGTGACTGTAGAAGAAGGGGCTGCAGAGCAGTATGAGCGGAATTTAGGATTGAAGTTAGAATATTTTTGTTCACAATGATCAAAACGGTATTAACTTGGAGTGGAATAATGCAAGTGAAAATCCTAGTATTACACTGTAATCTCTCCAGCCCAGAAATCTATTCTGGAGAAACATTAGTTGTCTGGAATTTTTTTTTGTTCCTTTGACATCATCAGTATAATTTTAGAACAGGACTTTAGGAGCAGAAACATGGAAGGTCCAGTATTTGGGTAAGTAACTGTTGTAGGGTGGCCGAGTATTACTATTAATGATCAAGTTGATATGCAGACACTTCTTGGGTTGAAACTTTAAGCTTATTTACAATATACTCAGCAGCAAATACACATGTGCTTTCAACTCCAACTCTTATCTCTACACTGCCTGCTGAGGTAGCCTGCGCTATTCTCCTATTGGTTGCGACAGATCATGTGATCTTGCCTAACATGTATTATTCTTAAAGGTACATTACACACTAAATAAAACCATAATTACTATATTCCTCCACCTTTAACTCGGCTATACATATTATATTTATAAGTACACATTTTTCAAGACAACATAATACTTACACTGGGTAAGGAGTTTACAAGTTCATTCTTTCAGGTGGTTTCCTGGTATGTGTGGAACGTCACAGCTCCACAACTTCAGATTCTCTGTCAGGAACCTTCTGTTCCAGAGTTGCCTGAACATCAGGTGCTTTGGTGGGCACTTGCAGTTCTGTATCCTCAACTCTTACAGGAACATCAGACATGTCAGTCCTGGGTTGAGTATCCTTAACAGGAAACGCAGACCCGGTCATGGTCACTGGTGGAACCAAATCTTGATGATTTGAGTCTCTCTCTTCCTATAATGGTCCACATATTTACAGATGATGTGGCCTTCCACCTCCACGTGGTAAGACAGGGGTCCAATCACAGCACTTATTTTACCCAGTAACCAATTGGGTCCTTCCCCGAAATTTTTCACATATACCAGCTCTCCCACGGTAAGCTTCCTCTCGTGACTATGCCGGTTATGTCTTGTCTTCTGGCTTCCCTGACTCCTTTCCACCTTCCCCTCTAAATTCGGCACTACTAAGCTCAATCTCATCCTGACTCCACAGGTGTAACACCTGTAGTTGTGTGAGAGGTAGTCCTGTAATGAAAAAGAAAGTGTGCTAGCTTGTTAGCCAAGGAATCGCCAGTTAGCTTTCTCATGTCTGCCTTGAATGTTTGAACCGTGCTTTCGGTCAGTCCGTTTGAGGAAGGGTGGTACAGTGCAGTTTTCACATGAATGATACCGTTGAGGCTGATAAACCGTTGAAACTCAACACTCATAAATGCCATGCTGTTATCGGAAACGACTACTTCTGATGGTTCATGAATAGCAAAACTCTGACGTAGTTTCTCAATTGTAGCAGCCAACATCGGTGATTTCACCTCATATATGTCCAAGCATTTTGAATGGGCATCGACAATGAGGAGAAACATTGTTCCCAGGAAAGGCCCAATGTAGTCAATGTGTAACCGCACCCAGGATCTACCCAGCCATCCCCATGGCTGTAATGGAGCTGTTGCTGACAACTTTTGCAGTTGCTGACATTGCACACAGTGCTTTACGAACCTTTCTATTTCACTATCCGTCCCTGGCCACCATAGATAACTCCGTGCTATGGTCTTCATTCGGGAAACTCCTGGGTGGAACTGGGTAGCTCAATTAAAAGTGGCTCCCTTCCCTTTGGAGGAACTATCACTCGTGCTCCCCACAATAAGGTGCCATCCTGGTTGGTTGTTTCACGTCTTCAGTTGAGTTACGGTTTCATTTCAGATACAGGCTCCTGTGACCAACCACGTAGCACTTGTTCTGGTACTTGAGATAGGACTGGGTCCCGACTTGTCCAGTCTCTGATCTGTTGAGCACATACCAGTGAGGAATCTAAGAAATTTAACAGTAAAACAAGTTCCTGTAGAACTGGGACGTGCTCATCATTTTCTTGTAAAGGCAAACGACTAAGGGCATCGGCGTTTGTGATTTGATTGCCAGGCCTATGTACAAATGTGTATTTTGTTTGCTGCCAGAATTAAAGCCCATTGTTGTATTCCTGCTGAGGCTATGGGTGGTATAGCCTTGTCCTCACTAAACAATCCGAGCAATGGTTTGTGGTCTGAAAGGATTGTAAAATGGCGGCCATGTACATACTGGTGAAATTTCTTGACACCAAAGATGATGGTCAGGCCTCTTTCTACCTGCGAGTGTCCCTTTTCTGCTGTGGTGAGCGTTCTTGATGTGTAACCTACTGGCTGTTCTGTGCCGTCATCCATTCAATGAGAGCACTGCTCCCACTCCATTGGGAGATGTGTCACATGTCAGCACCAATTCTTTCGTCTGGTCATAATGCACTAATAGATTGGTTGAGTGCAACAATTGTTCCACCTTTTTGAAAGTTTCTTTCTGGGGCACCTGCCAAGACCAACATTAGTTCTTTTTGAGTACAGACTGCAGGGGGGGCCAGCACTGTAGACAAATTGGGTAAGAATCGCCCATAATAGTTGATCATTCCTAGGAATGATTTGAGCTCTGAGACGTTCTTTGGTGCAGGTGCCTCTTTTATGGCTCTCACTTTCTCCTCAACCAGGTGGAGGCCCTGTGAATCTACCCAGTGACCCAAATAGATTATCTCCCTCACTTGTAACATGCACTTTTCTGTTTTTAAACGCACTCCAGCCTGCAAGAAATGTTTTAAGGCTTCCTCTAAGTTTGCCAAATGCTCTTTTTCAGTGAATCCTGTCACCAATACATCGCCTAAATAGACTATAACCTGGGGCAGTCCCTGCAGTAAGCTTTCCATTGTTCTCTGAAAGATGGCACAAGCGGAGGAGACACTGAAAGGCAATTGTGTACTTTGGTACAACCCTTTGTGGATATTAATTGTGATAAATTCCTGGGAAGCATTATCCGACTCTAGTTGGTGATAAGCATGACTCATGTCAAGTTTTGTGTGCGTGTCCCTCCTGCCGGCTATCCTATAGGTCTTCGATTTCTGGACTGGGATGCCTGTTTGGCTTAGCGACTTTATTAACCGACAGTTTGTAGTCTCCACAAATTCAGACACTTTGGTTGTGTTTAAGGATGGGGACTATGAGTGCTGCCCATCCTGAGAACTGAACAGGTTGTACAACGCCCAGTTTCTCTAGTCTGTTCAGTTCAATGTCGACTTTGTCTCGCAGGACATACGGCACCGGTCTCGCCTTTATGAAGCGAGGAGTTCCTTCCGGATCCACATGAATCTTGGCCTGCAGGCCCTGGATTTACCCCAGTTCATCCTTGAAGACTGTGATGTACTTTCTAAGTAGCTCTGGTAACCCACTTGGTCTCAACTGGAAAATTTCAGACCATTCTAACTTAATCTCCTTTAACCAATTTTGTCTCAGGAGGTTTGGCCCTTCACCTGCTACCACCATCAAGGTAGCTTTGCCAATTGGCTACCAGAATGGACGATTACTCTGCTTATGCCTTTTACTTGAATATCTTCACACGTTTCTTATTAGCTTGGCAGCTGTTTCTTCTAAACTTAATTGATGTTCACCATGATTCAAATATCCGAAGGTATGTTTCCCTGATTGCTGTAGTAGAAGCTCCCGTGTCCACTTCCATTCTAACAGGTTTGCCATTTACTTTCACTGTGACAAATATTGGTTCTGTCTTTCCAACTTTCAGATTAAACAACAATACATGTCTGAACTTGTTGTTTCAGACTCTTCCACATTGTAGATTTCATTGAACTTTTCTTAGTTTACAAGCCTGCTTGAATCTTTCCTTGCACTGCCTCATTATATGTTCATTTCTGTGACAATAATAGCATTCGATTTTTTTAAACTGCCAATCGCTAAAAGACTGATTTTCTCCACCTCTGTTAAAACTATTCTTTGATTTCGCTGCTAAGTTATTTTTCTTTTTTCTTTGGATAACAGGAGCTGTTTCCCACTTCTCAGCTGAGTCTCGCTTTCTCGCACCTCTTTCAGCTGAGGCTTCCAGCCCGATGTGGAGGATGGCACCATTTTGCACACCCTGTACTGCTTTTGAATCTCTTCCAACGCTGTCCATGGCCAGCGCCATCTCTAGCACCTTCTTGAAATACAGATTCGCTTCGGACAATAAACTTTTCTGAACAGCATCCTCTTTCACACCACACACCAAACGATCTCTGAGCATATCGTTCAGAGTAGTACCGACCTCACAATTTCCCTTAGCTGCTTCAGATTTGCCACGTAGCTTGCAATTGTCTCACCCGGGGCTCTGTCTCGCAAATTAAACCAGAACCTCTACATAATGACTGAGGGCTTGGGTTGAAAATGACTCCTCATCTGGTCCACCAATTCATCGAAATTTTCGAATCTGGGGCACTGGGTGTCATTGAACTTCAAATCAAGCTATATGTGTGCTCCCACAAATACTCAAGAGGATCACTCATCCACCGTAATCTCATTCACTTGAAAAAAGAATGTGAGGCTTTCTACATATTAGACCAATCATCTGTGGCAGGTTCAAAAGGATAAATTCTCCCAAACTGTGGCATTTTGAGAGGGGATAAGTTCTTCAATTCTAACGGAGCTTGCTACTCACAATCACTGGGCAAGGTACAGTGCCGATTTCTTTTTAACTTGGTTTCTTCTGTTCAATCCTGTTTTATCCCATCCTCATTGTCAGTTTGTTGTAGGGTGGCTGAGTTGTACTATTACAGTTGATCCAGTGTTATAGTTGATCTGCAGACACTTCTTGGGTGGAAACTTTAAGTTTATTTACAATCTACTCAGCAACGACTACAAGTGTGTTTTCAACTCCAACTCTATCTCTACACTGCCTACTGAGATAGCCCGTGCTACTCTCCTATTGGTTACTACAAATCAAGTGATCTTGCATAATAAGTATCATTCTTAAAGGTACATTACACACTAAATAAAACCACAATTGCTACAGTAAAACAATTTTTATCACTGCTTTATATCACTGATTTGACTTCCAGGTAAATATTTGTACCTATGGTATTTTACAGTTCACTTGCTTATGTTTAGGCGTTCTAACATCATTCTATAATGGAGAAAATTCTGAAATCCAGAAATAAATAACCAGGCATTTTGGACTGGAGAGATTACATTGTATTAATGAACAGATGGTTGCTGTGATGGGCTTTGGTGACTTTAGGGTCTGGGGTGGGTAACTTTAGCATCTTTCTGAATAATAGCTTTGGTGCCTTCAAATTAATTTACAGGCAATTGATTACTGGTGAAGTGCAGTCACTGTTGTAGACAAGCGGAATGGTCAATTTACACAAGGCAAGGTTTTTAGTGATATTGTTCAAGGAATAAATGTTAACTGAAATGACAAGAGAGAACTCCTTTGCTCTTCTTTCAACAATGCACGAATCTTTTAAATTCACACGGAAGGGCAGGTTTACTGTTTCATTCGATATACAGCATCTCCAGCAATTCAGCACTCCCTCAGTACTGCTTTGAACTTCAGTCTAGATTATTTGTCTCCAGTCTTAGAGTGAAGCTCTCTCACTGTGTGATTGTGTAATATTTCTTCAGTATTACAATGCCTTGAGTTTTTTGAATTACCCTTCCATCGCAGGTAGGATGACAGTTTACACAGTGAAATGACAGGCTGCTTATTAAGTAGGACACCAGGAGGATAAGGGAAACGTGCTTTGTGTGTTATCATTAAAAGGCAACTGGTAACAACATGGAAACAGCAACTGATGTTGACATGTTCACACAATTCACAATACCAGGACCAGTATTTGCCTTGCAAGGGCCCTGTGAAAAGGCTTGTTTTGGGACCTCTTTTTAAAGATCTGTAGCTAGATCCACTCCGGTGCTCTGACTGGCTCGGGGGCTCTGGTTTGATGCGCTGACTGAATCAAGGGCTCTGACTGGCTTGGGGGGGTGGGTTGGCTTGGTTCAGTGCTAAATATGAGCTCTGGCTTTGGGGCCTTGATTAGCTCAGGGGATCTGCAGTGATGGAATAGATCATAAGGTCACAGGATCATAGGAAATAGGAGCAGGAAATAGGCCATTCAGCCCCTTGAGCCTGTTCCCCCATTCAATAAGATCATGGCTATTCTGATTGCAGCCTTAACTCCACTTTCCTCCCTGCATCTGCCCTTAACTTTTTTCTAGTTAAAAACTCTGCCTTGAATACGTTTAATGACCCAGCCTGCACTGTCCTTTGTAGAAGAGAATTCCAAAGACTAATGACCCTCTGAGAGAAGAAATTCCCCCTCTTCTCCATTTTAAATGGGAGACTTCTTATATTTAAACCGTGCCCCTTCATTCTAGATTTCTCCACGAGGAGAAACATCCACTCAGCATGTAGCCTGTCAAGCTGCCTCAAAATCTTATATGTTTCAAGGTCATCTCTCATTCTTCTAAACTCCAATGAGTATAGGTCCAAAATGCTCAATCTTTCCCTATAAGGCAACCCCTTCATCCTAGGAATCAGGCTCATGAACCTTCTCTGAACTGCTTTCAATGCAAGTCTCCTTCCTTAAGTAAGGAAACCAAAACTGTACTGTGAGAATGGATGGTTTTTAAAAATATTTTTGGGGAATATTGTGTTATTCTGTAAAGAAGGCTGTGTGTGTGTATATATTATATATATATAATTTAATTAAGCTGGGCAAGAGATTGATTGGAGTCAGGTTGTCTGGGGGGTTGAAAACATGAAAAGGATAGAGGTGCTAAGTTTGGGGTACAAGTAAATAGGTTAGATCTAACATTTGCATTTTTAGATAAGTTGAGAGTTTGTTTGAATGTCAAAGGAGAGTCAGAGGTTACAAGGAACATGTTTGCATCTTGCAGGAGTTCCATAGATAAATAGCAATGGGAATATTATATTTTATTGACCCTAAAGCAAAGACAATATAGAGACTTAAAATATTTTATATTTGGAAGGACTTGAGTTTTAAAGAGGTGTGAGAACAATGGAGCCAGAGACGAAAGGAAAAAAATAGTATTTTAGAGTTACTGTGTAGAGCTTAGGGGAGAGATAGCTGGAGCTGTTGGAGTTGTTGAATTATAGCTGGAGACTTGGGCTGGGTGAGGATGTAGTTTGAATCAATTATCCAGCCAAGCCAGAAAAGTCTTGGGCTGCAACAAGCAGCTTTATTCTGAAGTGGATAGAGGTCATGTGATATGGCTTTATTGAAGCTGCAGGAGTTTGCTTTGTGTAACATTACTGGATTTATTTTATATTTAACACCTTTAAGGAAGTGTTGCCTGGAGGTGTTTAATTGTGGGTCTGACCAAGTAGATAGTCTTTTGGGAGATGTTTTGCAAGACTAACCTTAATTGTGTAACTGTAATCTTGTGTACTTCAGTTATTTTTTATTCTTGTTAATAAACATTTTATTTTTAATTTTTTTAAATCCCAAAAGTGTTACTGGACCTCTTACCACTGAGAACGGTATGTCTTCTTCTCATTTTCAGAATACAAATAAAAGGGTGTGGCCCATAAGCCAAGTTTTCCTCTGGGATTTGGTTTGCACAGCAATTAACACCGGTCATAATAGCACTCCAGGTGTGGTCTCACCAATGCACTGTCCAGTTGTAGCAAGACTTCCCTACTTTTATATTCCATCACCTTGCAAAAAAGACCAACTTTCCATTTGCCTTTCAAATTACTTACTGTACCTGCACCTACATGCTGACTTTTTGGTGATCCATGTACAAGGACATCCTGGTCCCTCAGCAATCTGCAGCCTCTATCCATTTGATTAGGACCAAAAGGGCAATCTATGGGTGGAGCCAGAGGACATCGGTAGAAAGTTGAATGAATGCTTCACATCCATCTTCACCCAAGAGAATGAGGAAGAGAGACTGCGATGTTCTTAAGCATTTTGATATAGGGAGTGACAAGGTATTGGAGGCGTTGGCAGTCTTAAAAGTAGACAAATCTCCTGGTCCGGATGATTTGTGTCCCAGACTGCTGAGGGAGGCAAGAGAGTAGGTCACAGAGGCTCTGGCCCAAATTTTTAATTCCTCTCTGGCCACGGGGGAGGTGCCAGAGGACTGGAGAACAGCTAATGTGATTCCGCTATTTAAGAAGGGTTGTAGAGATAAGCCAGGGAACTACAGGCCAGTGAGTCTCACGTCAGTGGTAGGGAAACTATTGGAGAAAATTCTGAAGGAGAGAATCTATCTTCCACTTGGAGAGGCAAGGTTTGATCAGGGATAGTCAGCATGGCTTTGTCAGAGGGAGGTCATGCCTAACAAATTTGATTGAATTTTTTGAGGAGGTGATCAGGTGTGTAGATGAGGGTAGTGTGTTTGATGTAGTTTATATGGATTTCAGCAAAGCCTTTGACAAGGTCCCACATGGGAGATTTATAAAGAAGGCAAATGCCTATGGAGTACAGGGTAATTTGATGAGCTGGATTCAAAGTTGACTTAGTTGTAGGAGACAGAGGGTGATCACAGAAGGATGCTTTAGTGACTGGAAGCCAGTGTCCAGTGGCGTACCACAGGGATCCGTGCTCTGTCACCTCTTATTTGTCATTTATATAAGCGACATAGATGACTAGGTGGGGGGTAGGATTAGAAGTTTGCGGATAACACATAGATTGGCCGGGTGGTTAACAGTGAGGTTGAGTGTCTTGGGCTACAGGAAGATATGGACAGGATGGTCAAATGGGCAGATAAGTGGCAGATGGAATTTAACCCTGAAAAGTGTGAGGTGATGCACTTTGGAAGGAGTAATTTGACAAGGAAGTATTCAATGAATGGCATGGCACTAGGGAGTTCTGAGGAGCAAAGGGACCTTGGCACGTGTGTCCATAGATCTCTGAAGGCAAAGGGGCATGTTAGTGGGGTGGTGAAAAAGGCATATGGGACACTTGCCTTTATCAATCGAGGCACAGATTATAAAATTAGGGAGATCATGTTGGAGTTGTATAGAACCTTGGTGAGGCCACAGCTGGAGTACTGTGTGCAGTTCTGGTTGCCACATTATAGGAAGGATGTGATTGCACTGGAGGGCGTGCAGAGGAGATTCACCAGGATGTTGCCTGGGATGAAACATTTAAGTTATGAAGAGAGGTTGGATAGACTTGGGTTGTTTTCGTTGGAGCAGAGAAGACTGAGGGGCAACCTGATCGAGGTATACAAGATTATGAGGGGCATGGACAGGGTGGTTAGGGAGTAAAAGTTCCCATTAGTTGAAGGGTCAGACATGAGGGGACATAAGTTCAAGGTGAGGGACAGGAGGTTTAGGGGGGATGTGAGGGAAAACTTTTTTACCCAGAGGGTGGTGACGGTCTGGAATGCACTACCTGGGAGGGTGGTGGAGGCAGGTTGTCTCACATCCTTTAAAAAGTACCTGGATGAGCACTTGGCACCTCATAACATTCAACGCTATGAGCCAGGTGCTGGTAAATGGGATTAGGTAGGTAGGTCAGGTGTTTCTCACATGTTGGTACAGATTCGATGGGCTGAAGGGTCTCTTCTGCACTGTGTGATTCTGTGATTATTATTTTCTACCCTTGCTGCTAAAGTGGGCAACATCACACTTATCTACATTATACTCCATCTGCCAAATTTTTGCCCATTTACTTTACAGACCCTTTGTATCCTCCTCACAACTTGCTTTCCTACCTATCTTTATATCATCAGTAAATTTGGCTACAATACACTTGGTCCCTTCATTCAAGTCACTAATGTGGATCGTAAATGTTGAGGTTAGAGCACTCACCCCGGCCTGCTCACCTGAAAAGGACCCATTTATCCTCACCTGCTGTTCTTTTTAATTAGCCAATCTCCTAGCATGCTAACATATCACCGCCAACATTGTCAGCTCTTATTTTGTGCAGCAACGTATTATGTGGCAGCTTATTGAAGATATGCACAATTACTAGCATAATTTTCCTTTAAGTGACAAACAGACAAATCATATGGGCAGAAATAAAAATGATTCTCAGGTTCAGTTCAACTTTCCTACTAAATCCCAAACTCATCCAAACCAAAGACTGAATATGAGTCAGCCTGTGTCTTTTACAGCTATCACATAAGATGAACACATTGGGATTTTAATAGAGTAGTGTTGGCAGGGCTTGAGGCTCTGGTTTAGGTTCCTGAGTGACTTGGGGGCTCTGACTGGATTGTGGGCTATGATTGGCTCTGACTGGCTCGGGGTCCCTGACTGACTTGGGGGATCTGACTGAATTGTGGGCTATGATTGGCTCTGACTGGCCCGGGGTCCCTGACTGACTTGGGGGCTCTGACTGGATTGGGGGCTCTAACTGGATTATGGGCTATGATTGGATCTGACTGGCTTGGGGGCCCTGACTAGCTTGTGTGCATCCTGGTGTCACATGGGCCAAATGCTGGGGCTAATTGCCCAGCTACATCTCATCCATAACAAACGTCAATATTGAAAATAGTGCAAGAATTCTGGGGAATTATGTTGTGGGGGACTTACATCATAAGGTATACCAGGCTGTAATTTTCTGGAATTATTTGGTTGCATTACAGAGAAGCTCACTAAAATAGTTGGCTAATTAACATAGCTCTGCCCACCATTATGGGATTTGCTGAATTGAGACCATACAAATCACCACTATGACCATTACAGGATTACAGGTGTATTCAGTCAGTCATCAGCTTTTGACACCATGCCCAATAAGTAAAATTCCCTGGGTCCAAAATGCTGAAGGAGAGTTATATATAGCTATTATATGTAGCTATTTTGGAACAACCTGATTATTTTACGTGTCAAGGAATTGTACTGATTTATTGGAAAACATAAGTGTAGTAATGGGAGCTGCAAAGGGTTTCTGAAATTGTTCAGTGTGGTTTAGAGGAGTCCCCTTTCACATTCATCCATCTTATTATCAGGAAAGGAAACATTTGATCTTTGTTAGACTTGCAGTTAGCAAATAAGTGAAGGCAAAGCATCACGCATCCTGTAGTTCAGTGAGGTAGAATGGGAGTGAGGTAAACCGGTATTGTATGAAGGAGTGAGTTGCATGTGGAAGGATCAAATGTGTCCTACTTAAGCATCATAACTCGGTTTAAAACGAAGCAACCAACCCCTGACTGATAAGGCAGACTGCCAGAAGTGACAATAACCAGATATCAAGAATTGCCACAACACTGAAAGGCCCTTGTTTTGACAGACTGGTGCCCTTTCACAACAAAAACAGAATTACCTGGAAAAACTCAGCAGGTCTGGCAGCATCGGCGGAGAAGAAAAGAGTTGACGTTTCGAGTCCTCATGACCCTTCGACAGAACTTGAGTGAATCCAAGAAAGGGGTGAAATATAAGCTGGTTTAAGGTGTGGGGGCGGGGGGGGGGGGCGGTGGGGGGGGGGGGCGGCAGGGGGTGTTGGGGGGGTGGGTTTGGGTGGGGGCAGAGAGAGAAGTGGAGGGGGTTGGTGTGGTTGTAGGGACAAACAAGCAGTGATAGAAGCAGATCATCAAAAGATGTCACAAACAACAGAACAAAAGAACACATAGGTGTTAAAGTTGGTGATATTATCTAAACGAATGTGCTAATTAAGAATGGATGGTAGGGCACTCAAGGTATAGCTCTAGTGGGGGTGGGGGGAGCATAAAATATTTAAAAATATTTAAAAGTAATGGAAATAGTTGGGAAAAGAAAAATCTACATAATTTATTGGAAAAAACAAAAGGAAGGGGGAAGAAACAGAAAGGGGGTGGGGATGGAGGAGGGAGCTCAAAACCTAAAGTTGTTGAATTCAATATTCAGTCCGGATGGCTGTAAAGTGCCTAGTTGGAAGATGAGGTGTTGTTCCTCCAGTATGCGTTGGGCTTCACTGGAACAATGCAGTAAGCCAAGGACAGACATGTGGGCAAGAGAGCAGGGTGGAGTGTTAAAATGGCAAGCGACAGGGAGGTTTGGGTCATTCTTGCAGACAGACGGCAGGTGTTCTGTAAAGTGGTCACCCAGTTTACATTTGGTCTCTCCAATGTAGAGGAGACCACATTGGGAGCAACAAATGCAGTAGACTAAGTTGGGGGAAATGCAGGTGAAATGCGGCTTCACTTGAAAGGAGTGTTTGGGCCCTTGGACGGTGAGGAGAGAGGAAGTGAAGGGGCAGGTGTTGCATCTTTTGCGTGGGCATGGGGAGATGCCATAGGAGGGGGTTGGGGAGTAGGGATGATGGAGGAGTGGACCAGGGTGTCCCGGAGGGAACGATCCCTATTGAATGCCGCCAGGGCAGGTGAAGGGAAGATGTGTTTGGTGGTGGCATCATGCTGGAGTTGGCGGAAATGGTGGAGGATGATCCTTTGAATGCGGAGGCTGGTGGGGTGATAAGTGAGGACAAGGGGGACCCTATCATGTTTCTGGGAGGGAGGAGAAGGCATGAGGGCGGATGCGCAGGAGATGGGCCGGACATGGTTGAGGGCCCTGTCAACGACCATGGGTGGAAAACCTCGGTTAAGGAAGAAGGAGGACATTCAGAGGAACTGTTTTTGAGGGTAGCATCATCAGAACAGATGCGACAGAGGCGAAGGAACTGAGAGAATGGGATGGAGTCCTTACAGGAAGCGGGGTGTGGGGAGCTGTAGTCGAGGTAGCTGTGGGAGTCAGTAGGTTTGTAATGGATATTGGTGGACAGTCTATCACCAGAGATTGAGACAGAGAGGTCAAGGAAGGGAAGGGAAGTGTCAGAGATGGACCACGTGAAAATGATGGAGGGGTGGAGGTTGGAAGCAAAATCAATAAATTTTTCCAAGTCCCGACAAGAGCATGAAGCAGCACTGAAGTAATCATCGATGTACCGGAGAAAGAGTTGTGGAAGGGGGCCGGAGTAGGACTGGAACAAGGAATGTTCCACATATCCCATAAAGAGACAGGCATAGCTGGGGCCCACGCCCCACCTTTTATTTGGAGGAAGTGAGAGGAGTTAAAGGAGAAATTGTTCAGTGTGAGAACAAGTTCAGCCAGACGGAGGAGAGTAGTGGTGGATGGGGATTGTTCGGGCCTTTGTTCGAGGAAGAAGCTAAGGGCCCTCAGACCATCCTGGTGGGGGATGGAGGTGTAGAGGGATTGGACGTCCATGGTGAAGAGGAAGCGGCTGGGGCCAGGAAACTGGAAATTGTTGATGTGACGTAAGGTGTCAGAGGAATCACGGATGTAGGTGGGAAGGGACTGGACAAGGGGAGAGAGAAGGGAGTCAAGATAATGAGAAATGAGTTCTGTGGGACAGGAGCAAGCTGAGATGATCGGTCTACCGGGACAGTTCTGTTTGTGGATTTTGGGTAGGAGGTAGAAGCGGGCCGTCCGAGGTTGGGCGACTATCAGGTTGGAAACTGTGGAAGGAAGATCCCCAGAGGAGATGAGGTCAGTGACAGTCCTGGAAACAATGGCTTGATGTTCAGTGGTGGGGTCATGGTCCAGGGAGAGGTAGGAGGAAGTGTCTGCGAGTTGACGCTCAGCCTCCGCGAGGTAGAGGTCAGTGCGCCAGACAACAACAGCACCACCCTTGTCAGCGGGTTTGATGACAATGTCAGGGTTGGACCTGAGAGAATGGAGTGCAGTAAGTTCAGAGAGAGAGAGATTAGAATGGGTGAGAGGAGCAGAGAAATTGAGACGACTAATGTCGCGCCGACAGTTCTCAATGAAAAGATGAAGAGAAGGTAAGAATCCAGAGGGAGGGGTCCAGGTGGAGGGAGAATATTGGAGGTGGGTAAAAGGATCCGTTGAACTGGGAGAGGACTCCTGCCCAAAGAAGTGAGCCCGGAGACGAAGACGGCGGAAGAAGAGTTCAGCATCATGCCGAGCCCAAAATTCATTGAGGTGAGGGCGTAAGGGTATGAAACTAAGTCCTTTGCTGAGCACTGAACATTCAGCATCGGAGAGGGGAAGGTCAGGGGGTATAGTGAATACACGGCTGGGGCTGGGATTGGAAGATGGGGTGGGGACGGAGGGACAGGCAGGGGTGGAGGGTCCTAGATGGGTGTAGGTGTCGATGAGTTGTTGGAGCTTGCTTTCCTTAGCACTTGAGAGAAAGAGAAAAAGTTTCTTGTTGAGGTGTTGGATGAGACGAAGAATAAAATGAAACTGGGGGCACGCGCAGCTTTGAAAAAGGGTATGGCGGTGCTGCTGGAGGGAGAGGTCGAGTGTGTTCATATGGCGGCGCATGGCATTGAGTGTGGATCTCAGAATGTGACGGGAACAGCAGTCCGAGAAACGTTTTATGTCCCGGTGCCCTTTCACGTCATCTTCATTATAAGCAATGAGAATTAATCACATAATAAAAAGAAAACGAACTCCACTTACAATCATCAATTTTTAAAATGTGCAAATAGGAAACCTGCACAAACTGTTTAGCTCTTTTAATTTATGGAATCATCAAATAATCTGTTGTTCCATTCTGTGTTGGTCATGTATCTGGCATTGGCTATACTGCTCCCAACCCACCTCTGTGTTCATTGCCGCATATTCAACTTATTTTTCTGGTAAATTGTGGCATCACCAATATTGCTATTTTGGGCTCCATACCCCCTATTCCAACTTAGTGCCAACTCATGCCAACCCATGCCCCACCCACCACCCTTTGCCCTTACCCCCTCTATGCCAACCTACCTACTATCCTTGGACAGTTCTTTGACAGCTTTGACACACTGGACAGCATTGACAGTTCTGATAGGTTTGACATTTCCTAGACAGTTCTGACAAATTTGACACTACCTAGGCAGCTTTGACAGTTGATACTTGCTGGTCAGCTTTGACTAATTTGACATTTCCTGGATAGCTTTGACAGGCTTGACACTTCCTGGGCAGCTGTTATGACTGATGCAGTTGGTAAAGTGGAGTTATTTAAAAATCCCAGAGGGAACCTTTAAACAACTGTCATAACCCATAATTTTAAGTGTTATGTTTCAGATGCAACTTTAACTTCAGGAATCAGACCATCAGTTCTCGATTCATTGAACTAAATGAAACATTTTATTAATTTACACAGGTTAACGTTAGATATATACATGGCTACAAATTACTGCTATCATAACTTATAACTCCCAAAGTAATCTCCATTAAGGCAATAGCAACCCAAAGGCTTAACCAAACACCAGGCAAAGCATTTTCACCTTACAAATTCAAAATGAAGTTCCTTCACTTAGGACCATTTGGAACCAATTGGAGGCCTTTTGATCTCACATTGCCTTTGCTATACACAACCAAAAACTGCTGAAGTTATACATACCACCACTGATTGAATTCAAATTCCCATTATCTCACCAGCCTCTGTGAAGTTCACCATTTAACAATGAAACCCCTTTCATAGTACCAATTTTATTGGTAATATAAACATATTGTTTGGTATCTGCTAGATAGGCATCAAGTTTTCACCCCACTTCTTGAATGCTCTATTCAAAAAATGCAAATGCATGCTATCTCTCTTCCATATCAAAACTAGTGCCCATCAAAGCATCCAGGCTAGCTGGCTTTAATCCAATAAAGACACACCCACAGACTAAACCTCTATTTTAAAAGAAAAGTATTTTCCAAAATATTATTCACAGTAATAGCTTCATGATACAGCTTTGACTAATTTGACACTTCCTGGACAGTGTTGACAATTTTGACAGTTTTGATACTTCCTGAGCAGCTTTGATGAATTTGATACTTCCTGGATAGGTTTGATACTTCCTGGACAGCTTTGACAGGTTTAACAGGTTTGACACTTCCTGGATAACTTTGACAAGTTTGACAGTTGGACACCTCCTTAACATTTCCTTGACAGCTGAATAGTTCCTTGACAGCTGGACCGTTCTTTTACAGTTTGACAATTCCAATGAGTTTGTGCACTAAAAGTACATGATCATGTTCACTTTTAACAAAACCAAAGGGCGTTTTACCTCTCCCAAATGGTGCCTTACCTTTCGCAAAGGGTGCAGGTGCAAAAGATGATTCACGAGGTGCAGGTATGAAAGAAGATCACATGATGCTATTAAAAGCAGAACGAAAGAGTTCAGCTGCTGTCTTGGCCAAGTTGGCCAACTTTGATCCCTCAACATTGATCATTAAAATCAAGCTAATTGGTCATGAATCTCAATGCTGTTTGTGGAAAGCTGCTCTGCACCAATCAGCTGCTGTTTACCCGCATTACAATAGCGACCACACTTCCATTGGCTGTGGACAGCTTTGAGGCATCTTAAGACTGTGAAAGGCAGGAAGAAAAATGTAAGTTCTTCCCTTTACACAGGTTACCAGGAAACCAGGGAGGAGAAACTATGGCTGTTTAGCTTTGGAAGGAGAGGCAGAGTGTGGTGCTTATAGAAATATGCAAGATAGTAGGGTGCATAAATAAGTTAAAATCAGGCTATCAGAATAAGAAGGTATGGGCTGTAACTGACTAAAATGCAAGAAAAACTTTTTAGCATATATGAAACATTTGGAGTAGTCTTCTGGGTGAAACAGCACAGCTAAATCCTTATTATCCTTCAAGAGTCAATTAGATGATGTAACGGGGGGGGTGAGGGGGCGGTGGCGGGGGGGTGTCATGAGAGCCTTTTTCAGAATGGATAAGGCAAGATGGATCGAACGGACATTCTTTATCTAGATCTTATATACCTCACATGGGCAGAGTATAACAGAGATGTGGGCTGACTGATTTTTCCTTTCTCTCTGTGTTTTGCCGTTGTGTGTCCCAGACACTGTGGCTAAGCATTTGGTCACTCACTTTGTGCCTAGCAAAATATTATCATTTGTTGACACTGCTTATTTCTACAACGGTCAACTTCTCCAAGAATGCAAAACAACTTGTGGCTCAAATCAGAGTGTCAGCCTCAAATTGGTAATGTAATTTCACTGGAAAACCTAAAGGCTGCACTTCAATTAGTTTTCCAAAATCGACATTTGAAAAGGAATTATATTCAACTTTACTACATTATTCTTGGTCACAAAGGAACACATCAGGGCAAATGATAGGTTTGAGAGAAATGGGGAAAATAAGGAAAGAGTTGGGGTTGAATCCGGAAGCACCACAGTGGAAAGATTTAAGGGGGCTTTCAAATGTTGAGATAGGGGAAGTAAGGTGTTGAAACTTAGAAATGGAGTTCAAGGCTTAGCCATAGTCTGCTGTGGATGATCATCGAGGGGGTGGAGAGGAAGGTCCAGCTGTGAGTGAGAGGTAGGTCTAGGTTTAACTGGGAGAAGACGGCATACTGGGGGATGGGGTTGGGAGGGGGGTGGGGGGTGAAAGATAGTGTCATTGAGGAGGAGGAGTGAGGTTGGGTGATGGGGAAAAATGGTGTCGGAGGGGGTGAGATTGGGAGGGGGGCAATGATGATCTCAGAGTGGTGACGTTGTGAGGGATGAACAATGGTATCGGGTGGGTGAGGTTAGGAGGGGGGAATGATGGTGTCAGAGGGGGTGAGGTTGGGAGGGGTGAACGATGGTGTCAGAGGGGGTGAGATTGGGAGGGGTGAATGATGGTGTCAGAAGGAGTGAGGTTGGGAGGGGGGGATGATGGTTTTGAGGGGGTTGTGGAGGGGGGAGTACAGGGGAGGAGGGTGAACAAGGGAGAATGCTGCAACTGGGGAGGTAAGTGTAAGGGGGCAGGATGTTGTTAGGGAAGGAGTTTGGAGGGAGGAGGGGTTTGAAGGGATGGAGGACTTGGGTGGAAGAAGGAGCTCGGAGGGGGCAGGACTTCAGGGGAGGAAGGAGTCGGGGAGGAGGATGGAGTTCGGAGGGGGGAAGGAATCCAGGGGGAGGAAGGAGTTTGGAGGGTGAGAGGAGTCTATGCGGGGGGGATGTCTAGGTGAACCTAGATGTCTAGGAAAGGGTATATGGAGTCGATGACTGCCCCAGGGGAGAGAAATGAAAGTGGGCATGGTAGGAGGGAATGGTGAAAATGAGAGAGGGCAGAGTGAGCTGGTAGGGTGGGAAGGTGAGGGTACGACAGTAGCAATAGAAGGGGCAGCGAGGGTGGTTGGTGGGGACTCGGAGGCAGACACGGACCCTGGGTGGGGGGGAAGGAGGAGGCCGGGGAGGTCAATATAGATCGGGGTAGGATTCTCAGGAAGGTAGGGAATGTGTACATTCACCTGGACATCCTGGAAAGAAAAGGATTCTGGCTGGTAGGTGACGGTGGGGGAGTGGAAGTTGATGCCAACCGGGGTCAACATTGATGGGGAAAGGACATGGGTGACTGGGGGAGGGGAAAGGACAGGGGAGCTAAAGACAAACTTCACCAGCATCATGCTTCGAAAACCAAAAATGAATTGGGCCTGGTGCTATGTGGGCACTGGTGCTGCATGGGAGTGTGATCAGGGGGTGGGCGGAGATGCAGCTTAGCTCAGATGGACGACAGAATGCTCAGGACATTGCGATGGGTGTGATGGAGGAAGGATCCTCATGTGTGGAGAGTGCTTGTACGAGGCTCCGATGGGCCCTGCCACACACACACACACACACACACACACACACACACTCCTCCTTCCAGAATCACCCGTGGGCTGGCTGCTTGCAGCTGAACTACTGGTGGGTCAGGGGGGGAGGGGCCGTGATATGCAGGGGGAGGATTTGCAAAGCCCATTAATGAAGCTGAAAGATACCATTATACATTACTCAGTGAAAGCGAATATATTTTCAGATTATAAAGTGATTATAAATGTGTTCTCCTGTTCAACCACTTGTGATCAGAAATTCTTAGCTTTTCTCATCCTACCACTTCTAGGTGCTACCCTGACATCCGCAGCAGGGGTGGAGACAGCCTGTGCAATGATTGGCCTTGTTGACTCTGATGACTTCAACATGGGTCCTCTGGAGAGCCGTGGCCTTGGGAGCCCCGGCTTGCTCTGGCTGTCCTCCTGTGGGCTGGTTACTCCCTCTGCAGTGACAGAGGACAAGGCTGAGGGGATCACAGGCAAAGGGGGCTTGGAGAGAGAGAACAGCCTCTGAGATTCCTGAATGGGTGACCCAGAGGTGTCCAGCTCCTTCTCCTCCTCCATTTGGCTGTCCCAGGGCCCCAGCCTGACTCCTTGAGGGGAAGGAGCACCTGAAGGGATGTCAAGGTGCCCCGTTTCCCTCTCGCATTGCCACTGCAGGAACTCACCTATGGCTACCACGATGGGGTGCAGGACCAGGACCAGGAACTCCCTGACATCCACCATCCTTCCCAGGGAGACCTCCATATATGCACATGTGGGCACCACTTCATCAGAGAGCAGGCAGGTGCAGACTTAGACTTGTGTGCCACTCTGCATGATGTTCCCCAGGGTTTTGCTGACTCAAGGGGTATGTGGAGAGGGCGGGAGTATGGCTTTGAGATAGATGATCAGCCATGATCATATTGAATGGCGGAGCAGGCTCGAAGAGACAAACAACCTACTCCTGCTTCTATTTTTCTCTGTTTCTATGTTTCTCCCCGATGAGATGGAAGACCGAATCCACAGGCTAATCATCTGACTCAGATCTCACAGGTGCCTCTTCCCCAGTAGTCCTCCAAGAGCTGGCTGAACCTGCCTTCTCTTGATGCAGACATGGTTCCATGTGGTGTCCTTCGGATTTTGAGCCTAAGCCTGCTTTCAATCTAGGTCCCACCGAGGTGTGTGTCTCTGCGCTGGTGGAGGGTGTGGGTAAGCGCTGTGATGGGTCTTCCAGGCTGCTTATTTCCACCTCTTCAATGGAAGAGGTTTCCTCTCGGCTGGAGGTGAGGATGTGGATGGAGCTGAGGGACTGGCTGGCTGAGGGTGGCTATGACATTAGTGGGAGGCGATGTTGTGGTGGTATTGTCGCTGAACTAACAATCTAGAGACTGAGGGGAGTGTTCTGGGGCTCTGGGCTCAAATCCTGCCACAGCAGATGATGGAATTTGAATTAAATAAAAAGCTGGAATTAAAAGTCTAATGATGACGATGAAACCATTGTCAATTGTTGTAAAAACCCATCTGGTTCACTAATGTCCTTTAGGGAAGGAAATCTGCTGTCCTTACCTGGTCTGTCCTACATGTGACTCCAGATCTCTGAAATGGCCCAGCAAGCCATTCAGTTATATCAAACCACGAAAAGCCTCAAAAACAGCAGGAAATTGGATGGACAACCCGGCATCGGCCAAAGCACCGGAAATGACAACGGCAAAATCAGCCCTGTCAACCCTGCAAAATCCTCCTTACTAACACCTGGGGGCTAGTGCCAAAAGTAGGAGATCTGTCTCACAGACTGGTCAAGCAACAGCCTGACATAGTCATCCTCACAGAATCATACCTTACAGATAATGTCCCAGATACCACCATCACCATCCCTGGGTATGTCCTGTTCCACTGACAGCAGAATGGTATACAGTTGGGAGGGAGTTTCCCTGGGAGTCCTCATCATTATCTCTAGATCCCATGAAGTCTCATGGCATCTGGTCAAACATGGGCAAGGAAACCTCCTGCTGATTACCATGTACCACCCTCCCTCAGCTAATGAATCAGTGTTTCTCCATGTTGAACATCACTTGGAGGAAGCACTGAGGGGGGGCAAGAGCACAGAATGTTCTCTGGTTGGGGGACTTCAATGTACATCAGCTAGAGTGGCTCGGTAGCACCACTGCAGACCGAGCTGGCCAAGTCCTAAAGGACACAGCTGCTAGACTGAGTCTGCAGCAGATAGTGAGGGAACCAACAAGAAGGAAAAACATACTTGACCTCATCCTCACCAACCTGCCTGCTGCAGATGCATCTGTCCATGACATTATTGGTAGGAGTGACCACTGCACAGTCATTGTAGAGATGAAGTCCCATATTTGCACTGAGGATACCCTCCATTGTGCTGTGTGGCACTTGCCACCATGCTAAATGGGTTAGATTTCAAACAGGTCTGGCAACCCAAGACTGGGCATCCATGAGGCACTGTGGGCCATCAGTAGCAGCAGAATTGTACTCAAACACAATCGGTAACCTCATGGCCTGGCATATCCCCCACTCTACCATTACCATCAAGCCAGGGGATCAACCCTGGTTCAATGAAGAGTGCAGGAGGTCATGCCAGGAGCAGCACCAGGCATACCTAAAAATGAGGTGTCAGCCTGGTGAAGCTATAAAACAGGACTACTTGCATGCCAAACAGCATAAGCAGCAAGTGATAGACAGAGCTAAGCAATCCCACAACCAACGGATCAGATCTAAGCTCTGCAGTCCTGCCACATCCAGTTGTGAATGGTGGTGGACAATTAAACAACTCACTGGAGGAGGAGGAGACTCCACAAATACCCCCATCCTCAATGATGGGGGAGCCCAGCAGTGCAAAAGACAAGGCTGAAACATTTGCAACAATCTTCAGCTAGAAGTGCCGATCCATCTAGAACTTCTCCAGAGGGCCCCAGCATTACAGGGACCAGACTTCAGCCAGTTCAATCCATGTGATATCAAGAAACAGCTGAAGGCATTGGATACTGCAAAGGCTATGGGCCCTGACAATATTCCGGCAGTAGTACTGAAGGCTTGTGCGCCAGGACTTGCTGCACCCCTAGCCATGATGTTGCAGTACAGCTACAACACTGGCAACTACCCAGCAATGTGGAAAATTGCCCAGGTATGTCCTGTCCACAAAAAGCAGGACAAATCCAACCCAGCCAATTATTGCCCCATCAGTCTACTCTCAATCATCAGTAAAGTAATGGAAGGGGTCATCAACAATTATGAGGGGTATAGACAGAGTAAATGCGAGTAGGCTCTTTCCACTTAGATTAGGAGAGATAAACATGAGAGGACATGGCTTTAGGGTGAAAGGGGAAAGATTTAGGGGGAACATTAGGGGGAACTTCTTCACTCAGAGAGTGGTGATAGTGTGGACCGAGTTACCATCTGACATGGTAAATACGGGCTCACTCTTAAGTTTTAAGAATAAATTAGATAGATACATGGATAGGAGAGTTCTGGAGGGTTATGGACTAGGTGCAGGTCAACGGGACTAGCAGAATAATATTTCGGCATAGACTAGAAGGGCCAAAGGGCCTGATTTCTGTGCTGTAGTGTTCTATGGTTCTTTGGTTCTAACAATGCTATAAAGCCGCAATTGCTCAGCAATAACCTGGTCACTGACACACAGTTTGGGTTCCGCCAGGGCCACTCAGCTCCTGATCCCATTACAGCTTTGGTTCAAATATGGACAAAAGAGCTGAACTCCCAAGGTGAGGTGAGAGTGATATCAAGGCTGCATTTGACCGAGTGGCATCAAGGAGCCCAAACAAAACTGAAGTCAATGGGAATCAGGGGGGAAACCTTTAACTGTCTGGAGTCATTCCTAGCATAAAGGAAGATGGTTGTGTTTGTTAGAGGTCAGTCATTCCAACTCCAGGACATCACTGCAGGAGCTCCTCAGGGTATTGTCCTAGGCCCAACCATCTTCAGCTGCTTCATCAATGACCTTCCTTCCATCATAAGGTCAGAAGTGAGGATGTTTGCTGATGATTGCACAATGTTCAGCACTATTCATGACTCCTCAGATAATGAAGCAGTCCATATCCAAATGCAGCAAGACCTGGACAACATCCAGGCTTGGGGCTAGCAAGTGGCAAGTAACATTTGCCCCACACAAGTGTCAGACAGTGACCATCTCCAACAAGAGAAAATCTAACCATCGCCCCTTGACATTCACTGGCATTACCATTGCTGAATCCCCCACTATCAACATCCTGGGAGTTACCATTGATGAGAAACTGAACTGGATTAGCTATATAAATACTATGGCTACAAGAGTAGGTCAGAGATTAGGAATCCTGTCACCTCCTGACTCCCCAAAGCCTGTCCACCATCAACAAGGCACAAGTCAGGAGTGTGATGGAATTTTCCCCACTTGCCTGGATGAGTACAGTTCCCACAACACTCAAGAAGCTTGACACCATCCAGGACAAAGCAGCCGCTTGATTGGCACCCCATCCACAAACATTCACTCCCTCCACCACCGACACACAATAGCAGCAGTGTGTACCATCTACAAGATGCACTAGAGGAATTCACCAAGAATCCTTCAACAGCATCTTCCAAACCCATGACCACTACCATCTAGAAGGGTAAGGGCAGCAGATAGATAGGAACACCATCACCTGGAAGTTCCCCTCCAAGTCACACACCATCCTGACTTGGAAATACATCACCATTCCTTCACTGTCACTGAATCAAAACCCTGGAACTCCCTCTCTAACAGCACTGTAGGTGTAGCTACACCACATGAACTGCAGCGGTTCAAGGAGGCAGCTCACCACCACCTTCTCAAGGGCAACTGGGGATGGACACTAAATGCTGACCCAGCCATCCCATGAATGAATTTTTTAAAATTACTAGACTTAAGCTGACGTAGTGAGCTTAATGAGAAATTAACATACAAATGCAGAAAATCCTTGAAAATAACAGGGAGACTAAGTCTGAGATACCATTTGTTTAAAGCAAATGGCAGAATGACAAATGTACCAGCAAGTTCTGAAGATTTGCAATTCAAGGCGTATGATTCCTCGCACTTGCTAGACAATTAGTGCATGAATAACAGTGGACATTATTTACATGTTACTTTTTCAGTAGGTTCTGGCCTCAGATGTTTAGTTAGTTAAAAATATAATAGCAATTTACTTCTCCCCTGAAATTCAGTTAATACCAGCGTTACAGACAGAAGAGGGATAGACAAACTGTACCTCGTTCCTCTCACCACCTCTTCATAAGCAGGAGCCACTTTGAATTATTTTTAAAGTACGTGGTGGTGTGTTTTCCCAAATCCTTGGTTTGTGAACATTGGAACATAGGAACGTAGGACTTAGGAGCAGAAGTAGACCAATCAGCCCTTCAAGTCTGCTCCACCATTCAATAAGATCATGGCTGATTTGGGTGTCTCAACTCCATTTTCTTGTCTGCCTCCCATAACCCCAGGCTCCCTTGTCTATCAAAAATCTGTCTAACTCAGCCTTGAATAAATTCAAAGACCCAGCCCTTGCTTACCGGGGAAGAGAATTCCACAGACTAATGATCCTTGGAGAAAAAATTTCTCCTCATTTCTGTCTTAAAAGGGAGACCTCTTGTTCTTAAACTGTGACTGCTGGTTCCTGTCTCTCCCACAAGCTGAAACATCCTCCGGGTATCCACCCTATTAAATCCCTTCAGGGTCTTATATGTGTCAATAAAGTCACCTCTCATTCTTCGAAACTCCAATGAATACAGGCCTAGCCTGTTTGACCTTTCTTCATAAAATAAGTCCCTCATCCCAGGAATGAACCTGGGCAAGGAGTGCCAATCGGCCAATGTTAGTGTTAGGCTTCCTCACCTTATCATTGATAGAAATATAAAATTCCAACATCCATCTAGTTCACCTTCTACCATCCTGGTGGTAGTATGATACAATGATAATGGAGTTATTGATTGATTATCCTAATCAATCTCTATCAATTAGTCTACAGCAGACCCTGACATAATGCAAGGTAATCCCAGTGGTGAAAACCCTTGAGAACAAGTCACCTGATATCAACATGCCACATGAAACAGTAATCAGAATTAATATAATTCAATTCTGTCATCTCTAACAGCACAGTGGGTGTACCTACACCACATGGACTGCAGCGGTTCAAGAAGGCAGCTCACCACCACCTTCTCAAGGGCAATTAGGGATGGACAATAAATGCTGGCCCAGCCTGTGAAGCTCACATCCCTTGAATGAATAAAAAAAATTCTTCCTGATGCTACATGTGTCTCAAGTGTTATGTTCTCCTGCAGACAACAAAACTTTGAAAGAATAAAATACACACTCACACTGATTAATGTGTTATCCAAATTACCCATTACACACAGCAAACTCACATTATGATTAACTCAGAAGGTTCATTTATTTCACATTCAAAACCTGGGGAGGAGTGTTTGCAACTTGCCAGTAGACACACACACGCACATGCACACATGTGTGCACACACTGTAAAAGTGGGGGATAGTAAAAGGAGTTTTACAACTTTGGATCGTAACAGAACAAGCAGCACAGAAATGAATATTAGTTCATGTGATTTCTAGAGTCCAGAGTTAGAGGCTAATGAGGAATTCTTTCATGTAGGATTTTGAGTTCAGGTGACTGAAGACCGGAGTTGTAGAATTCACTTTACAGTTGCACTGATACACAAGATGAAGTAGGTACACAGGGATTAGGGCCGTTTTGCAAGCAATGGTAGGAAACTTTCCAGTAGAGACAGGTTTGAAGAGCAGACTGTTGTTCAGTCTCTTGGTAGATCACCAGTTGGGGCTGCTTCTTGGTGGAACGCCAGTTCTGAGGCTAAAGATATAACGTTATGCTTGTTCAGAAAGACCAGAGGCTTGGGCAATGTGACATGTCACATTATTGGTTAATTGCAGCTTAACAATCAATTTCTATGCTTCTGGCCAGAATTCTATTGTCCCTCCTTAGGAGGAAGACAGGCAGTTATTGGCATCTCTTCCAGTGTGATGAGTTTCGATCTCTTCCCCTTTGTGATAGTTCCAGTTGGGGGAGACAGTTCATCAGCACTTCCTCTGCTTTTGTTGAATACAAGAGGCTGGGACAATGAGGTGTGAGAGTCCACAGGCTGAATGAAGAATTATTTTCATCTTGTAACTCGTGGTGGTAGCTTCCAGAATCCTGTGGTCATGTGACTTATGGCAGCCATCCTCTTTGGTTCAGCAGAAAATCCATTTTAAAAAATAGCGTTAAGAATAAAGTTTTGAACATACAGTGTTGGATTTCCTTTCATGCTGTAGGAACGCGACACCAGCGAAATAGATGCAGGATTTTATTGGTGGAAATTGGTGATTTTGAAGGTGCCTAGACATACATAATGTGAGTGACCAGTGTAGTATTTAACCTAGACATCATCTGTGGAAGGCGGGTGGCTTTACTTGCAACAGGCAATCCTAGCAAACAAATGTCAACACTGAGTCCATTTTAACTTAGAGCAAATTGCCTGCAGGAGATTGGAAATTGGGCTGAATTGTTACAAAAATTATTCTCAAATAAAAACAAAAATACCCGGAAAAACTCAGCAGGTCTGGCAGCATCTGGGGAAAGGAACACAGTTAACGTTTCGAGTCCGAATGACCCTTCAACAGAAGAGTCATCCGGACTCGAAACGTTAACTGTGTTCCTGTCCGCAGATGCTGCCAGACCTGCTGAGTTCTTCCGGGTATTTTTGTTTTTGTTTTGGATTTTCAGCATCCGCAGTTTTTGCTTTTAACATTAATCTCAATGTTGGTGGAAGCTCATCTAATAGATCCACATGAAAATCACGTATGGAAAAACTTCAAAAGAATTCTTTTTTTTAACTAGGTGCATACATTATATTAATGACCACAATGGAATTGGCTTAAATGAACTGATTACTCATTTGCAATGCAGACAAGGTCAGAATAAATCTACTACTGCAGCAAACTCTCAAATGTTCAGCGACAGGGTGAAAATTACTCCCAAGGAATAAGTGCAACTTGAATAGAACTATTTCCAAAAGTCAACCGATAATTCAGCTGTCACTTTAAGGAAAATCTGATTTCGAAGTACAGCAGCAACGCAATGAGGCACTCATTTCTGTTTTGGTTTAATAAAGTAGAATGTGATAAATAGCTGTAGAAAGTGATTTGGCCCTTGGGCTAATACAGGTAGCTCACACCAGCTGATGCGAGAGATTTTGCAGAACCTGCCTTGGTTCAGAGCCAACAAACATACTGCACTCCGTCTATGAGCTTAGAAAGTCTGTTTGCTGCACAGTCTGAGCCTTTGAGGAATGAGAAACAACCTGGACCTTGACATACTGTTTACGTTTTACGTACTCAAGGTTATTCTGCAGGATAACAGTTGTATCAAAATACCACAGTCAAACCCTGCTACCGTTGCTCACAGGATTATAAGGTTCAGCGTGACAAGTAAAATTAAATAACAGAAGAATTGCCTTCAAAATGAAACAGGCAGTTTCAAGAATCATGTAGTATTGTGCAGGAGCAAGGATGCTTGCATCTCCTGAGCCCTAGGGAAGAGATGGTTCTCAGCATCATGGGAGCAGTTGTGACGAATCCCAGGTAATCCGATGTCATTGAGAACATTAACAATGATGGCATCTTCCTGCCTATGCTGCTTCTCAACTCCCAGCTCACCCTTATCACATTATCTGGAATGATGAGCAAGTTGCTGATTACGTGACCATAGGCCTCTTGCTTCCCACACTGGCCTGTTCTTCCCTCACACCAGTCTCTGCCTTCTGGGAACTGCTGCCTACCCAGCCACAACAGCTAAGGAGGAAGAGAGAGGGCAACAGTACAGCACTAATTTCGCACTCTTGGTGCCAACTCAGATATTGGCACTGCATGTTGGGCAGACTAGGTGGGTGAATCAACCCAAGCACGATCAGACTGCAACTGGGCCAGTGGAGAGGAATGGATTGTCTGCTCACTAGAGGGCGAGGCTGCAAATGTTTTCTGCTCCGCACCGCTCAGATGAGGACCTTAATGGAGTGGCAGACAGTCAAGCGCTGATGGGCTTGCACACCAAGATGCTGGGTGCATTGCTTGTCCTGCCACACAGTCTGTTTTCAATGTCAACGAGCTTGGAGGAGTCTGGCTTCAACCTGACAGAGGGCTTGCTCTCTGCATAGCCTCTTCTCTATATCCCAGGCATGCTGCAGACCCTGAGGCACTGTGGCCGCTGTCCCCAGATCTGCTAACCCTTTCCGTGGACAGGTCACCCCTGTGAGGATGTAGCAACCCTCTCTGTCAAATTCAGGTACTCCTTACTTAGATATGGAAGTGGTGCCAAAGGCCTGGAGAATTGTAAATGTAATGCCATTGTTCAAAAAATGGTGTAAACCTAACAGCTACAGGCCAGTCAGTTTAACTTCAATGATGGGAAAGCTTTTGGGAATGATAATTTGTGACAAATTTAACAGTTGCTTGGACAAATGTGAATTAATTAAGGAAAACCAGCATCGAGTTATTAAGTCAAATCATGTTTAACTAACTTGCTTGGGTTATTTGAAGATGTATCGGAGAGGGTTGATAAGGGTAATGCTGTTGATGTGTTGTACATGGACTTCCAAATGACATTTGACAAAGTGCCATGTAACAAGCTTGCACAGCTACTTGTTTCACAATTGTACATAAGCGACATGCACCTTGCGAGCTGTACTTCACTCGGGGCTTTGAGGTTTGTTTTCCTTACCTTGCTTAGGGCAGCACTCACAGTCATCAGCTCCAGGCTTCACAGGCAGCACCACATCACTTTTAGGGGAACTCACGGGCAGGTCTCTACCTAACAAATCAACTGTAAGGTGGGGATGGGTTTACAATGGCTACAGGGCTAGGGCTTGTTTGGGGGAGTGGGGAGAAGTGGTTTCAGGCAAGGGAAGAAACTGCAGGGTGAGGACTGTATGGGGCAAAGGAAGGTGTGTGTGGCTCACATGTTAATCTGCGAAAGTGGCCTCATGATGGTGAGGGCTGAGGAGGCAGTCTACAGAGGAGCTGAGGCCAGATGGAGATGTGAGGGTGTGTGTGTGAGAGAGTGAATGGTGGCAGTGAGTGATGGGCTTGTGAGTGTGAGAGTTTAGAGTGATGAGATGGTTGCCTTACCCTGGAGGCACGGATGAGATCATTCATCCTCTATCTGCACTGGATGGCCGACCTCTTGTGAGCAGCATTGGCACTGACCACCTCTGCCAATGCCTCCTAAGTCAGAGTGATGAGACTGATGGGCTTCCTGCGGCCAGAGTGTACGTAGAGGACATGGTGGCCAACCTTCACAGCATCCAGAAGGCGTCCCAGGGATGCATCACTGAATCAAGGGCCTGGATTCTTGGCTCTTGGAACCATGTCTCCACTGGAGTAGTCCTGGGCTGCAAGCATTGAGAAGTGTGTGCACGGTTCCAGTTTAAAAATGACGCCCTGTGTGATGAAGCGGCGAGGTAATGATGTGGCAGGCAAACTGGAGGCCGACCGCCAGAGAGACAGCGCGTTTCCTGTGGCTGCATAATTAATGAGGCAGGAATGGGACGATATAGCGTGAAAACCCACCATTGTGGCTGGCGGGTAAAATGATTTTTTTTGTGCAAATCTGGGATGATTCCGGCCTTTAAGAAGGACAAGAAGGATGAGAGGGTGCAGAAAAGATTCATGAGAATGCTTCCAGGGATGAGGAACTTCAGTTATGTGGATAGATTGGAGAAGCTGAGGAGAAGAGAAGATTAAGAGGTGGTTTGCTTGGGGTATTCAAAATCATGAGTAGTCTGGACAGAGTAGATAGGGAGAAACTGGTCCCATTGCCCGAAGCATCAAGAACCAGAGGACACTGATTTAAGACCATTCACAAATAAAGCAATGGTGACATGAGAAAAAATATTATTACACAATGAGTGGTTAGGATCTGGAATGTGATGTCTGAGTGTATAGTGGAGGCAGGTTCAATTTAGAAAAGGAATTGGATGATTATCTGAAAATAAGTATTTGTAGGGCTATGATGAAAAGGCAGGGAAGAGGACTAGGTGAATTGCTCTTGCACAGAACCAGCACAGACACAATGGGCTGAATGGCCTCCTCCTGTGATGTAGAAATTCTATTCTATTCTAACTCTTCACAACACCTGCAAAAATACTTGAGAGTACTAGCAGAGGCTTTGTGATAGCAGGAGTGCTTAAAAATTACATTACTTGCAATTTGAGTGCAAGCATCTGTGGAGAGAAAAACAGGGTTGACAGTTCAAATCTGTATGACCCTTCTTCAGACCCATCTTCAATTCTGTCTGCTAGCTCTGTGTTTGAAAAGTCATAATAGTTGTTAGTGCTCATCTTGCAGCTTATTCTTGTCAGTTACTGAGTGATGAATGAATTTCTTCTCTGAACTTGCATGGTACAAATTTGACATTCCGGCATCAGTTCAGCTGGCTGGCCTGTGTGCCGTCAGGTTAGTGTGAAGTCAAGGCAGTGCCGATTCAAAGCCTTCCACTGTCAGCTGAGGATGCTCCCACGGCTGTCCTTTTACTGATGGAAGCGGCTGTCGGGGCTTCTCATGCCCCAGTAAGGAGGCACTCAGCCTTGGTAGTGGTCACTGAATTTCATGCTCAATCTTCTTTCACAATGGAAATGGTTAAAACACTTCCCTTCTATGTTTTTTCGTTTCTGGGTATTTTTTATTCATTATTCCGGTCAGCTTTATTTTATTATTGACATGGAGGAGTGCATAGAAACCCAATGGCTGAGATCAGAGACTGGGTATTCTGCAGTGAGTAACTCTCCTCCTGAGTCCCCAAAGCCAGTCTGCAACTCCCCATGTTGCAATATTAAATCAGCATATTTAATGCCAGCCCACATGTGAGTTGCTTACCCCTAGTTTGAAATTTCCCCTCTCAGCTAATATTGTTTCACTGGCCACAATGGCTCTTACAAGAGTAATTAAGAGTCAATGGGGCTATTAACTAGGCATTGGAATAGCTCGCCTGAAATTTTCTTGATAAATTCCAGCATTAAATTCTAGTAGCAAATTGAAACCGTTTTAATGAAGAAACATTGTTAAAGTGCTCTTGAAAGCATATTCCATTCAAATATCTCATGCAATAGAGTCAGCCACCAACAAAACAGTGAGATGCGGAGAAGGTAGCAAATGATGAAATCTGTGCAAAGAAGGAGAAGCTGTTTTCCATTGTCTGGAGGGTAACTAACTAGAAGACACAGATTTAAGATAATTGGCTAAAGTATCCTGGTACATGAATCACAAAAAGCTAGTGTGCTGGCACAGTAAGTGATTAGGAAGGCAAATGAACTGTAGGTGCTTTTTGTAAAGGAAAAGGAATATAAAAGAAGGGAAGTTTTATAGCAGCTGTACAGGGCCTTGGTGAGACCACATCTGGAATATTATGTACAGCTTTGGTCTCCTTATTTGAAAAATGATATAATTGCATTGGAAGCAGTTCAGAGAAGGTTCACAAACTCATTCTTGGGGTGAAGGTCTTAGTTTATGAAGCAATACCCATTGGAGTTTAGAAGAATGAGAGGTAATCTTATTGAAACATGTAAGATCCTGAGGGGAATTGATAGGATGGATATCAGGAGGATGTTCCCTCTTGTGGGGGAGACTAGAACTAGGGGACATAGTTTAAGAATAAGAGGTCTCCCTTTTAAGACGGAGGTGGGGAGAATGTTTTTCTCAAAGGGTCATTAGTCTGTGGAATTCTCTTCCCCAGAAATCAGTGGAGGATGGGTCATTGAATTTATTCAAGGTTGCGTTAGATAGATTTTTGATAGACAAAGGAGTCAAGAATTATGGAGGGGGCACCCAGGAGAGTGGAGTTGAGACCACAAACAGATCAGCCATGCCCTTATCAAATGGCAGAGCAGGCTCGAAGGGCCTGCTCCTAAGTCCTGTCTTCCTCTGTATCAGAATGAAGATGAGGAGAATTATTTTACACAGCGACCTTGTGTTTATCTGGATTGCATTTGCTGAAGATGTGGTGGGAGCAGATTCAACAGTAATTTCAAAGAGGGAATCGGATAAATATATACAAAGGAAAAATTTGGGAAGTTGCAGGAGTATAACAGGGGAATGGGATTAATTGGATAGCTCGTCAAAAGAGCTGACATTGGCATGATGGGACAAATGATCTCCTTCTGTTTTGTAAGATTCTATGGCCTGCAACTTCAGGTGTGTTAATGTCAGGAATGGAGGAAGGTGAGGCCTAAAATTTAGGAGGCTTCCTGACCCTGTGATGGGCGAGGTGGGTGAGTGGGTAGGTGGGTGTCTGCATGAGGTGGGTGAGTGGAGGCGGGTAGGTGGGTGAGTGGGTAGTCAGGACAGAGGGGTGGTCAGAAGGTTGGACGATAGCCGTGCCTATGGCACCTCACCCACCTACTCATTCACAAGCTCACCCATTCATTTATTCACCCACTCACTCACTCATTCACTAACCTATTCATTAAAAGACTAAACCTTTAAATACATACCAGAATATGGCAGCTAGTGCCATAAAAAGGGGACATGTTGTCTCTCACCTCAACTCTATGACAATCCAATGGAGATCCCCGGGAGATACTGTGCTGTGCATTTCTTCTTCACTTGGAATGAAAGATCCCAGAAGAAATTTGCAACAACGTTGGTTCAGGAAAATATTCACAGGCAGCTGACCGGAAGATTCAGAACATAAATTCTGATACAGCAGCAAGGGTACTGCTGACATTGCACCACATAGAGCATATACAATACCTTAGGAAATCATTTAAGTAAGTTATATGTGTATTTGTGCATATTAGGAATAAAAGGTAAATCTTTAAGTTTAAGTTCAATTTATATTTTTTTCTATTTGTGGGTTAAAAGGTGAAACTTGGAATCTAGTTTCATTTTTGAGTTGAGACAGCAAGTCTAAAGCTCTGTTTGTATACCTGCATTTCTAATGAGATTTTTACAACCCTTTAATGGGAGTAAAACAAACACAAGAGTAGAAAAGAAAACTGTGCTGTTGTCTAGCAACAGGAGGCTTGGAGCTACCCATAGAAGGGTAGTTTGGATCAGTTAAAAGCAGTTTGAATTCAGTTGGAAGCAGCTGCCAGAAAGACTGGACAGCAAAGGGACAGATAGCAAGTTCCAAACTGAAGTTGAAGCCAGGATTCCAGAGAGACAGAATACTGGGAGAGGGAACTGCAGATAGAGTAGATTTCCCAAAAGAACCAAAAGGTCCCAAGGCCAAGGAATGGAACAGGAAAGGTCCCAAGAGGACAGTCTAATCAAAGGAGAAGGACAGAAATCTAGAAAAGCTTCTCCCATTAAAGGGTTGTAAAAATCTCATTAGAAATGCAGGTATACAAACAGAGCTTTAGACCTGCTGTGGAAGTGACAGCAAGAAGCAGAGAGGATGGTTCCAAGCTTCAAGCTTAAAGAGACAAAGCTGCAAGAAGCAGATTTAACGTAAAAAAAGTTGTGCAAGAAGCCAAAAGATCCAAGGAGACAGATGAAGGTCTATAATTCTTAGCTCTCTATGGGCAGATGAAGCAGTGGGTTTCTGTTGACACGGCTGAGTCAGTGAGAGAGCGTGCATGGAGGAAAGTTTGAATGTGTGTGGTGACCCAGGGAGAAGAACATCAGAAAGAGAGTTCGAAACCCTGGGAGTGGACCATTGTGGAAGGCCTGAGAGAAGACGTCAGTTTGGGAGAAAATTTCAAAGCGAGTTCTTGGAGAGTGGAGATTGGAAACCCTCATGTAAAAGACAGAGTTCAGTGAGACCAGTTGGTTCATGGTGCGACAAGCATCTGGGGGGAGTTGATGAGAGATTCATAGCATCTGTCGGGGGTGACATCTGTCACTTGGTTTCAGAGTGTGTCTGACCACAAGTCACCTATTGGTTTACATGAACTGCGTACTTACTGCAAACATTAGAGTACAAAATGGCTTTTGTAACTTATGTTATCCTTTCAAATCTGTATATATCTGTAATGGTATAGTTGTGTGTGAAGGAGTATTGTAATATAGTTCATTTTTTCTTGTTTAATAAATGTTTTATTCTTTTGTTAAAAGTACATCAGCCTATCACTGTTACCCTGTTCAGTAGCCTCTCTCCACATATCTAAATATAAAATAAAAGTTATCAAGTCAGGTTCCACTCTGGGATCTGGCTTATCCAGTAGAAACATCAGCTGGGATCATAACAATTAGAAATATTTTTGCACCATAATTAGTCTCCTGGTTCTACTCTGTATTGTGTGCACAGCTAGAATGCTTTCTGTAAATCCTTTTGAGACCAAAAGAAGCTGGAAGGTGACTATTTCTGAGCTTATTTTGATCTAAGGAACCTCAAACTGAGGACACAGCAATAAAGAAAGCAGAGAAATAGGTTGAGCATCACGTCTTCTATATGTGAATGATGTAAGGATGATAGAAAGTGAAACAATGCAAGATTCTTCAGGTTGGTTGTGTTGGCCTTTTGGACATGGCATTCCCTTTCAATGCTCAGCTCAGCCTCATTTAAAAACAACCAAAAAGGTGGGCATTGGTGACAATACATGGGTTGTATTTGACCCAACAACATGGCTGCTCTTTCTGTCCTTGGGATGGGCTCAGTTAAGAAAATATAAATGATTGACCTCACCTATTCAACTTGTATTGATCTTTTGGAACCTAGAAGGAGCGCTTCACTTCATCTCATTCCCATTTCTTTGAACAATGGGAAAGGTTTTTGGACTCCAATGGAGCAAGCAAAGTTAACCTGATTTCACTGACATGTTGAAATGTAACTGAACTGCACCATCCTAAGGTGAATGTAACAGTAATTTCACACCAGATCAGGATTAGTCTGATACAAGATTATGGTTCTCCGTTAGTATATGATTTCAATGATTGCTTGCTTTGCCGAAAAAAATAAGCACAATATTGTTTGAAATTTGATCCATGTTGTTTAAATACAAGCACACATCTCATGAGACACAGTGCACCTTTGTCTAGAATTTAGTTGGGTTGAGTGTAAGACTCACTCAATTTTTGGCTGCCCTCGAGTGTCTTTTGGGAACTTTTGACAGTTGTTTCTATCACTAGCTGATCAGCTTTGCATCATCTTCTGCAGTTTTAAAAAAGTATATGTTCTGTTTTTTAAACAGTTCTCGCCGAATTTCTCCCGCACTGTTCTGAACTTGTTGACGGCTTTTCCAGCAGCTTTTGCCAGCTGAAAAATCCATTACCACTGCTCCACAGTCAAAAAATAAGAATGAGTGAGGTGAGTCGGACAATGTCAGTTCTTGTTCTCTCTCTCTCTCTTTCTATTTGCCCCCTAACAGGCCCTTTGCAGGTGATGACTATGAACTGACGAAGGCAGTGCTGCCGAAATAAATGGAACTGATAAGTGACATTGTTATCCTGACTCCTGGGCAGGAAGACATGATTAAAATGATTAAAATGATTAGCTAGTTCAGGACAGCTTGGGTTTGTTCCCTTTTTATGCTGAGTGGACACAGGGGCATGAGGTTTTAAAGTGAGCAAAATTTATGAGCAACCAAGAACAAAGACCAAAGGCTCGGAGGACTATTCTTAAACTTCACAGGTTGGCCTCATGGAGACATGATTAGTGCTTCAGTGATGGTGTCTCAACTTGTGTTGTATATCTGTGCTATACTCTGCAAAATTCAAGTATAGCACAGATGTACAACATAAGTTGATGCACCATCTCTGAAGCACTAATCGTGTCTGCATAAGGTCAACAAGTGAAGTTGCATTTTATTTTTATATATTTAATTTGACTGAACCTCCTGTCTTGCAACAGGTTGTCAGCTGCATGGTGCAAGGGATGTTCCTCCATGAAAAATCAAAAAGAATTTGTCTTGCATCCACATGTAATTCTATGACACCTTACAGTAGTCCCTACCTGTTAGGAATTTGAAATGTGTAATATTACAGACAAAGGCTGCAGTCCTGTGCCTGATGGCCAAGAATAAATTCACAGGCAGCCAAATGATTGCAGGTTTACAAATGGTTGAAAAAGCCCTAACACATGGCCAATCACCAAGATAACCTCACTTGTGGAGCAAACTCTTATTCCAGTCAGTTCCTATGTTCCACAACTTTAATAGCACGCATTATGCAGATTAGAAGTAATTATTTTGTGTAAAAAGGATTTCTGACCTATTTCTCAATTTTAATCTCCAACACACCTTTGTGTTCAATGTAATGCCTCTGGTGGGGTATCTAATACCTCCCTCACCCATCTCTTGAATGGAAGAGAAAATTACAATCTTGAAATTGTGCAAGGGCGGTGACCATGGTTACAATAGTAGGCCATTCAGCCCATCAAGTCTGTTCTGCCCAGTTCTGGTCTTGATCCAGTTAGTAATCCAGAGTGGAGCAGTGCCACCCACTGCATAGCTCAAGGCATTAAACGTAGTTATCAGTTGTTGGAGCATGCTTTATGGAAAATGACTTGTTCATTAGCAACCTAATTCAAATTCTTAAGTCATTCTTGTCCTTTCAGCAATTTGTTAAACATCTGTCCTAATTCTGGCTCCCTCATCTGTGATTATGCCACCCAATTTAAGATAGGGTAAAGCCAATTTAGCTGTGATGTGATAGTTCTGTGCATGGAATCAGAACTGACCCCTGAAGAAATGATTTACTGCCAAGAAAAGCAATATCTTGCCCCCCAGTCTGTCTTGAATTGTCAAATCTCACATATTCACCTCCCCGTGACGATTAACTAAATTGGGAAAACACAAAACAGCACAAATTGTGCAGTCTGCAGTGTTTTTTAGTCTATACATCTTTACAAAACAGGTGTTGATTTTAATGTCCTCTGCTTTTTAAAAATTCGTGCTTAGGATATAGGTGTTGCTGACAGGGCCGACATTTATTGCCCATCCCTAGTATCCCTTGATGGCATGGCATGGTTTCAGTGCAACTAAGATAGCTTGTTAGTGCAATTTAGAGAGTAGCTAAGAGCCAGCTATGTTGGTGTGGGACTGAAGTTACTTATGGGCCCGACTCTGCAGGTTCTCTTCTTCAACAGACAATAGGTCGGGTTTTTATGACAATTATGACAGGGTTACAGTCACGTTTGTCAATACAAAAGTAGGCAACGGAACTGCAAACAGGAGAAATGCAAAGCAGCCGCTGACTTTGCTAACACACACTGTACACTATCATAAAAAGCCAAAATCCACCCCACTGTGTTTAGCTGAAAGCAATTTAAAAACAATTATTATTAATTCAGGCTGAAGGCAAGAGAATAATTCTTTTTGGAGCCAAAAACTATCCCCTGAAGTGGGATTTGCAATCACCTACGGAGGTCACCATCGGTTGTATTTCATGGAGTTCCACAATTTCCTTTTCCTGAATCTGGAGCAAGTATCGCCATTGGAAAACATAGATATCTGGATCTGTTCCTGAAAACAATCCTTAAAAAGGATGCTGTTTGCACACATTAGACCATAAGACCATAAGACATAGGAGCAGAAATTAGGCCATTTGGCCCATCAAGTCTGTTCCGCCATTCAATCATGGCTGATAAGTTTCTCAACCCCATTCTCCCGCCTTCTTCCCATAACCTTCGATCCCCTTACCAATCAAGAACCTATCTATCTCGGTCTTAAATACACTCAATGACCTGGCCTCCACAGCCTTCTGTGGCAATGAATTCCATAGATTCACCACTCTCTGGCTAAAGAAGTTTCTCCTCATCTCTGTTCTAAAAGGTCTTCCCTTTACTCTGAGGCTGTGCCCTCGGGTCCTAGTCTCTCCTACTAATGGAAACATCTTCCCCACGTCCACTCTATCCAGTCCTTTCAATATTCTGTAAGTTTCAATCAGATCGCCCCTCATCCTTCTAAACTCCATCGAGTATAGACCCAGAGTCCTCAAACGTTCCTCATATGTTAAGCCTTTCATTCCTGGGATTGTTCTCGTGAACCTCCTCTGGACCCTCTCCAGGGCCAGCACATCCTTCCTGAGATACGGGGCTCAAAATTGCTCACAATATTCTAAATGTGGTCTGACCAGAGCCTTATAAAGCCTCAGCAGCATATCCCTGCTTTTATATTCTAGTCCTCTCGAAATAAATGCCAACATTGCATTTGCCTTCCTAACTACCGACTCAACCTGCAAGTTAACCTCAGGAGAATCCTGGACTAGGACTCCCAAGTCCTTTTGCACTCCAGATTTCTGAATTCTCTCCCCATTTAAAAAATAGTCTATGCCTCTATTCTTCCTACTAAAGTGCATGACCTCACACTTGCCCACGTTGTATTCCATCTGCCACTTCTTTGCCCATTCTCCTAACCTGTCCAAATCTTTCTGCAGCCTCCCCGCCTCCTCAATACTACCTGTCCCTCCACCTATCTTTGTATCATCTACAAACTTAGCCAGGATGCCCTCAGTTCCTTCATCTAGATCATTCATGTATAAAGTGAAAAGTTGTGGTCCCAACACTGACCCCTGCGGAACTCCACTAGTCACTGGCCGCATCCTGAGAAGGACCCCCTTAGCCCCACTCTCTGTCTCCTGCCAGACAGCCAATCTTCTATCCATGCTAGTACCTTGCCTCTAACACCATGGGCTCTTATCTTACTGAGCAGCCTCCTGTGCGGCACCTTGTCAAAGTATTCTTCCAAGTATTCTGAAATCTCATCCTTAATAATGGACTCTAAAATCTTACCAACAAATGAGGTCAGGCTAATCGGCCTGTAATTTCCCATCTTATGCCTCACTCCCTTCTTAAACAGGGGGGTTACATTAGCGATTTTCCAATCCTCTGGGACCCTCCCTGACTCCAGTGATTCCTGAAGGATCACCACTAACGCCTCCACAATCTCTTCAGCTATCTCCTTCAGAATTCTGGGGTGTAATCCATCTGGTCCGGGTGATTTATCCACCTTCAGACCTTTCAGTTTTCCTAGCACCTTCTCCTTGGTAATGGCCACCATACTCACCTCTGCCCCCCGACTCTCTTGAACTTTGGGGATGTCACTCGTGTCTTCCACTGTGAAGACTGACGCAAAGTACCTATTCAGTTCCTCCGCCATTCCTTTGTTCCCCACTACTACTTCTCCAGCATCATTTTCCAGCAGCCCAATGTCCACTTTTGCTTCTCTCTTACCCTTTATATATCTAAAAAAACTCTTGCAATCTTCTTTTACATTACTGGTTAGTTTACCCTCATATTTAATCTTCTCCATCCTTATTTCTTTTTTAGTTGTCCTCTGTTGGTCTTTGTAGTCTTCCCAATTCCCTGGTTTCCCACTGCTCTTCGCCGCATTGTATGCTTTCTCTTTAGCTTTTATGCTGTCCCTGGCTTCCCTTGTCAGCCATGGTTGCCTCATCCTCCCTTTAGTATGCTTCTTCTTCCTCCTAGGGATGAATTTTTCCTGTGTCTCCCAAATTATTCCCAGAAACTTCAGCCATTGCTGTTCCACTGTCTTTCCTGCTAGGCTCATCTCCCAGTCATTTCTGGCCAGCTCCTCCCTCATGCCTCTGTAGTTGCCTTTATTCAACTGTAATACCGTTACATCTGATTCCAGCTTTTTCCTCTCAAATTGCAGGGTAAATTCTATCATATTATGCTCACTTCCTCCTAAGGGTTCCTTCACCTTAAGCTCCCTTATCAAATCTGCCTCATTACACATCACTAAATCTAGAATTGCCAGTTCCCTAGTGGGCTCCACCACAAGCTGCTCCAAAAAGCCATCTCGTAGACATTCCACAAATCCCTTTTCTTGGGATCCACTACCAACCTGATTTTCCCAGTCTACCTGCATATTGAAATCCCCCATGATCACTGTAACCTTGCCTTTCTTACACACCTTTTCTAACTCCTGGTGTATCTTGTGCCCCACATCCTGACTACTGTTCGGAGGCCTGTACATAACTCCCATTATGGTTTTTTTACCTTTGTGGTTCCTCAACTCTACCCACAGAGATTCTACATCATCTGACTCTACATCATTTCTTGCTATCGATTTAATTTCATTTCTTACTAACAAAGCAACCCCATCCCCTCTGCCAACCTGCCTATCTTTTCGATAGGATGTATATCCTTGGATATTTCGCTCCCAGTCCTGATCCCCTTGCAGCCATGTCTCCGTAATGCCCACTACATCTTCCCTGCCAGTTTCAATCTGCGCCACAAGCTCATTTACCTTATTTCATATACTGCGTGCATTCAGATACAACACCTTCAGTCCTGTATTTCCTGTCCCTTTCTCATTGTCGTCTCTTTATCTGATGTGATTGAAGTTAGATTCCTAGCCCTTTCCAAACACTCTGTCCTAGTTTGTGTGCTGGAGACTTTAATAACCTCTCCTGGGCTCTTCTTTCTTTTCAGTTTTTACATAATTTTCCATGAAGTTGAATCCACACCCCCCCCACACGCTAACCTGCTGCTTTGTTTCCCATTAATCATGCTTCTTGGAGTTTTACCCTTCCCTCCCCCCAACACCCCCCACCCCCCCACTTTCTAGTTTAAAGTCCTGTTGACCACCCTATTTACCCTTTTCGCTAGAACATTGGTCCCAGATCGGTTCAGGTGGAGACCATCCCAACAGTGCAGATCCCTCCTGTTCCAATACTGATGCCAGTGCCCCACGAAATGGAACCCCTCTATCCCACACCACTCCTTTAGCCACATGTTTACTTCCCTTATTCTCGCATCCCTATGCCAATTTGCACGTGGCTCGGGTAGTAATCCAGAGATTAATACCCTTGAGGACCTGTTCTTTAATTTAGTTCCTAGTTCCTGATAATCCCCAAACAGGTCCTCTTTCCTAGTCTTACCTATGTTATTTGTCCCGACGTGGACCACAACAATTGGATCCTCCCCCTCCCTCTCCAATATCCTTTCAAGCCGGTCAGAGATGTCCCTCACCCTGGCACCGGGCAGGCAACATACCATGCGGGACTCTCGATCCTGCTTACAAAGGATGCTATCAATTCCCCTAATTATAGAATCCCCTACAACTACCACTTGTCTTTTTGCTGCCCCCTCTTGAATGACCTCCTGTGCCATGGTGCCGTGGTCAGCTGGCTCATCCTCCCTACAGCCCTGTTCCTCTTCCACACAGGGAGCAAGTACCTTGCACCTGTTGGACAAGGTCAAGAGCTGAGGCTCTGCTGTTCCTGAACACAGGATCCCTCTACCTGCCTCACTTGCAGTCACACCCTGCTGACCCTGACCACTGACCGGACTTGAGGTACTTAATCTACCGGGAGTGACCGCCTCCTGATACAAAGCGTCCAGGTAACTCTTCCCCTCCCGGATGTGCTGCAGCGTCCGGAGCTCAGACTCGAGCTCATTGATTCTGAGCCAGAGTTCCTCCAGCAACCAACACCTGCTGCAGATGTGGTCACTGCGGCTCACAATGGGATCTGCTAGCTCCCACATCATACAGCTACAGCACATCACCTGCCCAGCCATCTTGACTTAGATCATTAATTTATTAATTCGCTTTGCAGTGTTTTTTTTTCAGATTTGGTGCAGATTTCCTACCAACCAATCAGGTCACAACTTTCCTGTGACGTCACTTTTTCAGTTTTGGCTTCAGTTATTCTGTGCCCCGAGGTCACCACTCCGGTGCTTCTCCCTCCGAGTCTGCTCCCTAGAGACAAGGCCGTGAATCCCCAAGGTAAGCTAGATTCATATTCACCACTCCGGTATTCCTCCCTCCGAGTCTGCTCCCAGGATTACTCACCAATCAGCTGCTTTTTCTTTAAAATCCATTTTCAGAAGTGTGTCCCTCACAGGTCTGGTGCACTCCTGAAGGCACTGCCTCTTCCTCTCTCTCTTTTTTCTAGGTTTGAGGAGGAGGGAGGGATGGAAACACTACAGCAATGTAATTATGCCACATGTCTGAATTCTGTTCAGCCCATTAGCACCTATCAAAAATCCACTCCACTCATATCCTAAGATCATTTATTACAAAAAGATTTTAGATAATGGAGTGATCTCTCTACGCCATGTCAACTAAAAAACTGAACGTCACATGCAAACAGTAACAATTTGCTTTTGAGTTTGCAAGAGTTTTGGATGATTGATACCTTTGTCCAAAGATCGTTCTGAAGAAGGTTTTCAAAGGTGACGAGAAATTGGGTTGTGGGGATAGGTGGGGGAGGTGGTGTTGGTCAGGTGGAACAGGGTGGGGGAGATTCAATGCCAATGATGTCATGGGACAAATGACGAGGGGAGTGGTAATGGTAGGAGTAAAGGATGAAAGCATAGGTTTAGAGTAGGTATATTAAAAAAGAGCGGTTACCTTCGGAAAAAAGGCAGAGAAAGGAGAGGCCTGAGGGGGTACATAGCCTGGTGCAGATACATACAGCCTGACGAGCGAGGAGGACTTATCTTCAAGGAGAGAGGCAGAGAGAAATCCAGGAGCAGTCCAAGTTTGAAAAAAAGTGAACAGTGACCACAGGAAAGTCGTAATGTGATTGGCTGGTGACTATTGCTGCTTAAGGGCTGAGTCTAAAAAACTGAGTGTTATATAAAAATTTTAAATATTAACTATTAATAACAAGTGAGTTGCTGGTTCGTCTTATCTGTTATTTTTAAGTGAGGTTTATTACCATTAGTAAGGTGTACTATGTGGTGGTAGGGTTTATCAATATTGCTAAAGTTTATTAATAATAGTATTATTAGGATTGGTAAAAGTTTATTATTATTGGTAAGGTTTATTGCCAGCAGTAAGATTTAATCACAGTAACAAGGCTGTTGTGACATGACAGATGATGTATGCCAAACGGACCAAATCCACAAGAGAAACTTGGCCACAATATCACAACTGTTTTGCAATTGTTTTTATTAAGAGATGTATGCACTGAATTCAGAAGTAATGAGTCCATTAAGATCTTTAGAGATTTAAATTAAAATATTTATTAACAAAATAAAAGATTTTGAGCACATGCATAAGACTACAATTACTTATTACTCTAACAAATCCTAAAATTCCCAATGAACCTGTCTCTCAGTTAGACACCCCCTTTAAGGCAACAGTCCAAAATAGGTTTTAGGATTTAAAAAAAAACAGGCCAGCAAGTAAACACAGTTCCCATTTGATAGTGAAATTCCAAACGGTTTTCACCAACTTCAGTTACTGGACACAACAGACTTCTGCACAAATGGCTGGAGGCTTCTTCAAGGTTGTTTCACACACTCCTGTTAGATCTTACATCGCCCCCAACACAGCCTTTCATTCTTCTTTATATATATTTCTCTCTCTTTAATATATAAACACCATTGTTCCATATACCTTTGGAACTGTACCTTTACCATAATATAAAAACTTTCATTTTACTAATATTGTTAGTAATCTTTGGGAAAAATAAACCCTGCTTAGCCTTGTTTATCTGGCTAGATGTAAACATACTAACATCCATTTGAAATCCAAACAAGCCCTTCACTTATCAAAAAATGCAAATTCCCTTCACACCTTACTTGTTAAGACAGCATCAATGTTTACTCATGAGCATTTCAAGTATATTTCTACAGCTAACTTCTTTTGATAATTTCAATTTTGCACTCTACCTTACTCCAAACGTAATTAAATGTAGATGGCAGAACCATCTACACTCACACCCACACACCTACTTTACAACAAACCAGAAAAATATTATCAAAAGTATTATACTTTCATAACAAGGTTATCAGTTAATAAATAGAGAAATGGCAGGGCTACTCCGACCTCAAGGGTACACATCCTGTGCTATGTGGGGACTCCAGGACCCTACCCATGCCCTGGATAACCACTTGTGCGGGACGTGTTGTCAGTTGCATCAGCTGAGGCTCCATGCTTTAGAAGTTGAGCTGTAGCTGGCGTCACAGCTGAGCGTCTGTAAGGTTGAGAGTGACATGGATAGCACATTTATAGACATAGTCACCCACAGTTTAAGGGTATGTAGGGAGAGAGGGATTCGGTCACCACCAGATAGCCAAAAAGGAACAGGCAGGTAGAGCAGGAATCCCTTGAATGCATACCACTCTCCAACCAGTATTCAGTTCTGAATGCTGATGAGTGATTGTTCATTTGAGTACTGCAGCCACAGGTGGCTCAACTGTGCAGAGGGGTACAAGGAAGTCTGGAAGAGCAATAGTGATGGGGGAATAGAGAGGCTTTTCTGTGGCCACAGACATGAATCCAGGATTGTGTGTTGCCTCCCTAATGCCAGTGTCAAGGATGTCACTGAATGGCCACAGAGCACCCTGAGTGGGGACGGCGAACAGCCAGCAGACATGGTCTACATCAGTACCAATGACATAGGTAGAAAGAGGGATTGGGTCTTTCGGTACTGCATTTAGGGAACTAGGGAGAAAATGAGCAAACAAGACCTCAAAGCCGGACCGGTTGCACCTGAATAGAGCTCGGGTAGAGTTCCCTGCGGGATGTTTGGCTAGTGCTGTTGGGAGGGCTTTAAATTAACTCAGCAGGGGTGTGGGTACCAGGAGATAATATTAGAGAGGAATACCAAGGAGCGCACAGAATACTGGGAGAGAAAGGTAGTACTAGAGTAGGGAATAATAAGTTAATAGGTAGGACAGAATAAAGGAGAAAGCAATTGAGTCTAAATCAGGGTTACTGTGCATGTATATGAATGCAAAAGATCTGAGTGTGTTCAGGAAAATTTTCTTCAGCAGTATGTCTCCAGTGGTTAATAAGATTGGCGAGTCACAGGCACAGATTACCATGTGGAAACATGATGTTGTGGCTTTAACAGAGACCTGTTTCAAAAAAGGGCAGGACTTCCTGGAAACATGGTGTTCAGGAAATATAGGAAAGGAAGAAAATGGGGAGGAGTGGCAGTATTGATAAAGGAGAGCATTGCAGTGCTGGAAAAAAAGAGGGTGTCCCAGGGGGTCAAGGGCAGAATCTATTTGGCTAGAAAAAGGTGCAGTTACGTTTCTCAGTGTAGCCAATTGGCCACGAATCAGTGGAAAGGATGTGAGGGACAAATTTGCAAAGAAATTACAGAGAGGTGGAAAAACTATAAAGTAGTTATAATGGGAGACTTTAATTATCGAAATATAGACTGGAATAGTATTAGTGTGAAGGGCAGAGAGGGCAAGAGTTGCTCGAGCGTGTTCAGGAAAAGTTTCTTCGGCAGTATGTTCACAGCCCAACAAGGAAGGAGACAAAATGTGACCTGCTTTTTGGAAATTGAGGTGGACGAAGTAGATCAAGTGGCAATAGGAGAATATTTAGGGGACAGTGATCATTGTATCATATGTATTAGACTGACTATGGAAAAGGACAAAGAACAGTCCAGAGTAAGAAAAATTAACTTGGGGGAAGCCAACTTCAATAGGGTAAGAATGGATCTGGGCTGTATAAATTGGTGTTAATGGTTGGCAGGAAAAATGGTGGCTGCTCAATGGGCTACGTTCAAAGAAGAGATGATTCAGGCACAGTCAAGGGAAAGTCAAAGGAAAGGAAGGGAAAGGAAGGGAAAGGAAGGGCTGATCAATCCACACAAAGTAGAAATTAAGATAAAGAAGAAAAAGTGAGCTTGTGACAGGTGTCAGCTAGAAAATACAATTGAAAACCAAGCTGAATGTAAAGGTTCAGAGGAGAGGTGAAGAAGCAAATAAGAGAAGCAAAGGGGGAGCATGAAAAGAGACTGGCAGCTAACAAATTCTTCTCTCGGCATATAGGGAAACGTTTAGAAACAATACTTCAGGACAAAACTAATAGTCACATGGATAAATGTGGGATGATTAAGGAAAGCCAGCATGGATTTCTTAAGGGTAAATCATGTTTAACTAACTTGCTGAAGTTTTTTGAAGACTTAACAGAGAGGGTTGATGAGGGCAATGCTGTTGATGTGGTGTGCATGGAGTTTGATACAATGCCAAACTTGTGAGCATTGTTATAACTCAAGAAATAGCAACATGAATACAAAATTGGCCGAGTGAGAGGAATCAGAGGGTGGAATCATCCCAGATTTGCACTAAGTGCAGTAATGGATGGGTAAAGCAATGTTTTTCACGCCGGCCGCAATGGCAGCTTTTCATGCCATAGCATCCCAAACCCCCTGAATTAATTATGCATTCCCGGGAAACACGCTGTTTCCATGGTGGGTGGGCTCTCATTCTCCTGCCATACCATCACCTCGCTGCTTCTGCACACCGGGTACCGTATTTAAAGCCCAGCAGTGCGCACACATCTCAGTGCGTCCAGCCCATGATGGTGGCAAAGAAGACAAGGCCCTGAAAGGCAAACAGACTGCAGTCTGCCGGTTCAGTGACATGCCCCTCAAGCACCTTTTGGACACAGTGGAGGCTCGTTGTAATGTCCTCCAGCCCTGCCCTGGGATGGGCAGCAACCTCACTAATCCAGTTTGGGAGGCGGTGGCAGCAGCGGTCAGTGCCAAAGCGCTTCAAAAGAGGACAGCCCCCAGTGTCGCAAGAGGATAAATGGTCTCCTCCATTCCGCCAGGGTAAGTCTCTCTTCTCATTACTTTCAACTCACACACTCAGAAACCAATCGTTTTTCCACAGGGCCCTCACTCACTGCCGGTTCAAGAGATATCACCATTCACTCTCTCACACACACCTTCATTGTCCTCACCCCATCTATCGGACCGCTCACCACCCACACATGCCAGGCATACTTATCATCTGGCCGCTCACACTCGCTCCATCTCTATTCATGCAGGACAAGCTGGCACACAAGAACAGGGAGATGTCGCAGACCGGTGGTATGATGCCTGAAATTCAAGTACACACGGACTTTGAAAACAAAGCCTTCCAGCTGGCCGATGAGGATCTGTGCCAGTCCTGTGCTGCCGGTGAGGTTGGTAAGTGAGGATCCAGCAATGCAACATCCATCAAACAACGATGCTGTGAGTGATGTGTCCTGTTTCACAGGCCTCTGCCGTGCACTAATTATCTCCCCTTGCTTCCACAGGCACATCTGGGCCTCCAATCAAGCCCTGAAGAAAACTTTGAAGAGGAATCTGGAGGCACCTTCCTTCAAAGCCCCATCATAGCGCTCACCAACACCCTCTACTGCAGAGACACAAACCTTGATAGGACCTAGCTTTACAGTAGCCTCGGGATCACAATCTGATGAGCACATCGCACTGTCTGATCCACAGCAGACAGTGGCAGGGTCTTCCCAGGTGTCTGGCACTCAGAGTGCTGCAGGAGGCCAGAAACCTGCTGAGACCGAGTCAGATGAGGAGCCTCTGGGCTCAGTCATGTCACAGTTGCTGGAGCTGCAAAGGCAAACTCGGGAACATCAGGAAGGGATGTCTGGGCACTCCTCAGATTGCAAGGCACAATGGAAGAGTCCATCTGCCTTCAGACCAAGGTGATAGCGCCAGCATGCCAACACACTGAGGTCAACACTGGTAGGATGGCGGCCACCATGGAGACTTGATCCAAGATGTTGGTCCTGCACTGCTGCATGGGCTGAACACCATCATTGAGGCCATAGTCGGCCTCCAACAGTGTGAATGCAAGAGGGGTGCGAGGCAGCTCAATCTCATTCCAGCCACCCCTTCTCCTCAAGCAGTCTGCCTGAGTCCCTTGGACACCCACAGGGAGAATGTCAGCAGGTATACCCACTGGGGCCATCCATCCAAGTGACTCCAGGAGTGTCTGGCCCATCCGAATCCCCTCTTCCTGTGACCTCAGCAGCTCCAGCTTCACAGGCTGAGGAGGGTGCCACTGCCACACAGCAGGACCCCAAAAGCAGGCCAGGACCCTCTAGGTCTCAGCCCTCCAGAGTACGCCCGTCAAGGTCCTCACAGACAACAGGGTATAGCAGTCATCAGGCTGCCCCCACCTCTGCTGTGGATGTCTGGGAGCATCAAGAAATAGCGGCAGGGTTAGGAAAGTTAAGAAGATGTAGTTGCACAGCCTGGGCACAGGTGTAAACCACTTGTACAGACTGTTCACTATTATAAATAAACTTCAAAGAATGTCTCCCTGCCTGTGGCTCCTTATCCTGATGAGCAGTGTTCATGTCACTCAGATGTGAAACCTTTCTGCACAAGATAAAGGCAGGTGTCTCAGTCCAGGGCCTCTTCCCTGTGTCTGTGCAGCCTTCAGTCCAAAGTGATGGTCTGGCCTCACATTCCCTGGACACATTACTGATGCCTGCTCTTTGGTGCTTGTCATTGCTGCCAGAATGTAGTGGGGCTGGCCTCCATCTCTTCAGCATCTGGGACCAGTGGCGTTGTGTTCCTGAAGGGTCAGGTGCTGAAAGTGGACAAAGGATCAGATGCAGTTAAAGTTTCATGGCTGCGACTCCATATGACCCTGATCACAGAGCACAAGCGAGCTGCCCTCGGACAGACAGGAGTCAAATGTTCAAAGATGCAACATGAGGATCTTATGGTCTTTCTTCACTGCATGACGTCATCATCCTCTACAAATTTAGCAGCTATGAGGGCCTCCTGAGTGTGGGGGACTCATCCCCGCCATCATGGCCTTCAAGGTCCTCCTCAGCCCCATCCCTGTCAGTGTCCTCCTCATCAGACGAGCTGTGCAGGTCCTCCATCTCCTCCTCAGCCAGCTCCTCTCCCCATTGCAGTGCCAGGTTTTAAAGGACGCAGCAAGTAACGACGATGTGTGTGGACGATATTGCAGGCCTCTGCCAGACTGGTCCAGGCACTGGGACCTCATTTTCAGCATCCTGATGATTTGCACCATCAAGATGCGAGTTGCTGCATTATACCTTGGCTCTACTGCAGTCTGAGGCCACCACATGGGTGTCATCAGCCACATCCTCTGTGGGTAGCCCTTGTCCCTGAGGAGCAATCTCTGCAGCTTCTGTGGACCCTGGAAGACTTCAAGGATCTGTGACCAACTGAGAAAGTAAGAGTCTTGAACACTCACTGGAAACCATGCGCAGACCTGCAGGATGCATTTGTGGTGGTTGCACACCAGCTGCACATTCATATGCAGTTAACATAGTTGACCATGTATTGGATGGAGACCTGAGCACCACATGAGTGCAGTCGGTGGCACCCTGCACCTGTGGGAAACCCGAGATCTAGGTAAATCTAATCGCTCTTGCATCCTGGCTGTCCTGGTCCCAGGCGAAATGCACAAAGCTGTGTGCCCTCGCAAAGATGGTATCCGTGACCTCATGGATGCATTTGTGGGTAGAGGCTTGTGATATCCCACGGAGGTCACCTGTGGAGCCCTGAAAAGAGACACTGGCATCGGAATTGAGCGCACTTTCACAGTCACTGGCAGTGGATGCTCTCCATGAACCTATGCGCCAAATCCTGCAGTAACTGGCAGATGTGACCGACCAGTCCCCTAGACATGCACAGTCTTTGATGACACTGGTTCTTGGTCATCTGCAGGAATGAAGGGCAGCGTCTGTAGACCCTGGTTCTATCTAGGCACTGACCAGTGACAGCTCGCTGTGACTTTTCAACAGTGTGTGCAGGAGCCCCAGCCGTTCCTTCTTCCTGAAGATGCTGCTCCTCCCTCTGCACAGCCAGAAGCCTCAGTTGTTCTCTGCTCCGTCATCTTCACGCTCTGAAAGCCTAGTTCACTAGGCTCCATGATTCTGATCTATTCTTCCAGCAGGAAGAGAGAGACACATGGTTAGCATGGGTATACTAAAAACCTGTCTTGGCAAGTCTGAAGGCCCCTTTATGCATCTGGAGAGTGCTGGCTACCACTTGGATGGCCAGAGGTTAGTGTGCTACATGGCTGCCTGGAACTCCACCTACATCCACCCCACACCTGACCGATTGGCAGCAGCTTTATCCACTGGACTGCATGCAGTGCTCCCAGCTCAAGCACAGGCATTCTCCTAACCCACACTGCAAGGCTGCACTGTTAGCTTGAACCATGGGGGAGACTGGTCCAAACCGGGATGATGACATTGCAATGGACTGTGAGTGCCTCCAGCAGTGACTGCTCCAGGAGCAGCTTTAGCAAGGAGATTGTACACTGTGCCCAGTCATCCAATTGTCCTGCAGTCCACTAAAATGCTCATTAATTTGCAGTCTGTGCCCAAGGAGTGAAAAGCTCTGGGCACTTGGCGGCACTTGCATACCTCTACGTTGCTTGAGTGGGCAAAGAAGTTAGAGGCCTGACTCCACACATGACAAGGTGGCTGCATCTGAAATGTCTCAGCTGCAGAGGAATGGTCACTTTTTGCAAGGTTTCAGTAATGCATGGCTGCTTCCCTCACCAACCCACCTCCCCCGACCCTGCATGTGCTTGTGTGCTACCTTCAACTTCAGGACAGCCCTTGCCCAACCCCCCAAATCGCCTCAACCACAGGGCAGACCTTGCCTTGCCCCGCTTCCTCACCCAAGTTGCCTCAACCACAGGGCAGCCTGTGCTCCCTCTCCAAGTGGCCTCAATCGCCGGGTAGCACTTACACCCATCCCACCCAATGTGCCTCAACATTGAAGTCCAACAGGTGACCCAGGCGAGCACTCCATAACGTTATTGTGCGCTCACCTCCAACTTCCCCTTAAAGTGCAGCCCACCAAGTACACATCTTTTATAGCTGTTGTGAAACAGTGCAAAAGCTGCCCCTGGATCAGTCACTGGTGGAGATGCTCTCAGCCCCTTGCAATGTCATCATCCCGGTGTGGACCAGTCTCCCCCATGGTCCAAGCTAACAGCGCAGCCTTGCAGTGCGGGTTAGGAGAATGCCTGGGCCTGAGCTGAGAGCACAGCCTGCAGTCCAATGGGCAGGGCAGACAATCCAGCTTGGTGGGGTGGGGGGAATGATTCCGGCGGCTGGGCTTATAATGATATGCAGATATATTACCACAAGGTTCCTGATGTCTGATGACGGGAAACACAGCCATTGGCGGGCTGAGCAGACTATCGCAAATTGGCTTCACGACGTGGTGAAACCAATTTCTGGCCTTCTCACCATGTTGTCCGCTCACGCCACCGAACACACCGGTCACCAGAGGACACGGGCAATTCCACGCAGAGAGTGGTGGTTAATGGATGCTTTTCGTATTGGAGGAAGGTTTATAGTTGATCTCCCCAGGGGCCAGTGCTGGGACCCTTGCTTTCCCTAATATATATTAACGACCCAGACCCTGGCGTAGAGGACACAATTTGAAAGCTTATGCATGATATAAAACTTGGAATTATGTGAACTGTGAGGAGGATAATCTAGAACTTCAAAAGGACATAAACAAGTTGTTGGAATGGGTGGGCAGGTGGCAGATAAAGTTCAACGCAGAGAAATGATTCATTTTCATAGGAAGAACATGAAGAAACAACATTAAACAAAGGATACAACTCTTAAAAAGAGGTGCAGAGGCAAAGGCACCTGGGTGTGTGTGTGTATTCATCATTGAAGATTGCAGGACAGGTTGAAAGAACAATTAATGAAGCATACAGTATCCTGGGCTTTTTTAATAGGGGCATAAGGTACAAGAGCAAGGAGGTTATGTTGGACTTGTATAAGTCACTAGTTCAGTCTCAGCTAGATTATTATGCCCAGTTACGGGCGCTGCTCTTTAGGAAGGATGTGAAGGCATGAGAGAGGGTGTAGGTAAGCATTCACAAGAATTGTTCCAGAGTAAGAAGCTTCAGTTATGAAGATAGATTGGATAAGTCAGTGCTGTCTTCCTTAGAAAGAAGAAGGTTGCGAGGAGATTTGATAGGGATGCTCAAAATCATGAGGGGTCTGGACAGAGTGGATAGGGAGAAAACATTCCCACCCATGAAAGGATTAAGAAAGAGAAGGCACAGATTTAAGTTAATTAGTGAAAGAAGCAAAAGCATTATGAGGAGAAACTTTGAGACGCGGTGAGTGGTTAAGGTTTCGAATGCACTGCCTGTGATGGAGGCAGGTACGATTGAAGCATTCAAAAGGGAATTAGACTATTGTCTGACAAGGAAGAATGTGCAGGGTCACAGGGACAAGGCAGTGGAATGGCGGTCAGTGAGTTGCTCATTCAGAGAGACGGTGCAGACATGATGTGCCGAATGGCCTCCTGCTGCACCATAAAAATTCTGTGATTCTGTGGACGGATTTAGGGGGGGGGGGGCAGTTCTTGAGAGTAGGGCTGAGGCATCTGAAGATTTCGCCACTACCAGTGGAGTGAGAAAGGGTGTTGATCAAAAGACTAAAGTTGGGGAACTGAAGAATATAGGAAGGGAGATAAGACCCAGAGGTGAATGCAGGGTCAGCAACTGCAGGTTGAGAGGTAACTGGGGCTTAACTAGATACAGCAGGGTATGGGTGTCAGGTAAGTTTTAGAGTATGGGGAATGATTTATGAGAGGCGTAATTTTAATATCGGAGAAGTCAAGCATTACAGAGACATGGCCTGGATAAGGGTTTTGGTAGTCAAGGGCAACAGAAATGGGAAATGCTGAGGGATAGAAAATTGTAGTCTTGATATTGGATAAATTTGAATCTCACCTCACATTCAGATTGGATGCCAAGGTTCCGCATGGTTTGATTTAATGAGAACAAGCGTCTGTGGAGAGGGAATCAATTTAGTGGCAAGGGAGTGGAATTTGAATATTTTTAAAGCAGATGTTAGATAGATTTTTGACTAACAAGGGAGTCAAAGATTATTGGGGTTGGGCAGGAATTTTTAAAAATTCTTTAATGGGATGTGAGTGTCGCTGGAGAGGCCAGCATTTGTTGCCCATCCATAACTGCCCTTAAGCTGAGTGGTGTGCTAAGCTATTTCAGAGAGCAGTTCAAAGAGTCAACCATATCGCTGTGGGCCTGGAGTCACAAGTAGGCCAGACCAGGTAAGGATGGCAGATTTCCTTCCCTAAAGGACATATGTAAAGTGGAAGCTGGGAGTCCTGAATACATAAAGAGGCTGACCACAAATGATGTCACTGAGGGTCAAGATGTAAGTGAATATTAAAGCCAAAATACTCAAATAGCTACCTCCACCACCACCAGCCCCCATAACCCACACCACCAAAAGGGGTCTTTTTAAATCTCATCCAATCTCCTTGAGAACATTACAATAGAGGTTTCACAATAGGAACCAATGATGTCGGGCACCAGTTAAAGTTCTTGATTTTTATCAGAATCCTAACGCTAAGCAGTCAAATTACATGGCAATACCATTGGTGGCACCTTCTAAAATACCTGAGACAACTCTCAACCCAACAAACAATGGTTCATAGCCTGCCAATGCTTGCTGTCTCGACTGACATGTGAAGGGTGCATGGGGTGTTGTGGGGTACCTGATGCCCTTGTAAACTTACAGCAGCTGGGCTTGATCCCACTGGGAGGATTGGGGGTACATTTCATAAAAATATAATAATCCTCATAATATTATTGTGATTTATTGTACAAGTGTGTTAATAATGGGATTTGGATAATTTCTCTGTGTGTATGTGTATCTGTGTGGCATTTAATTGAATTGAAGACAGCTGGTCTGAAGGCTTTGGATCATCAAACAGAAGCTAGATTTGAAATACTAAATACATAAACGTGGCTGAATTTTTAGAATGTGAGGAAAATTTGCATTTTTAGATAAATCAGGTTAGTTTCAATTTCAAAGAGATGGTAGGATGTTATATCTAGCCAGAAGAAGCTAAGCTAAACAGTGTATTTAATTTTCTCAAAGGTTACTGATAAAATTAGTAATATGAAAGATTTATATTATGAGAAAAGTAAAGTCCAAAGACATATCGGAACAATGGAATTTGCATCAAAAAGGGAGAAACATGTGTAAAGGAGATGAGGCTATGTGTCAGAAGAGAAGGCATTCTAAGGTCTAACAAGTGTGGAAAGCCTCCAGCCTCTGTGCATCAAGTTGCTGTCTATAGGAACGGAAACTGAGAAAACTCACTTTGAATTCTCCTATCCAGGGTATTGTGTTGCTTTGTCTGAGTCTTTTTAGATCTATTTATTTTTACTGTTGCCTTATTGGGGGTGTAAGTGGAAGCCAGATTAATTATGGGTTTTAGGAGTTAATATGGCCGTAATTTGTAGACCTATGTATGTGCTTGAAATCTTTTCTTTTTTAACAAACGTTTAATTTGCTTTTCTAAAAACCTCTGAAGTCATAATATTCTTACTATTGCTGAATTCAGGTCACACATCTCGAAATAAAATACAAATTGCAAAACAGTTGTGGCCACGAGATCAAGTTTCCATCATGGATTTGATCCATCTGGCGTACATCATCTGCTACATCATAACAAATTGGGGGCTGTTTGCGGGATGTTTGAAATTTCTTGATTGGTTTGGAGTTGGTGAATCTTAAGTTTATGAGTATGAGGAACACTTTGAATTCAGGAGTTGGTGTGAGGTATTTTTAAAGTGGTGAGACTGTAAAATGGCTGTATTCATGGCTAAAACTTTTTTCGAAGTAGAAAATATAACTCTGATTGGGTTACAAAAGGTATCTATGGGTAAGTTAATGGAGTTGGTGGATAAGTTGCAGTTGAGGTTACCTGTAGGGGCAAAGAAAGCAGACATAGTTGGAAGTGGTAGCACAGCATTTAAAGTTGGAAGTGATACCTGACACTGGTGAGTCACAGCTGGGGGTAGTGAGACTTCAGTTGGATATGAAGAGGCTTGAATTTGAACAAGCAAAGAAACTGAGAAAACTTAAATTGAAGGCAAACAAAAAGGAAAAATAATTGGAAATGAAAAAATTGGAACTCAAGGCAGCAGAAAAAGGGCAGAGAAAGAAAAAAGAAAAGGAATGAGAAAGGGCATTCCAAAGGGAACTGGTGGAAAGGCAGGTGAAAGGAGAAAGACGGGAAAGGGAATCTGAAATGGTGAGGTTAGAAAAGGAAGAAAGAGAGAAAGAAAGAGACAGAGAATACTGGCTTAAAAAACTGAGCTTTAAAAAGGAGACATCAGATGCTGAGGAACGTTCTGATGATGAGAAAACCTTTAATCTAAAATCTAATGGAGAGATGTTTAAATTTGTACAAGCTCTTCCAAAGCTTGAAGAAATAGATGTGGAGGCGTTCTTTATTTCCTTTGAGAAGGTAGTTAAACAGATGAAATGGCCACAAGAAAACTGGACATGGTTGTTACAATCTGGGTTGGTGGGTAGAGAATATGATGTTTATGCTTCACTATCAGAAAAATGTCAGTGGACTATGATGTGGTTAAAAAAGGCTATTTTGAGTGCATATGAGTTGGTTCCTTAGGCATACAGGCAGAAATTGTGGAATATGAGAAAACAGCCTGGGCAAACTTATACTGAGTTTGAGAGAGTAAAACAAAATAATTTTGACAGGTGGATATGGCTATTGAAGATAGAGACAAGATATGCAGCTCTTAGAAAAGTAATTATTTTGGAAGAATGTAGAGATTCAATTATTGTGGCGAATTCATGTGGAGGAACAGAGGGTTAAAATGGTAAGACAAGCAGCAGAGATAGCTGATGATTATAAGTTAGTTCATAGATCTAAACCATTTTTTGTCACCCTTTTAAATCAGAGAAGGATAAAAAGTAGGGAGGTGAAAGGAGGTGGGTAGTCAGTGAAGGGAAGGTGTAGGTGGAAATTCCCAGCAAGTTTTTTCTCAGACTAAAAAGGAAAGTGCTGAGGGTAGAAGCGACACTTGAAAATTGAAATGTTTTCATTGTAATAAAGTTGGGTACACAAAATCAGTGCATTGGAAATTGCAGGGAAAATCTGTTGGAATTATTGGGATTCAGAAAAGTTCTGGAAGTAAAAGTAATTTGCGTTCTGAGGTTCAGGCACATGAAAAACCAATGGTTTTGTACAGGTACAACAGGGAAGGAAGCGGGAATGTGTTTGCAATTTACCAGAAATGTTTAGAGATTTTGTATGTGAAGGGAAAGTCTTTCCATGTGTATCGGGTAGAGTAGGTAAAGATATTAAATTTTTAAGAGACACAGGGGCTAGTCAATCCTTAATGTTGTGGGATAGTGATATTTGTTGTTCAGAGGGAGTATTGCAGGAATAGGTGATAATAAGTGGGGTTCATGGAGATGCTAAATCTATTCCATTGTGGAAGGTAAATTTAAAAAGTAAGTGCAAAACAGATGAGGTGATTGTTGGAGTAGTGGAAAAATTGTCCAGTGCCAGGGTTCAATTTGTTTTAGTTAATGATATAGCTGGGTCACAGATGCGGGTGATGCCTATGGTAGTTGAGCAGCCTGTAGCAGTGTTTTCAGCAGAAGTGTTGCAGGAAGAGCATCCTGGGTTCTTTCTAGATCATGTGATAACAAGATCACAGGCTCATCGGTTGAAACAGGGAGAACAGGGAGTTAAAAAGGGAGGGAGAAGGTGTGGAAGTCCAAGTAGCTGACACTGCTTTTGAAAAGATTGTTCAGGAAGAAAGAACGGAGGATAGTGCAGCTCAGGTATTTAGCTCAAGGCAGTTGGTAGAGTTACAAAAAAATGATACACGGATAAGACAGTTATATCAGACAGCTTACTCAGAAACAGAGGCAGAATGTATTCCAGAATGTATTACCTTAAGGGTAACCTGGTAATGAGAAAGTGGTAGACATACCATGTTTCAGCAGATAAAAACTGGAGGGAAGTGCAACAGATTGTTATACCATTTGGATATAAAAATGAGATCCTGAAAATAGCTCGTGAAATTCCATTGGAGGAACGTTTAGGAATTAGAAAGACACAGGCGAAAATACAAAAACATTTTTATTGGCCTGGATTGCATCGAGATGTAGTTGAATTCTGTAGAGCATGTCACATATGTCAGATGATGGGGAAACCATAAGCAGTGATTAAGCCAGCATCTTTAATTCCAATTCAAGCATTTGAAGAACCTTTCACTCAGGTCATGGTGAATTATGTATGACCCCTCCCTAAAACTAAAAGTGGAAATCAGTATTTATTGACAATTATGGATGTGTCTACAAGGTTTCCTGAAGTGATACTTTTGAGAAATATTACAACAAAGAGAACTGTGAAAGAGTTGACAGGATTTTTTACAAGGTATGGTTTACCAAAAGAAATACAATCAGATTAGTGTTCAAATTTCATGTTACTTTTGTTTAAGAAGGTAATGAACAGTTTGGGGATAAAACAATTTAAGTCACCAGCTTATCACCCTCAATCACAAGGGGCTTTGGAAAGATGGCATCAAACTTTAAAAACTATGACAAGGGCAAATAGTCAGGATTATTCACAGAACTGGGATGGGACAATTCAATTCCAGTTATTTACTATTAGGGATGCTCTGAATGCATTGACTGGATTTAATTCTTTCAAACTAGTCTATGGTCATGAGGTATGGGGACACTGAAATTGATTCATGAGAAAATCGTGCATCAAAATTCAGAAACTAGTTTCCTGGATTATGCAACAAACTTCCAAGAAATATTGAACAGAACATGTGAGCTAGGAAACACTTAAAGATATCACAGCAAGTGACGAAAGTGAAGGCAGACAGAAAAGCTACAGCTTGTAGTTTTGTTGCTGGGGAAAAAGTGCTGGTTCTGCGACCTGTACTGGGTGACTTGTTAAAGGCAAGGTTTAGTGGGCCTTACAGGGTTGAAAAGAAACTAAGTAAAGTAAATTATTTAATAAATACTCCAGATAGAAAAAAGAAACAGAGGGTGAGCCAAGTAAATATGCTTAAAAAGTACTTTGACATGGAAGGGGAACAAAAGGAGATATTTGTGGTGGTGGATAAGGAGAGCAAGGTAGAAATGAAGGATTCTGAAATCGATTTTCCTCTAATCAAATTGGATAATGAGGGAGTACTTGAAAATTTAAATGTAATATTGAGTTATCTTCCAAACAAGTGTCAAAGTGATTTGGAGAAGCTATTGTAGTCAAAGCTATTGTGGAAATAAGCCGGGAAGGACAAATTTAGCTATAGATGATGTGTGTGTAGAAGTTTCATATTTGATAAGGTAATACTTATTGATTAAATCCTGCAAAATTATCACAAGTAGAGAAAGCAATTCAATTCATGCTTCAAAATGATATAATTGAGTCTAGGTGAAGTAACTAGAGTTCGCCTATTGTGATGGTATCGAAGCCAGATGGAGCACAAAGAGTGTGTGTGGACTTTCAAAAGGTGAATGCAGTGACAAAAGCCATAGATTCATATCCTATGTCACAGTTGGAAAATTGCATTGAGGAAGGTGGAACAATCAAAATTTATCACAAAGATTGACTTGCTGAGAGGATATTGGCAAGTATCATTATTAGAGAGAGCAAAGGAGATATCAGCTTTTGTGATGGCAAATAGACAATATGAGTTTAAAGTCACGCCATTTGATATGAAAAATGCACCTGCAACATTTCAAAGACTGACAAAGTAATTGCAGGACTGAACAATTGTGCTGTTTGTATTGATGACTTGATAGTTTTCAGCCAAAAGTTAGACGATCTGGAGGGCATTGATGCACCTCTTTGATGCACCTGTATGTTTGGCAGCTTGCAAAATGCCACACATCACCTGTGGAGCCCTTTTAAGTAGCCGGGGGCGAAAAGATTAAGTGCTGCAGTCACTTTGAGGGTCACAGGCATGGGGTTGTCATCAAATCCATGTAGCTGGAGGTCTTGCTGCAACATCTAGCAGATTTCAGTGACTGCTTCCTGGACCAGCCTCAGGAATCTCTGGCATTGTACCTTGGACATCAATAGATTAGCCGCGTCCTGAAGAGGCACTGCAAAGCCAGTGACCTTCTTCTCATTTAGGATATAAATGTGTTAGAAGCAGCTCAGAGAATGTTGACTCAACTGATACCTGGGAGGGGGTGGGGGTTGTGGTTAACTTTTGAGGAAAGATTGGACGGGTTGGGCCTGTACCCATCAGAGTTTAGAAGATTGAGAGGTGATCTTACTGAAACATATAAGATCCTGAGGGGACTTGACAGGGTGGATGCTGAAAGGATGTTTGCCCTTGTGGGACAGACTAGAGCTAGGGGACACAGATTAAATATAAGGGGTTCCACAGTTAAAAGAGATTAGAAGAATTTTTTTTCTCTCAGAGGGTTGTGAGTCTTTGGAATTCTCTTCCCCAGAGAGCGGTGGAGGCTGGGTCATTGAATATTTTTAAGGCTGAGGTAGATAGATTCTTGACTAGCAAGTAAGTCAAAAGTTATTGGGGGGGTAGGCGGAATGTGGAGTTGAGGCCTCAATCAGATCAGCCAAGGTCTTATTGAATGATGGAGCAAGCTCGAGGGGCTGAATGGCCTACTCCTGCTCCTAATTGGTATGTTCTCTGATCATCCACCCCCTCTGGTGCTGCCTGCTGCTGGCCTTGCGGCCTCAGTTGTTAACCGGATGCAGAGCCTCCCTTTGTCACATCCTCTCCTGTTCCCGCGGTTGTAGGTAGATTGGCTGTATGAGACCCATAGGTATTTCACCAAGTGAATTGTGTGAAAGGGCCCTGGGTTTCATCCATACATCTACTCCTCCCATTGTCCGCACCCAAAACTCCACCCACCCTCCACTGGCCTCCTCCCATTTTTATTTATTCATTCATGGGATGCGGCCATTGCTGGCGAGGCTAGCATTTATTTCCAATCCCTAATTGCCCTTGTATTTAAGAATAAACCACATTGGTCTGGAGTCACATGCAGGCCAGGCCTGGCATGGATGGTCGATTTCCTTCCCTAAAGGACATTAGTAAACCAGATGGATTTTTACATCAATCAGTGATAGTTGTCATGGTCACCATTACTGAGACCAGCTTTATATTCCAGGTTTATTAATTGAATTTACATTCCCTCCAGCTGCCATGGTGGGATTTGAACCTATGCTCCTTGAGGCACTACCACTGTGCTAAATGGGATAAATTTTGAACAGATCTAGCAACTCATGCCTGGGCAGCCATGAGGAGCTGTGGACCATCAACATCAGCAGAACTGTACTCAACCTCAATCATAAAATCTCTTGGCCCAGCAGAGACCCCACTCCAAGCCAGGGAATCAACCATGGTTCAATGAAGAGTGCAGGAGGGCAAGTCAGGAGCAGCACCAGGCATACCTAAAAATGAGATGTCAACTTGGTGAAGCTACAACGCAGGACTACATGCATGTTAAACAGCATAAGCAGCAAGCAGTAGACAGAGCTAAGCGATTACACCACTACATCAGATCTAAGCTCTGCAGCCCAGTCACATACAGCCATGAATGGTGGTGGACAATTAAACAACTCACTGAAGGAGGAGGCTCCACAAATATCCCCATCCTCAATGATCGGGGAGCCAACACATCAGCACAAAACATAATATTGAAGCATTTGCAACAATCTTCAGCCAGAAGTGCCAAGTGGATGATACATCTCGACCTCCTTCAAAGGTCCCCAGCATCACAGGTGCCAGTTGTTAGGAAACAGAGACAGTTTAAATAAGTTATATTGGTATTTGCAGGTGTTGGGAATGAGTTTTAGCTTTAAAATTTAAGTTGGGTTTGTATTTTTGTATCTGTGTGTTAAAGGTCAAATTGAGTTTTACTTTCACTTTAAAAAGGTACTTGCATTTCTAAGTTTTTTTTTACAACTAAGTTAAGCAAACAAGCGTAGAGAAAAGAAACGGTGCTGTTGCCTAGCAACAGGGGTCCAGAGAGGCAGGTCCCTCCTACAGATACACACAGAAAAATTAAAGCAACAAGCTGTTTGAATTCAGTTTGAAGAATGCGGCCAAAGAGAAGCCATTGAGAAGGGGCAGATAGCAGCTCGAAGTTAAAGTAGGTTGAAGGTAGCTGCCAGAGAAAGACTAGAGCAAAAGGGACAGATAGCAAGTCCCAATTAAAGGAAAACCCCAAGAATCCAGGGGAGTGGAACAGGAGAAAGTCTGAAGCAGACCTTCTCGTCAATGGAAGGACAGGAACCTGGAAAAGGTCCTGTTAAGTGAAGTTAAGAATGAGGGCAGCGAGAAAGGCTCCAAGCTTCAGATTTATAGAGACAAAAGCTAAAGAAAGCAGATTTAAAGTGAGAACAGCTTGCAAGAGGCAAGAAGGTCCAAAGAGACAACTGAAGGTCTGTAACTCTTTGCTATGGGCATGTGAAGCAGTGGTGTACTGTTGACAGCTGAGCCAGTGAGAGGGAGTGCATGGAAGAAAGCTTGAATGCGTGTGGTGACTCAAAGAAGAGGAACATAGGAAGGAGAACTCGAAACCCTGGAGGTGAACCTTTGTGGAAGGCGTCTGAGAGAAAGCGTTGGATTGTGAGAAGATTCCAAGCTGAGTTCTTGAAGAGAGGAGAATCGAAACCCTCGTGTGAGAGATGGAGTTCAGTGCGACTGGTTGGCTCACAGTGTGACAAGCACCTCGGGGTGGGGTGGGGGGGAGTTGAGGAGAGAACCACTGCATTTGGTTGAGGTGGCATCTGTCACTTGTGGTGTGGTATGTCTGACCACAGTGTGCCAATTGGTACATGACTGTGTACTTACTGTGGACATTAGAGTAAAAGATAGTTTTTGTAACGTGTTATCCTAATAAATCTGTATATATCTGTAAAGGTATAGTTGTGGGTGAAGGAGTATTGTAATATAGCTCATTTTCTTCTTGTTGAATAAATGTCCTATTCTTTTGTTAAACATTCATCAGCTGACTCCTGTGGTTCTGGTCAGTAGCTACTCTCCACATATCTAAACAAACAAATAAAAGTTAGAATCCTTCAAGCTGGGTTCCACCCTGGGATCAGGCTTGTCCAAGGATAATCTCAGCTGAGATCATAACACAGACTTCAGCCAATTCGATTCGCTCCGGATGATATCATGAAATAGCTAAAAGCACTGGATACTGCAAAGGCTATGGGTCCTGACAATATTCCGGCAATAGCACTAGAGTCCTATGCTCCAGAACTAGCCACACCCCTAGCCAAGCTGTTCCAGTACAGCTACAATACAGGCATCCACCCAGCTATGTGGAAAATTGCCCAGGTATGTCCTGTACACAAAAAGCAGGACAAATCCAACCCAGCCAATTACTGCCCCATCTGTCTACTTTCAACCATCAGTAAAGCAATGGAAGGGTCATCAACAGTGCTATCAAGCAGCATTTGCTTAGCAATAACCTGCTCACTGACGCTCAGTTTGGGTTCTGCCAGGGCCACTCAGCTCCAGACTTCATTCAAGGCTTAAGTTCAAATATGGACAAAAGAGCTGAACTCAAGTGGTGAGGTGAGGGTGACTGCCCTTGACATCAAGGCAGCATTTGACCGAGTGTGGCATCAAGGAGCCCTAGCAAAACTGGAATCAATGGAAATCGGGGGGAAACTCTCTACTGGTTGGAGTTATACCTAGCACAAAAGAAGATGGTTGTGGTTGTTGGAGGTCAATAATCTCAGCTCCAGGCGTTCCTCAGGGTAATGTCCTAGGCCCAACCATCTTCAGCTTCTTCATCAATGACCTTCCTTCCATTATAAGGTCAGAAGTGGCGATCTTCGCTGATGATTGCACAATGTTCAGCACCATTCGTGACTCCTCAGATACTGAAGCAGTCCATGTACAAATGCAGTAAGCCCTGGACAATATCCAGGCTTGAGCTGACAAGTGGCAAGTAACATTCAGGCCACACAAGTGCTAGGCAATGACCATCTCCAACAAGAGAAAATATAACAATCACCCCTTGACATTCAATGCAATTACCATTGCTGAATCCCCACTATCAACATCCCAGGAGTTACCATTGACCAGTAACTCAACTGAACTAACCATAGAAATATTGTGGCTGCAAAAGCAGGTTCAAGGCTAGGAATCCTGTGGTGAGTAATGCACTTCCTGACTCCCAAAGCCTGTCCCCCATCCACAAGGCACAGGTCAGGAGTGTGATGGAATATTTAAACAAAAACAAAAATAGCTGGAAAAACTCAGCAGGTCTGATAGCATCTGCAGAGAGGAAAACAGTTAATGTTTCAAGTCTGTATGACTCTTCATCAGAACTAAAGAAAAATAGAAATCAGGTGAAATATAAGCTGGTTGAGGGGGGTGGGACAGGTAGAGCTGGGTAGAGGACCAGTGATAGGTGGAGGCAAAGAAGAGATTGCCAAAGATGTCATAGACAAAAGGACAAAGGGGTGTTGACGGTGCCAAAGGGGACATTAAGGGTAGAAAGCAGGACGAGCGAGGGACAAATCATCCTAGTGGGGATGGGTTAGGGGGAAGGGATTGAAATAGGCTAAATGGTGGAGATAAAACAATGGATGGAAATACATTTAAAAATAATAGAAATAGGTGGGAAAAGAAAAAGATATTTTAAAAACATATAAATTATTAGAAAAAAGGGGGATTGGAAAGGTGGTGAGGATGGAGGAGAGAGTTCATGATCTGAAGTTGTTGAACTCAATATTCAGTCCGGAAGGCTATAAAGTGCCTAGTCGGAAGATGAGGTGCTGTTCCTCCAGTTTGCGATGAGCTTCACTGGAACAATGCAGCAGGCCAAGGATGGGCTTGTGGGCATGAGAGCAGGGTGGAGTGTTGAAATGGCAAGCAACAGAGAGGTCTGGGTCATGGTTGTGGACAGACCGAAGGTGTTCTGCAAAGCGGTCGCCCAGTCTGTGTTTGGTCTCTCCAATGTAGAGGAAACCGCGTTGGGATTAACGAGTGCAGTAGACTAAATTGAGGGAAGTGCAAGTGAAATGCTACTTCACTTGAAAGGAGTGTTTGGGCCCTTGGATGGTGATGAGGGGAGAAGTAAAGGGGCAGTTGCATGAGAAGGTGCCACGGGAGGGGGTTGAGGTGCAGGAAGTGATGGAGGAGTGGACCAGGGTGTCCCGGAGGGAACGATCCCTACGGAATGCCGTTGGGGGAGGGGTGAAGGGAAGATGTGTTTGGTGGTGACATCATGCTGGAGTTGGCGGAAATGGTGGAAGATGATACTTTGAATGTGGAGGCTGGTGGGGTGATAAGTGAGGACAAGGGGGACCCTATCATGTTTCTGGGAGGGAGAGGAAGGTGTGAGGGCGGATGCGCGGGAGATGGGCTGGACTCGATTGAGGGCCCTGTCAACGACTGTGGGTGGAAAACCTCGGTTAAGGAAGAAGGAAGACATGTCAGAGGAACTGTTTTGGAAATTGGCATCATCAGAACAGATGCAAGAGAGGCGAAGGAACTGAGAGACTGGGATGGAGTCCTTACAGGAAGCAGTGTGTGAGGAGCTGTAGCCGAGGTAGCTGTGGGAGTCGGTAAGCTTGTAATGGATATTGGTGGACAGTCTATCACCAGAGATTGAGACAGAGAGGTCAAGGAAGGGATGGGAAGTGTCAGAGATGGACCATGTGAAAATGATGGAGGGGTGGAGATTGGAAGCAAAATTAATAAATTTTTCCAGGTCCCAATGAGAGCATGAAGCAGCACCAAACTAATCATCGATGTACCGGAGAAAGAGTTGTGGAAGGGGGCCGGAGTAGGACTGGAACAAGGAATGTTCCACATACCCCATAAAGAGACAGGCATAGCTGGGGCCATGCGGGTACCCATAACCACACCTTTTATTTGGAGGAAGTGAGAGGAGTTGAAGGAGAAATTGTTCAGTGTGAGAACAAGTTCAGCCAGACGGAGGAGAGTAGTGGTGGATGGGGATTGGTCGGGCCTCTGTTCAAGGAAGAAGCTAAGGGCCCTCAGACTATCCCGGTGGGGGATGGAAGTGTAGAGGGATTGGATGTCCATGGTGAAGAGGAGGCGGTTGGGGCCAGGCAACTGGAAATTGTTGAAATGATGTGGGGTGTCAGAGGAATCACTGATGTAGGTGGGAAGAGACTGGACAAGGGGAGAGAGAATGGAGTCAAGATAGCAAGAAATGAGTTCCATAGGGCAGGAGCAAGCTGACATGATCGGTCTGCTGGGACAGTCCTGTTTGTAGATTTTGGGTAGGAGGTAGAAGCGGGCCGTCCGAGGTTGGGCAACTATCAGGTTGGAAACTGTGGGAGGAAGATCTCCAGAGGAGGTGAGGTTAGTCACAGTCCTGGAAACAATGGCTTGAAGTTCAGTGGTGGGGTCATGGTCCAGGGAGAGGTAGGAGGAAGTGTCTGCGAGTTGACGCTCAGCCCCTGCGAGGTCCCTTGTCAGCAGGTTTGATGACAAAGTCAGGGTTGGACCTGAGAGAATGGAGTGCAGCAAGTTCAGAGAGAGACAGGTTAGAGTGGGTGAGAGGAGCAGAGAAATTGAGACAACTAATGTCACGCCGACAGTTCTCAATGAAAAGATCAAGAGAAGGTAAGAATCCAGAGGGAGGGGTCCAGGTGGAGGGAGAATATTGGAGGTGGGTAAAAGGATCCGTTGAACCGGGGGAGGACTCCTGCCCAAAGAAGTGAGCCCGGAGACATAAGCAGCGGAAGAAGAGTTCAGCATCATGCCGAGCCCGAAATTCACTGAGGTGAGGGCGTAAGGGTATGAAACTGAATCCTTTGCTGAGCACTGAATGTTCAGCATCTGGATTATAGGTATTTCCAGGACATACAACACTCATCGGACTGCTGTTCCCGTCGCATTCTGAGATCCACACTCAGTGCCATGCGCCGCCATATGAACACACTCGACCTCTCCCTCCAGCAGCACCGCCGTACCCTTTTTCAAAGCTGCGCGTGCCCCCAGTTTCATTTTATCCTTCGGCTCATCCAACACCTCAACAAGAAACTTTGTCTATTTCTTTCAGGTGCAAAGAATCGCAAGCTCCAACAACTCATCGACACCAACACCCATCTAGGACCCTCCACCCCTGCCTGTCCCTCCGTCCCCACCCCATCTTCCAATCCCAGCCCCAGCCGTGTATTCACTATACCCCCTGACCTTCCCCTCTCCGATGCTGAACGTTCAGTGCTCAGCAAAGGACTTAGTTTCAGACCCTTACGCCCTCACCTCAATGAATTTCGGGCTCAGCACGAGGCTGAACTCTTCTTCCGCCGTCTTTGTCTCTGGGCTCACTTCTTTGGGCAGGAATCCTTTCCCTGTTCAACAGATCTTTTTACCCACCTCCAATATTCTCCCTCCACCTGGACCCCTCCCTCTGGATTCTTACCTTCTCTTGATCTTTTCATTGAGAACTGTCGGCGTGAAATCACTCATCTCAATTTCTCTGCTCCTCTCATCCTCTCTAACCTGTCTCTCTCTGAACTTACTGCACTCCGTTCTCTCAGATCCAACCCTGTCTTTGTCATCAAACCTGCTGACATTGCTTGCTGGTCTTCACCCACAAGGGGGTTAGAGGACATCACGGTGGGTCTCCACTGCATCCAGTAGGCTCCCCAGTGAGGCGTCACTAAACATGGGGCCTGCTTTCTTCTTTGCTTTCAGGACCAGTGTCGCCTGGAGCAGTCCATGGGTGTGAAGTAGGCTGTGCTTTGGCGCGCTTTAAGTTTGGTGCCTGGAGCGAGGAAGCACTGAGGTCACTGCAGGGTGGACAAATCCAAGCCTGCCCACCAGCAATCATGGTTCCCATGAATGCATTATTAACGAGGTGCCAGGAATGGAACGATATGGCATGGAAACCTGCCATTGTGGCCGGCAGGTTAAACGTCCTTTATCCCGCCCTCTACCACACTTTGTGCAAATCTGGGACAATTCCGCCCTGAGAATCAGAACCAACGGATTCATCAGTTCCCCCCTGCAGAATTGGTGCTAAAACTGCCAGACAGATCCAACTCCAAGCTACTTGTCTCAAGTAGGGTCTGGAATTAAATATGGCACTGGGAAATGCTTGATACACAAGAAACTTGTTTAAATCTTTGCTTCTAATTCTCCCTTTCCCGATTTAAAACATGCATCACCGCTGCTTGCTTTACCAAGATCTATCTTTACAGGCAACGCCAAAATATGACTGTACCTGACCTTCCACAGAGTGGCAATCAGAGTCGGATTGTCACTCCGTTCCTCATTTTGTACCTGGAAATCTTCTCGATCCTGTCTTGCCTGACCTTCTGGACTCAGGCCAGGCAGGAAGTGTGTAGGGTAGCGCGGTCCTGAGGCCTTCAGTCGAGGTCTGACAGAAGGAGGCCAGGCCCCATTTTTTACAGCACTGGCTGCTATCAGCCACATTCAAGCCAGGGAGAAGGTAGGTTTGTCAAGTAAGTGGTTAGAGTTTGGTGGAGGTAGGTGGGAGGGAATGTCCGGGCAGTCGTGGTGGTGGGTGGATAGGACTGTCATGGTGCTGTTCAGAAAGTCATGGGGGTGGGTGGAGGGGCGGGGGGGGGGGGCGGTGGCGCTCAGGCTGGGTGAGGGTCAGGCTGATGGGGAAGCGTCGAGTTGACTGGGGAGGGTCGGGTCAGACCTAGTGGGGGGAGTGGCAGTCGGGGGCTGGGGTGAGTCCCGTGGGCGGGGCGGTGATCGGAAGGTGGTGGGAGTACCCTGGGGTTGCAGGGGTTGGGGTTCTCCCAACAGGGCGGGAGCAATGGGGACTCCTGTGGTGAGGGGAATACTCGTATACTCGTGGAATGGGAGGAGTCCCCTGAGGGTTCACAAGTATGGGATGATTCCTATTGGGGGTCGAGGGGGTGGTCCGTATGGGTCACTATAACAGGTACTCAGGTACCTAGAAGCAGTTTTAATTCTTCTAACTTTTTCTGGGTAACTATTGACATAACACAGTCGGAACCATCTTAAATTTGCTATTTAAATCACATTTTCAGATGGTCCCTGGTGCAGGGCAATTGCCCATCGCAAGTTTGAACTTCCCAGGCAATTGCCGTGCAAACCTTACCTGGGAATTTCCGGACTTCCGGGGTGGGTGGGGGTTCCCCGGCACATCTTTGAGGTACCCCCCCCAACAGTTACACTGCCTTGTAGCTCAGAAGTTACAGCCCTTTATTTACCTGGATCCAAACTGGCTGCTGGAACTAAAAACCTAAAGACTTTGCTGTGGCCTTTGCTCATTTAGTCACCGGCTGTACATTGCAATCTATTCTGCTTCTTGCTAAAGATAGCAACATAAAGATAATAAAATTCCTTTCCGACCTTTTTTTGCCTGCACTCCAACAATAATTCATCCTCTGAAGCAGCTTGAGGTGTCCTGAAGCTGTGAGAAGAGCTATTTAAATGCAAATGTGTTCTCTTCTCCTCGCTCTCACTCTCTCTCTCTCTTGTTCTTCCTAAACACTAACTATATCTCCCACAACTTCTTCCTCCTCCCTCTGTTCTCACAATAACGAAATCAGGCTTTTTAATACAGTCTCCGATATTCATTCATTCTCTCCAGGTACTCGAAACGTGGGAACTCCTCACTGACGCCAGTCCAAAACAACATCTCAATCCGCAGCTTGGGTGTTGGGTCATCACTGTTATCCTGACTTAGCCCATCTCGCTTCATCTTTCCAATCCATGCTGGTCTCCTCCAGCGGGACTGTAGATCTATCACCTGTTTTCTAAATTTAAAAGAGATGCTTAAGAGAGTCCAACATGACTGCAGTGACATTTCGCACAGCCTCAAGCCTGTTAACTCTCTGCATGCGCTATTACAACACACTGTGGAAAGCCAGAAAATGGTCAAAATGCCCAGGAGTTGGGGCAGCACCTGAATGACAGAATTGTGTTCAGGTCCCGCCGCAGGGTGGGATTTAATACCCTCTTCCCCGCACGGCGAAGATGGTGGCGAGGTCATTTAATTGGGCAGGAGAGTGGCAGGCCTTCCTGCCCCGAACCCCACCAACCCCCCTCCGCCAAATGAAGCCTGTGGAAGGCCTTCCTACCCCAAGGCATTTAATTGGGGGCAGGAGCGGGGGTGGGGATCTTCTGGCGTCCCCAGGATAACTTTCCCTGAACGTACCTGACGAAAACGGATTGGGCCCAATCTTCCGGGCGGCGGCAATGGTGAGCGGGTTGTTACCACACTCTTGGATTTCCCTTGGGCTGGAATCCACCAATCAGAGAAATGCGCAGCGCAGCGTCCTTCAGGGAGCTCCATCGGAGTGCAGCAGAGTCGGAGGAAGACAACTCCCCCACCAACAACCCACCCCTCTCCCCCACCACCACCACCACCCACCCCACTTTTTAAGGCACTAACTGCCGCTTGGTAAGTTTAAAAGCTCCTGTCTTTCCGTGTTACTGAAAGGATGAGTGGATGAATTGGTGAATGGGTAGATGGGTGAATGGGTAAGCGTGTAGGTAGGTAACTGGGTGAGGTGGGCAGGTGGATAAGGTGGGTGAGCAGGTAGGTGAGTGAGATGGGTAGGTAGGTGTGTGTAGGTGGGTAACTGGGTGAGGTGGGCAGGTGGATAAGGTGGGTGAGCAGATGAGTGAGCGAGATGGGTTGGTAGGTATGTGTTGGTGGGTAATTGGATGAGGTGGGCAGGTGGATAAGGTGGGTGAGCAGGTAGGGGAGTGAGATGGGTAGGTAGGTGTGTGTAGGTGGGTAAGTGGATAATTGGGTGAAGTGGGCAGGTAGATAAGGTAGATGAACTGGGTATCGAGTGAGTGAGGTAGGTAGGTAGGTAGGTGTGTATGTAGGTGGGTGAGTGGGTGAGGTGGGTAGGTAGGTGTGTATGTAGGTGGGTGAGTGGGTGAGGTGGGTAGGTGGGTAGGTGTGTATGTAGGTGGGTGAGTGAGTGAGGTGGGTAAGTAGGAAGGTGTGTATGTAGGTGGGTGAGTGGGTGAGGTGGGTAGGTAGGTAGGTGTGTATGTAGGTGGGTGAGTGAGTGAGGTGGGTAGGTAGGTAAGTGTGTATGTAGGTGGGTGAGTGAGTGAGGTGGGTAGGTAGGTAGGTGTGTATGTAGGTGGGTGAGTGGGTAATTGGGTGAGGTGGGCAGGTGGATAAGGTGGGTGAACTGGGTATTGGGTGAGTGAGGAGGGTAGGTAGGTATGTATGTATTTAGGTGGGTGAGTGGCTGAGGTGGGTAGGTAGGTAGCTGTGTATGTAGGTGGGTGAGTGGATGAGGTGGGTAGGTAGGTAGGTGTGTATGTAGGTGGGTGAGTGGGTGAGGTGGGTGGGTGGGTAGGCGTGTATGTAGGTGGGTGAGTGGGTGAGGTGGGTGGGTAGGCGTGTATGTAGGTGGGTGAGTGGGTGAGGTGGGTAGGTAGGTGTGTATGTAGGTGGGTGAGTGGGTGAGGTGGGTGGGTAGGTAGGTATGTATTTAGGTGGGTGAGTGGGTGAGGTGCGTAGGTAGGTAGGTGTGTATGTAGGTGGGTGAGTTGGTGAGGTGGGTAGGTAGGTAGGCGTGTATGTAGGTGGGTGAGTGGGTGAGGTGGGTAGGTAGGTGTGTATGTAGGTGGCTGAGTGGGTGAGGTGGGTAAGTAGGTAGGTGTGTATGTAGGTGGGTGAGTGGGTGAGGTGGGTAGGTAGGTAGGTGTGTATGTAGGTGGGTGAGTGGGTGAGGTGGGTAGGTAGGTAGGTGTGTATGTAGGTGGCTGAGTGGGTGAGGTGGGTAGGTAGGGAGGTGTATATGTAGGTGAGTGAGGTGGGAAGGTAGGTAGGTGTGAATGTGGGTGGGTGAGTGGGTGAGGTGGGTAGGTAGGTAGGTGTGTATGTAGGTGGGTGAGTGGGTGAGGTGGGGAGGTAGGTAGGTGTGTATGTAGGTGGGTGAGTGAGTGAGGTGGGTAGGTAGGTAGGTGTGTATGTAGGTGGGTGAGTGGGTGAGGTGGGTGGGTGGGTTGGTGTGTATGTAGGTGGGTGAGTGAGTGAGGTGGGTAGGTAGGTAGGTGTGTATGTAGATGGGTGAGTGGGTGAGGTGGGTGGGTGGGTTGGTGTGTATGTAGGTGGGTGAGTGAGTGAGGTGGGTAGGTAGGTAGGTGTGTATGTAGGTGGGTGAGTGGGTGAGGTGGGTAGGTAGGTAGGTGTGTATGTAGGTGGGTGAGTGAGTCAGGTGGGTAGGTAGGTAGGTGTGTATGTAGGTGGGTGAGTGGGTGAGGTGGGTGGGTAGGTAGGTGTGTATGTAGGTGGGTGAGTGAGTGAGGTGGGTAGGTAGGAAGGTGTGTATGTAGGTGGGTGAGTGGGTGAGGTGGGTAGGTAGGTAGGTGTGTATGTAGGTGGATGAGTGGGTGAGGTGGGTAGGTAGGTAGGTGTGTATGTAGGTGGGTGAGTGGGTGAGGTGGGTAGGTAGGTAGGTGTGTATGTAGGTGGGTGAGTGGGTGAGGTGGGTGGGTGGGTTGGTGTGTATGTAGGTGGGTGAGTGAGTGAGGTGGGTAGGTAGGTAGGTGTGTATGTAGGTGGGTGAGTGAGTGAGGTGGGTAGGTAGGAAGGTGTGTATGTAGGTGGGTGAGTGGGTGAGGTGGGTAGGTAGGTAGGTGTGTATGTAGGTGGATAAGTGGGTGAGGTGGGTAGGTAGGTAGGTGTGTATGTAGGTGGGTGAGTGGGTGAGGTGGGTAGGTAGGTAGGTGTGTATGTAGGTGGGTGAGTGAGTGAGGTGGGTAGGTAGGCAGGCGTGTATGTAGGTGGGTGAGTGGGTGAGGGGGGTAGGTAGGTAGGTGTGTATGTAGGTGGGTGAGGTGGGTAGGTATGTGTGTATGTAGGTGGGTGAGTGGGTGAAGTGGGTAGGTAGGTAGGTGTGTATGTAGGTGGGTGAGTGGGTGAGGTGGGTAGGTAGGTGTGTATGTAGGTGGGTGAGTGGGTGAGGTGGGTAGGTAGGTGTGTATGTAGGTGGGTGAGTGGGTGAGGTGGGTAGGTAGTTAGGTGTGTATGTAGGTGGGTGAGTGGGTGAGGTGGGTAGGTAGGTAGGTGTGTATGTAGGTGAGTGAGTGAGGAGGGTAGGTAGGTAGGTGTGTATGTAGGAGGGTGAGTGGGTGAGGTGGGTAGGTAGGTAGGTGTGTATGTAGGTGGGTGAGTGGGTGAGGTGGGTGGGTGGGTAGTGTGTATGTAGGTGGGTGGGTGGGTGAGGTGGGTAGGTAGGTAGGCGTGTATGTAGGTGGGTGAGTGGGTGAGGTGCGTAGGTAGGTAGGTGTGTATGTAGGTGGCTGAGTGGGTGAGGTGGGTAGGTAGGTAGGTGTGTATGTAAGTGAGTGAGTGAGGTGGGTAGGTAGGTAGGTGTGTATGTAGGTGGGTCAGTGAGTGAGGTGGGTAGGTAGGTGTGTATGTAGGTGGGTGAGTGGGTGAGGTGGGTAGGTGGGTGTGTATGTAGGTGGGTGAGTGGGTGAGGTGGGTATGTAGGTGTGTATGTAGGTGGGTGAGTGGGTGAGTTGGGTAGTTAGGTGTGAATGTAGGTGGGTGAGTGGGTGAGGTGGGTAGGTAGGTAGGTGTGTATTTAGGTGGGTGAGTGAGTGAGGTGGGTAGGTAGGTAGATGTGTATGTACGTGGGTGAGGGAGTGAGGTGGGAAGGTAGGTAGGTGTGAATGTGGGTGGGTGAGTGGGTGAGGTGGGTAGGTATTTAGGTGTGAATGTAGGTGGGTGAGTGGGTGAGGTGGGTAGGTAGGTAGATGTGTATGTACGTGGGTGAGTGAGTGAGGTGGGAAGGTAGGTAGGTGTGAATGTGGGTGGGTGAGTGGGTGAGGTGGGTAGGTAGGTAGGTGTGTATGTAGGTGGGTGAGTGGGTGAGGTGGGTGGGTAGGTAGATGTGTATGTAGGTCGGTGAGTGGGTGAGGTGGGTGGGTAGGTAGGTATGTATTTAGGTGGGTGAGTGGGTGAGGTGCGTAGGTAGGTAGGTGTGTATGTAGGTGGGTGAGTTGGTGAGGTGGGTAGGTAGGTAGGCGTGTATGTAGGTGGGTGAGTGGGTGAGGTGGGTAGGTAGGTGTGTATGTAGGTGGCTGAGTGGGTGAGGTGGGTAAGTAGGTAGGTGTGTATGTAGGTGGGTGAGTGGGTGAGGTGGGTAGGTAGGTAGGTGTGTATGTAGGTGGGTGAGTGGGTGAGGTGGGTAGGTAGGTAGGTGTGTATGTAGGTGGCTGAGTGGGTGAGGTGGGTAGGTAGGTAGGTGTATATGTAGGTGAGTGAGGTGGGAAGGTAGGTAGGTGTGAATGTGGGTGGGTGAGTGGGTGAGGTGGGTAGGTAGGTAGGTGTGTATGTAGGTGGGTGAGTGGGTGAGGTGGGTAGGTAGGTAGGTGTGTATGTAGGTGGGTGAGTGAGTGAGGTGGGTAGGTAGGTAGGTGTGTATGTAGGTGGGTGAGTGGGTGAGGTGGGTGGGTGGGTTGGTGTGTATGTAGGTGGGTGAGTGAGTGAGGTGGGTAGGTAGGTAGGTGTGTATGTAGGTGGGTGAGTGGGTGAGGTGGGTGGGTGGGTTGGTGTGTATGTAGGTGGGTGAGTGAGTGAGGTGGGTAGGTAGGTAGGTGTGTATGTAGGTGGGTGAGTGGGTGAGGTGGGTAGGTAGGTAGGTGTGTATGTAGGTGGGTGAGTGAGTCAGGTGGGTAGGTAGGTAGGTGTGTATGTAGGTGGGTGAGTGGGTGAGGTGGGTGGGTAGGTAGGTGTGTATGTAGGTGGGTGAGTGAGTGAGGTGGGTAGGTAGGAAGGTGTGTATGTAGGTGGGTGAGTGGGTGAGGTGGGTAGGTAGGTAGGTGTGTATGTAGGTGGATGAGTGGGTGAGGTGGGTAGGTAGGTAGGTGTGTATGTAGGTGGGTGAGTGGGTGAGGTGGGTAGGTAGGTAGGTGTGTATGTAGGTGGGTGAGTGGGTGAGGTGGGTGGGTGGGTTGGTGTGTATGTAGGTGGGTGAGTGAGTGAGGTGGGTAGGTAGGTAGGTGTGTATGTAGGTGGGTGAGTGAGTGAGGTGGGTAGGTAGGAAGGTGTGTATGTAGGTGGGTAAGTGGGTGAGGTGGGTAGGTAGGTAGGTGTGTATGTAGGTGGATAAGTGGGTGAGGTGGGTAGGTAGGTAGGTGTGTATGTAGGTGGGTGAGTGGGTGAGGTGGGTAGGTAGGTAGGTGTGTATGTAGGTGGGTGAGTGAGTGAGGTGGGTAGGTAGGCAGGCGTGTATGTAGGTGGGTGAGTGGGTGAGGGGGGTAGGTAGGTAGGTGTGTATGTAGGTGGGTGAGGTGGGTAGGTATGTGTGTATGTAGGTGGGTGAGTGGGTGAAGTGGGTAGGTAGGTAGGTGTGTATGTAGGTGGGTGAGTGGGTGAGGTGGGTAGGTAGGTGTGTATGTAGGTGGGTGAGTGGGTGAGGTGGGTGGGTAGGTAGGTGTGTATGTAGGTGGGTGAGTGGGTGAGGTGGGTGGGTAGGTAGGTATGTATTTAGGTGGGTGAGTGGGTGAGGTGCGTAGGTAGGTAGGTGTGTATGTAGGTGGGTGAGTTGGTGAGGTGGGTAGGTAGGTAGGCGTGTATGTAGGTGGGTGAGTGGGTGAGGTGGGTAGGTAGGTGTGTATGTAGGTGGCTGAGTGGGTGAGGTGGGTAAGTAGGTAGGTGTGTATGTAGGTGGGTGAGTGGGTGAGGTGGGTAGGTAGGTAGGTGTGTATGTAGGTGGGTGAGTGGGTGAGGTGGGTAGGTAGGTAGGTGTGTATGTAGGTGGCTGAGTGGGTGAGGTGGGTAGGTAGGTAGGTGTATATGTAGGTGAGTGAGGTGGGAAGGTAGGTAGGTGTGAATGTGGGTGGGTGAGTGGGTGAGGTGGGTAGGTAGGTAGGGGTGTATGTAGGTGGGTGAGTGGGTGAGGTGGGTAGGTAGGTAGGTGTGTATGTAGGTGGGTGAGTGAGTGAGGTGGGTAGGTAGGTAGGTGTGTATGTAGGTGGGTGAGTGGGTGAGGTGGGTGGGTGGGTTGGTGTGTATGTAGGTGGGTGAGTGAGTGAGGTGGGTAGGTAGGTAGGTGTGTATGTAGGTGGGTGAGTGGGTGAGGTGGGTGGGTGGGTTGGTGTGTATGTAGGTGGGTGAGTGAGTGAGGTGGGTAGGTAGGTAGGTGTGTATGTAGGTGGGTGAGTGGGTGAGGTGGGTAGGTAGGTAGGTGTGTATGTAGGTGGGTGAGTGAGTCAGTTGGGTAGGTAGGTAGGTGTGTATGTAGGTGGGTGAGTGGGTGAGGTGGGTGGGTAGGTAGGTGTGTATGTAGGTGGGTGAGTGAGTGAGGTGGGTAGGTAGGAAGGTGTGTATGTAGGTGGGTGAGTGGGTGAGGTGGGTAGGTAGGTAGGTGTGTATGTAGGTGGATGAGTGGGTGAGGTGGGTAGGTAGGTAGGTGTGTATGTAGGTGGGTGAGTGGGTGAGGTGGGTAGGTAGGTAGGTGTGTATGTAGGTGGGTGAGTGGGTGAGGTGGGTGGGTGGGTTGGTGTGTATGTAGGTGGGTGAGTGAGTGAGGTGGGTAGGTAGGTAGGTGTGTATGTAGGTGGGTGAGTGAGTGAGGTGGGTAGGTAGGAAGGTGTGTATGTAGGTGGGTGAGTGGGTGAGGTGGGTAGGTAGGTAGGTGTGTATGTAGGTGGATAAGTGGGTGAGGTGGGTAGGTAGGTAGGTGTGTATGTAGGTGGGTGAGTGGGTGAGGTGGGTAGGTAGGTAGGTGTGTATGTAGGTGGGTGAGTGAGTGAGGTGGGTAGGTAGGCAGGCGTGTATGTAGGTGGGTGAGTGGGTGAGGGGGGTAGGTAGGTAGGTGTGTATGTAGGTGGGTGAGGTGGGTAGGTATGTGTGTATGTAGGTGGGTGAGTGGGTGAAGTGGGTAGGTAGGTAGGTGTGTATGTAGGTGGGTGAGTGGGTGAGGTGGGTAGGTAGGTGTGTATGTAGGTGGGTGAGTGGGTGAGGTGGGTAGGTAGGTGTGTATGTAGGTGGGTGAGTGGGTGAGGTGGGTAGGTAGTTAGGTGTGTATGTAGGTGGGTGAGTGGGTGAGGTGGGTAGGTAGGTAGGTGTGTATGTAGGTGAGTGAGTGAGGTGGGTAGGTAGGTAGGTGTGTATGTAGGTGGGTGAGTGGGTGAGGTGGGTAGGTAGGTAGGTGTGTATGTAGGTGGGTGAGTGGGTGAGGTGGGTGGGTGGGTAGTGTGTATGTAGGTGGGTGAGTGGGTGAGGTGGGTAGGTAGGTAGGTGTGTATGTAGGTGGGTGAGTGAGTGAGGTGGGTAGGTAGGTAGGTGTGTATGTGGGTGGGTGAGTGGGTGAGGTGGGTAGGTAGGTAGGTGTGTATGTAGGTGGGTGAGTGGGTGAGGTGGGTGGGTAGGTAGGTGTGTATGTAGGTGGGTGAGTGGGTGAGGTGGGTGGGTAGGTAGGTATGTATTTAGGTGGGTGAGTGGGTGAGGTGCGTAGGTAGGTAGGTGTGTAAGTAGGTGGGTGAGTTGGTGAGGTGGGTAGGTAGGTAGGCGTGTATGTAGGTGGGTGAGTGGGTGAGGTGGGTAGGTAGGTGTGTATGTAGGTGGCTGAGTGGGTGAGGTGGGTAAGTAGGTAGGTGTGTATGTAGGTGGGTGAGTGGGTGAGGTGGGTAGGTAGGTAGGTGTGTATGTAGGTGGGTGAGTGTGTGAGGTGGGTAGGTAGGTAGGTGTGTATGTAGGTGGCTGAGTGGGTGAGGTGGGTAGGTAGGTAGGTGTATATGTAGGTGAGTGAGGTGGGAAGGTAGGTAGGTGTGAATGTGGGTGGGTGAGTGGGTGAGGTGGGTAGGTAGGTAGGTGTGTATGTAGGTGGGTGAGTGGGTGAGGTGGGTAGGTAGGTAGGTGTGTATGTAGGTGGGTGAGTGAGTGAGGTGGGTAGGTAGGTAGGTGTGTATGTAGGTGGGTGAGTGGGTGAGGTGGGTGGGTGGGTTGGTGTGTATGTAGGTGGGTGAGTGAGTGAGGTGGGTAGGTAGGTAGGTGTGTATGTAGGTGGGTGAGTGGGTGAGGTGGGTGGGTGGGTTGGTGTGTATGTAGGTGGGTGAGTGAGTGAGGTGGGTAGGTAGGTAGGTGTGTATGTAGGTGGGTGAGTGGGTGAGGTGGGTAGGTAGGTAGGTGTGTATGTAGGTGGGTGAGTGAGTCAGGTGGGTAGGTAGGTAGGTGTGTATGTAGGTGGGTGAGTGAGTGAGGTGGGTGGGTAGGTAGGTGTGTATGTAGGTGGGTGAGTGAGTGAGGTGGGTAGGTAGGAAGGTGTGTATGTAGGTGGGTGAGTGGGTGAGGTGGGTAGGTAGGTAGGTGTGTATGTAGGTGGGTGAGTGGGTGAGGTGGGTAGGTAGGTAGGTGTGTATGTAGGTGGGTGAGTGGGTGAGGTGGGTAGGTAGGTAGGTGTGTATGTAGGTGGGTGAGTGGGTGAGGTGGGTGGGTGGGTTGGTGTGTATGTAGGTGGGTGAGTGAGTGAGGTGGGTAGGTAGGTAGGTGTGTATGTAGGTGGGTGAGTGAGTGAGGTGGGTAGGTAGGAAGGTGTGTATGTAGGTGGGTGAGTGGGTGAGGTGGGTAGGTAGGTAGGTGTGTATGTAGGTGGATAAGTGGGTGAGGTGGGTAGGTAGTTAGGTGTGTATGTAGGTGGGTGAGTGGGTGAGGTGGGTAATTAGGTAGGTGTGTATGTAGGTGGGTGAGTGAGTGAGGTGGGTAGGCAGGCAGGCGTGTATGTAGGTGGGTGATTGGGTGAGGGGGGTAGGTAGGTAGGTGTGTATGTAGGTGGGTGAGGTGGGTAGGTATGTGTGTATGTAGGTGGGTGAGTGGGTGAAGTGGGTAGGTAGGTAGGTGTGTATGTAGGTGGGTGAGTGGGTGAGGTGGGTAGGTAGGTGTGTATGTAGGTGGGTGAGTGGGTGAGGTGGGTAGGTAGGTGTGTATGTAGGTGGGTGAGTGGGTGAGGTGGGTAGGTAGTTAGGTGTGTATGTAGGTGGGTGAGTGGGTGAGGTGGGTAGGTAGGTAGGTGTGTATGTAGGTGAGTGAGTGAGGTGGGTAGGTAGGTAGGTGTGTATGTAGGTGGGTGAGTGGGTGAGGTGGGTAGGTAGGTAGGTGTGTATGTAGGTGGCTGAGTGGGTGAGGTGGGTAGGTAGGTAGGTGTATATGTAGGTGAGTGAGGTGGGAAGGTAGGTAGGTGTGAATGTGGGTGGGTGAGTGGGTGAGGTGGGTAGGTAGGTAGGTGTGTATGTAGGTGGGTGAGTGGGTGAGGTGGGTAGGTAGGTAGGTGTGTATGTAGGTGGGTGAGTGAGTGAGGTGGGTAGGTAGGTAGGTGTGTATGTAGGTGGGTGAGTGGGTGAGGTGGGTGGGTGGGTTGGTGTGTATGTAGGTGGGTGAGTGAGTGAGGTGGGTAGGTAGGTAGGTGTGTATGTAGGTGGGTGAGTGGGTGAGGTGGGTGGGTGGGTTGGTGTGTATGTAGGTGGGTGAGTGAGTGAGGTGGGTAGGTAGGTAGGTGTGTATGTAGGTGGGTGAGTGGGTGAGGTGGGTAGGTAGGTAGGTGTGTATGTAGGTGGGTGAGTGAGTCAGGTGGGTAGGTAGGTAGGTGTGTATGTAGGTGGGTGAGTGGGTGAGGTGGGTGGGTAGGTAGGTGTGTATGTAGGTGGGTGAGTGAGTGAGGTGGGTAGGTAGGAAGGTGTGTATGTAGGTGGGTGAGTGGGTGAGGTGGGTAGGTAGGTAGGTGTGTATGTAGGTGGATGAGTGGGTGAGGTGGGTAGGTAGGTAGGTGTGTATGTAGGTGGGTGAGTGGGTGAGGTGGGTAGGTAGGTAGGTGTGTATGTAGGTGGGTGAGTGGGTGAGGTGGGTGGGTGGGTTGGTGTGTATGTAGGTGGGTGAGTGAGTGAGGTGGGTAGGTAGGTAGGTGTGTATGTAGGTGGGTGAGTGAGTGAGGTGGGTAGGTAGGAAGGTGTGTATGTAGGTGGGTAAGTGGGTGAGGTGGGTAGGTAGGTAGGTGTGTATGTAGGTGGATAAGTGGGTGAGGTGGGTAGGTAGGTAGGTGTGTATGTAGGTGGGTGAGTGGGTGAGGTGGGTAGGTAGGTAGGTGTGTATGTAGGTGGGTGAGTGAGTGAGGTGGGTAGGTAGGCAGGCGTGTATGTAGGTGGGTGAGTGGGTGAGGGGGGTAGGTAGGTAGGTGTGTATGTAGGTGGGTGAGGTGGGTAGGTATGTGTGTATGTAGGTGGGTGAGTGGGTGAAGTGGGTAGGTAGGTAGGTGTGTATGTAGGTGGGTGAGTGGGTGAGGTGGGTAGGTAGGTGTGTATGTAGGTGGGTGAGTGGGTGAGGTGGGTGGGTAGGTAGGTGTGTATGTAGGTGGGTGAGTGGGTGAGGTGGGTGGGTAGGTAGGTATGTATTTAGGTGGGTGAGTGGGTGAGGTGCGTAGGTAGGTAGGTGTGTATGTAGGTGGGTGAGTTGGTGAGGTGGGTAGGTAGGTAGGCGTGTATGTAGGTGGGTGAGTGGGTGAGGTGGGTAGGTAGGTGTGTATGTAGGTGGCTGAGTGGGTGAGGTGGGTAAGTAGGTAGGTGTGTATGTAGGTGGGTGAGTGGGTGAGGTGGGTAGGTAGGTAGGTGTGTATGTAGGTGGGTGAGTGGGTGAGGTGGGTAGGTAGGTAGGTGTGTATGTAGGTGGCTGAGTGGGTGAGGTGGGTAGGTAGGTAGGTGTATATGTAGGTGAGTGAGGTGGGAAGGTAGGTAGGTGTGAATGTGGGTGGGTGAGTGGGTGAGGTGGGTAGGTAGGTAGGGGTGTATGTAGGTGGGTGAGTGGGTGAGGTGGGTAGGTAGGTAGGTGTGTATGTAGGTGGGTGAGTGAGTGAGGTGGGTAGGTAGGTAGGTGTGTATGTAGGTGGGTGAGTGGGTGAGGTGGGTGGGTGGGTTGGTGTGTATGTAGGTGGGTGAGTGAGTGAGGTGGGTAGGTAGGTAGGTGTGTATGTAGGTGGGTGAGTGGGTGAGGTGGGTGGGTGGGTTGGTGTGTATGTAGGTGGGTGAGTGAGTGAGGTGGGTAGGTAGGTAGGTGTGTATGTAGGTGGGTGAGTGGGTGAGGTGGGTAGGTAGGTAGGTGTGTATGTAGGTGGGTGAGTGAGTCAGGTGGGTAGGTAGGTAGGTGTGTATGTAGGTGGGTGAGTGGGTGAGGTGGGTGGGTAGGTAGGTGTGTATGTAGGTGGGTGAGTGAGTGAGGTGGGTAGGTAGGAAGGTGTGTATGTAGGTGGGTGAGTGGGTGAGGTGGGTAGGTAGGTAGGTGTGTATGTAGGTGGATGAGTGGGTGAGGTGGGTAGGTAGGTAGGTGTGTATGTAGGTGGGTTAGTGGGTGAGGTGGGTAGGTAGGTAGGTGTGTATGTAGGTGGGTGAGTGGGTGAGGTGGGTGGGTGGGTTGGTGTGTATGTAGGTGGGTGAGTGAGTGAGGTGGGTAGGTAGGTAGGTGTGTATGTAGGTGGGTGAGTGAGTGAGGTGGGTAGGTAGGAAGGTGTGTATGTAGGTGGGTGAGTGGGTGAGGTGGGTAGGTAGGTAGGTGTGTATGTAGGTGGATAAGTGGGTGAGGTGGGTAGGTAGGTAGGTGTGTATGTAGGTGGGTGAGTGGGTGAGGTGGGTAGGTAGGTAGGTGTGTATGTAGGTGGGTGAGTGAGTGAGGTGGGTAGGTAGGCAGGCGTGTATGTAGGTGGGTGAGTGGGTGAGGGGGGTAGGTAGGTAGGTGTGTATGTAGGTGGGTGAGGTGGGTAGGTATGTGTGTATGTAGGTGGGTGAGTGGGTGAAGTGGGTAGGTAGGTAGGTGTGTATGTAGGTGGGTGAGTGGGTGAGGTGGGTAGGTAGGTGTGTATGTAGGTGGGTGAGTGGGTGAGGTGGGTAGGTAGGTGTGTATGTAGGTGGGTGAGTGGGTGAGGTGGGTAGGTAGTTAGGTGTGTATGTAGGTGGGTGAGTGGGTGAGGTGGGTAGGTAGGTAGGTGTGTATGTAGGTGAGTGAGTGAGGTGGGTAGGTAGGTAGGTGTGTATGTAGGTGGGTGAGTGGGTGAGGTGGGTAGGTAGGTAGGTGTGTATGTAGGTGGGTGAGTGGGTGAGGTGGGTGGGTGGGTAGTGTGTAAGTAGGTGGGTGAGTGGGTGAGGTGGGTAGGTAGGTAGGTGTGTATGTAGGTGGGTGAGTGAGTGAGGTGGGTAGGTAGGTAGGTGTGTATGTGGGTGGGTGAGTGGGTGAGGTGGGTAGGTAGGTAGGTGTGTATGTAGGTGGGTGAGTGGGTGAGGTGGGTGGGTAGGTAGGTGTGTATGTAGGTGGGTGAGTGGGTGAGGTGGGTGGGTAGGTAGGTATGTATTTAGGTGGGTGAGTGGGTTAGGTGCGTAGGTAGGTAGGTGTGTAAGTAGGTGGGTGAGTTGGTGAGGTGGGTAGGTAGGTAGGCGTGTATGTAGGTGGGTGAGTGGGTGAGGTGGGTAGGTAGGTGTGTATGTAGGTGGCTGAGTGGGTGAGGTGGGTAAGTAGGTAGGTGTGTATGTAGGTGGGTGAGTGGGTGAGGTGGGTAGGTAGGTAGGTGTGTATGTAGGTGGGTGAGTGTGTGAGGTGGGTAGGTAGGTAGGTGTGTATATAGGTGGCTGAGTGGGTGAGGTGGGTAGGTAGGTAGGTGTATATGTAGGTGAGTGAGGTGGGAAGGTAGGTAGGTGTGAATGTGGGTGGGTGAGTGGGTGAGGTGGGTAGGTAGGTAGGTGTGTATGTAGGTGGGTGAGTGGGTGAGGTGGGTAGGTAGGTAGGTGTGTATGTAGGTGGGTGAGTGAGTGAGGTGGGTAGGTAGGTAGGTGTGTATGTAGGTGGGTGAGTGGGTGAGGTGGGTGGGTGGGTTGGTGTGTATGTAGGTGGGTGAGTGAGTGAGGTGGGTAGGTAGGTAGGTGTGTATGTAGGTGGGTGAGTGGGTGAGGTGGGTGGGTGGGTTGGTGTGTATGTAGGTGGGTGAGTGAGTGAGGTGGGTAGGTAGGTAGGTGTGTATGTAGGTGGGTGAGTGGGTGAGGTGGGTAGGTAGGTAGGTGTGTATGTAGGTGGGTGAGTGAGTCAGGTGGGTAGGTAGGTAGGTGTGTATGTAGGTGGGTGAGTGAGTGAGGTGGGTGGGTAGGTAGGTGTGTATGTAGGTGGGTGAGTGAGTGAGGTGGGTAGGTAGGAAGGTGTGTATGTAGGTGGGTGAGTGGGTGAGGTGGGTAGGTAGGTAGGTGTGTATGTAGGTGGATGAGTGGGTGAGGTGGGTAGGTAGGTAGGTGTGTATGTAGGTGGGTGAGTGGGTGAGGTGGGTAGGTAGGTAGGTGTGTATGTAGGTGGGTGAGTGGGTGAGGTGGGTGGGTGGGTTGGTGTGTATGTAGGTGGGTGAGTGAGTGAGGTGGGTAGGTAGGTAGGTGTGTATGTAGGTGGGTGAGTGAGTGAGGTGGGTAGGTAGGAAGGTGTGTATGTAGGTGGGTGAGTGGGTGAGGGGGGTAGGTAGGTAGGTGTGTATGTAGGTGGATAAGTGGGTGAGGTGGGTAGGTAGGTAGGTGTGTATGTAGGTGGGTGAGTGGGTGAGGTGGGTAATTAGGTAGGTGTGTATGTAGGTGGGTGAGTGAGTGAGGTGGGTAGGCAGGCAGGCGTGTATGTAGGTGGGTGATTGGGTGAGGGGGGTAGGTAGGTAGGTGTGTATGTAGGTGGGTGAGGTGGGTAGGTATGTGTGTATGTAGGTGGGTGAGTGGGTGAAGTGGGTAGGTAGGTAGGTGTGTATGTAGGTGGGTGAGTGGGTGAGGTGGGTAGGTAGGTGTGTATGTAGGTGGGTGAGTGGGTGAGGTGGGTAGGTAGGTGTGTATGTAGGTGGGTGAGTGGGTGAGGTGGGTAGGTAGTTAGGTGTGTATGTAGGTGGGTGAGTGGGTGAGGTGGGTAGGTAGGTAGGTGTGTATGTAGGTGAGTGAGTGAGGTGGGTAGGTAGGTAGGTGTGTATGTAGGTGGCTGAGTGGGTGAGGTGGGTAGGTAGGTAGGTGTGTATGTAGGTGGGTGAGTGGGTGAGGTGGGTGGGTGGGTAGTGTGTATGTAGGTGGGTGAGTGGGTGAGGTGGGTAGGTAGGTAGGTGTGTATGTAGGTGGGTGAGTGAGTGAGGTGGGTAGGTAGGTAGGTGTGTATGTGGGTGGGTGAGTGGGTGAGGTGGGTAGGTAGGTAGGTGTGTATGTAGGTGGGTGAGTGGGTGAGGTGGGTGGGTAGGTAGGTGTGTATGTAGGTGGGTGAGTGGGTGAGGTGGGTGGGTAGGTAGGTATGTATTTAGGTGGGTGAGTGGGTGAGGTGCGTAGGTAGGTAGGTGTGTATGTAGGTGGGTGAGTTGGTGAGGTGGGTAGGTAGCTAGGCGTGTATGTAGGTGGGTGAGTGGGTGAGGTGGGTAGGTAGGTGTGTATGTAGGTGGCTGAGTGGGTGAGGTGGGTAAGTAGGTAGGTGTGTATGTAGGTGGGTGAGTGGGTGAGGTGGGTAGGTAGGTAGGTGTGTATGTAGGTGGGTGAGTGGGTGAGGTGGGTAGGTAGGTAGGTGTGTATGTAGGCGGCTGAGTTGGTGAGGTGGGTAGGTAGGTAGGTGTATATGTAGGTGAGTGAGGTGGGAAGGTAGGTAGGTGTGAATGTGGGTGGGTGAGTGGGTGAGGTGGGTAGGTAGGTAGGTGTGTATGTAGGTGGGTGAGTGAGTGAGGTGGGTAGGTAGGTAGGTGTGTATGTAGGTGGGTGAGTGAGTGAGGTGGGTAGGTAGGTAGGTGTGTATGTAGGTGGGTGAGTGGGTGAGGTGGGTGGGTGGGTTGGTGTGTATGTAGGTGGGTGAGTGAGTGAGGTGGGTAGGTAGGTAGGTGTGTATGTAGGTGGGTGAGTGGGTGAGGTAGGTGGGTGGGTTGGTGTGTATGTAGGTGGGTGAGTGAGTGAGGTGGGTAGGTAGGTAGGTGTGTATGTAGGTGGGTGAGTGGGTGAGGTGTGTAGGTAAGTAGGTGTGTATGTAGGTGGGTGAGTGAGTCAGGTGGGTAGGTAGGTAGCTGTGTATGTAGGTGGGTGAGTGGGTGAGGTGGGTGGGTAGGTAGGTGTGTATGTAGGTGGGTGAGTGAGTGAGGTGGGTAGGTAGGAAGGTGTGTATGTAGGTGGGTGAGTGGGTGAGGTGGGTAGGTAGGTAGGTGTGTATGTAGGTGGATGAGTGGGTGAGGTGGGTAGGTAGGTAGGTGTGTATGTAGGTGGGTGAGTGGGTGAGGTGGGTAGGTAGGTAGGTGTGTATGTAGGTGGGTGAGTGGGTGAGGTGGGTGGGTGGGTTGGTGTGTATGTAGGTGGGTGAGTGAGTGAGGTGGGTAGGTAGGTAGGTGTGTATGTAGGTGGGTGAGTGAGTGAGGTGGGTAGGTAGGAAGGTGTGTATGTAGGTGGGTAAGTGGGTGAGGTGGGTAGGTAGGTAGGTGTGTATGTAGGTGGATAAGTGGGTGAGGTGGGTAGGTAGGTAGGTGTGTATGTAGGTGGGTGAGTGGGTGAGGTGGGTAGGTAGGTAGGTGTGTATGTAGGTGGGTGAGTGAGTGAGGTGGGTAGGTAGGCAGGCGTGTATGTAGGTGGGTGAGTGGGTGAGGGGGGTAGGTAGGTAGGTGTGTATGTAGGTGGGTGAGGTGGGTAGGTATGTGTGTATGTAGGTGGGTGAAGTGGGTAGGTAGGTAGGTGTGTATGTAGGTGGGTGAGTGGGTGAGGTGGGTAGTTAGGTGTGTATGTAGGTGGGTGAGTGGGTGAGGTGGGTGGGTAGGTAGGTGTGTATGTAGGTGGGTGAGTGGGTGAGGTGGGTGGGTAGGTAGGTATGTATTTAGGTGGGTGAGTGGGTGAGGTGCGTAGGTAGGTAGGTGTGTATGTAGGTGGGTGAGTTGGTGAGGTGGGTAGGTAGGTAGGCGTGTATGTAGGTGGGTGAGTGGGTGAGGTGGGTAGGTAGGTGTGTATGTAGGTGGCTGAGTGGGTGAGGTGGGTAAGTAGGTAGGTGTGTATGTAGGTGGGTGAGTGGGTGAGGTGGGTAGGTAGGTAGGTGTGTATGTAGGTGTGTGAGTGGGTGAGGTGGGTAGGTAGGTAGGTGTGTATGTAGGTGGCTGAGTGGGTGAGGTGGGTAGGTAGGTAGGTGTATATGTAGGTGAGTGAGGTGGGAAGGTAGGTAGGTGTGAATGTGGGTGGGTGAGTGGGTGAGGTGGGTAGGTAGGTAGGTGTGTATGTAGGTGGGTGAGTGGGTGAGGTGGGTAGGTAGGTAGGTGTGTATGTAGGTGGGTGAGTGAGTGAGGTGGGTAGGTAGGTAGGTGTGTATGTAGGTGGGTGAGTGAGTGAGGTGGGTGGGTGGTTTGGTGTGTATGTAGGTGGGTGAGTGAGTGAGGTGGGTAGGTAGGTAGGTGTGTATGTAGGTGGGTGAGTGGGTGAGGTGGGTGGGTGGGTTGGTGTGTATGTAGGTGGGTGAGTGAGTGAGGTGGGTAGGTAGGTAGGTGTGTATGTAGGTGGGTGATTGGGTGAGGTGGGTAGGTAGGTAGGTGTGTATGTAGGTGGGTGAGTGGGTGAGGTGGGTGGGTAGGAAGGTGTGTATGTAGGTGGGTGAGTGGGTGAGGTGGGGAGGTAGGTAGGTGTGTATGTAGGTGGATGAGTGGGTGAGGTGGGTAGGTAGGTAGGTGTGTATGTAGGTGGGTGAGTGAGTGAGGTGGGTAGGTAGGAAGGTGTGTATGTAGGTGGGTGAGTGGGTGAGGTGGGGAGGTAGGTAGGTGTGTATGTAGGTGGATGAGTGGGTGAGGTGGGTAGGTAGGTAGGTGTGTATGTAGGTGGGTGAGTGGGTGAGGTGGGTAGGTAGGTAGGTGTGTATGTAGGTGGGTGAGTGGGTGAGGTGGGTGGGTGGGTTGGTGTGTATGTAGGTGGGTGAGTGAGTGAGGTGGGTAGGTAGGTAGGTGTGTATGTAGGTGGGTGAGTGAGTGAGGTGGGTAGGTAGGAAGGTGTGTATGTAGGTGGGTGAGTGGGTGAGGTGGGTAGGTAGGTAGGTGTGTATGTAGGTGGATAAGTGGGTGAGGTGGGTAGGTAGGTAGGTGTGTATGTAGGTGGGTGAGTGGGTGAGGTGGGTAGGTAGGTAGGTGTGTATGTAGGTGGGTGAGTGAGTGAGGAGGGTAGGTAGGCAGGCGTGTATGTAGGTGGGTGAGTGGGTGAGGGGGGTAGGTAGGTAGGTGTGTATGTAGGTGGGTGAGGTGGGTAGGTATGTGTGTATGTAGGTGGGTGAGTGGGTGAAGTGGGTAGGTAGGTAGGTGTGTATGTAGGTGGGTGAGTGGGTGAGGTGGGTAGGTAGGTGTGTATGTAGGTGGGTGAGTGGTTGAGGTGGGTAGGTAGGTGTGTATGTAGGTGGGTGAGTGGGTGAGGTGGGTAGGTAGTTTGGTGTGTATGTAGGTGGGTGAGTGGGTGAGGTGGGTAGGTAGGTAGGTGTGTATGTAGGTGAGTGAGTGAGGTGGGTAGGTAGGTAGGTGTGTATGTAGGTGGGTGAGTGGGTGAGGTGGGTAGGTAGGTAGGTGTGTATGTAGGTGGGTGAGTGGGTGTGGTGGGTGGGTGGGTAGTGTGTATGTAGGTGGGTGGGTGGGTGAGGTGGGTAGGTAGGTAGGCGTGTATGTAGGTGGGTGAGTGGGTGAGGTGGGTAGGTAGGTAGGTGTGTATGTAGGTGGCTGAGTGGGTGAGGTGGGTAGGTAGGTAGGTGTGTATGTAGGTGAGTGAGTGAGGTGGGTAGGTAGGTAGGTGTGTATGTAGGTGGGTCAGTGAGTGAGGTGGGTAGGTAGGTGTGTATGTAGGTGGGTGAGTGGGTGAGGTGGGTAGGTGGGTGTGTATGTAGGTGGGTGAGTGGGTGAGGTGGGTATGTAGGTGTGTATGTAGGTGGGTGAGTGGGTGAGTTGGGTAGTTAGGTGTGAATGTAGGTGGGTGAGTGGGTGAGGTGGGTAGGTAGGTAGGTGTGTATTTAGGTGGGTGAGTGAGTGAGGTGGGTAGGTAGGTAGATGTGTATGTACGTGGGTGAGTGAGTGAGGTGGGAAGGTAGGTAGGTGTGAATGTGGGTGGGTGAGTGGGTGAGGTGGGTAGGTATTTAGGTGTGAATGTAGGTGGGTGAGTGGGTGAGGTGGGTAGGTAGGTAGGTGTGTATGTAGGTGGGTGAGTGAGTGAGGTGGGTAGGTAGGTAGATGTGTATGTACGTGGGTGAGTGAGTGAGGTGGGAAGGTAGGTAGGTGTGAATGTGGGTGGGTGAGTGGGTGAGGTGGGTAGGTAGGTAGGTGTGTATGTAGGTGGGTGAGTGGGTGAGGTGGGTGGGTAGGTAGGTGTGTATGTAGGTGGGTGAGTGAGTGAGGTGGGTAGGTAGGAAGGTGTGTATGTAGGTGGGTGAGTGGGTGAGGTGGGTAGGTAGGTGTGCATGTAGGTGGGTGAGTGAGTGAGGTGAGTAGGTAGGTAGGTGTGTATGTAGGTGGTTGAGTGAGTGAGGTGGGTAGGTAGGTGTGTATGTAGGTGGGTGAGGTGGGTAGGTATGTGTGTATGTAGGTGGGTGAGTGGGTGAAGTGGGTAGGTAGGTAGGTGTGTATGTAGGTGGGTGAGTGGGTGAGGTGGGTAGGTAGGTGTGTATGTAGGTGGGTGAGTGGGTGAGGTGGGTAGGTAGGTGTGTATGTAGGTGGGTGAGTGGGTGAGCTGGGTAGGTAGTTAGGTGTGTATGTAGGTGGGTGAGTGGGTGAGGTGGGTAGGTAGGTAGGTGTGTATGTAGGTGAGTGAGTGAGGTGGGTAGGTAGGTAGGTGTGTATGTAGGTGGGTGAGTGGGTGAGGTGGGTAGGTAGGTAGGTGTGTATGTAGGTGGGTGAGTGGGTGAGGTGGGTGGGTGGGTAGTGTGTATGTAGGTGGGTGAGTGAGTGAGGTGAGTAGGTAGGTAGGTGTGTATGTAGGTGAGTGAGTGATGTGGGTAGGTAGGTAGGTGTGTATGTAGGTAGGTGAGTGGGTGAGGTGGGTAGGTAGGTAGGTGTGTATGTAGGTGAGTGAGTGATGTGGGTAGGTAGGTAGGTGTGTATGTAGGTGGGTGAGTTGGGGAGTTGGGTAGGTAGTTAGGTGTGTATGTAGGTGGGTGAGTGGGTGAGGTGGGTGGGTAGGTAGGTGTGTAAGTAGGTGGGTGAGTGGGCGAGGTGGGTAGGTAGGTAGGTGTGAATGTAGGTGGGTGAGTGGGTGAGGTGGCTAGGTAGGTAGGTGTGTATGTAGGTGGGTGAGTGGGTGAGGTGGGTGGGTAGGTAGGTATGTATTTAGGTGGGTGAGTGGGTGAGGTGCGTAGGTAGGTAGGTGTGTATGTAGGTGGGTGAGTTGGTGAGGTGGGTAGGTAGGTAGGCGTGTATGTAGGTGGGTGAGTGGCTGAGGTGGGTAGGTAGGTGTGTATGTAGGTGGCTGAGTGGGTGAGGTGGGTAAGTAGGTAGGTGTGTATGTAGGTGGTTGAGTGGGTGAGGTGGGTAGGTAGGTAGGTGTGTATGTAGGTGGGTGAGTGGGTGAGGTGGGTAGGTAGGTAGGTGTGTATGTAGGTGGCTGAGTGGGTGAGGTGGGTAGGTAGGTAGGTGTATATGTAGGTGAGTGAGTGAGGTGGGTAGGTAGGTGTGTATGTAGGTGGGTGAGTGGGTGAGGTGGGTAGGTAGATGTGTATGTAGGTGGGTGAGTGGGTGAGGTGGGTAGGTAGGTGTGTATGTAGGTGGGTGAGTGGGTGAGGTGGGTAGGTATGTGTGTATGTAGGTGGGTGAGTGGGTGAGGTGGGTAGGTAGGTGTGTATGTAGGTGGGTGAGTGGGTGAGGTGGGTAGGTAGTTAGGTGTGAATGTAGGTGGGTGAGTGGGTGAGGTGGGTAGGTAGGTAGGTGTGTATGTAGGTGGGTGAGTGAGTGAGGTGGGTAGGTAGGTAGATGTTTATGTACGTGGGTGAGTGAGTGAGGTGGGAAGGTAGGTAGGTGTGAATGTGGGTGGGTGAGTGGGTGAGGTGGGTAGGTAGGTAGGTGTGTATGTAGGTGGGTGAGTGGGTGAGGTGGGTAGGTAGGTAGGTGTGTATGTAGGTGGGTGAGTGAGTGAGGTGGGTAGGTAGGTGTGTATGTAGGTGGGTGAGTGGGTGAGGTGGGTGGGTGGGTTGGTGTGTATGTAGGTGGGTGAGTGAGTGAGGTGGGTAGGTAGGTAGGTGTGTATGTGGGTGGGTGAGTGGGTGAGGTGGGTAGGTAGGTAGGTGTGTATGTAGGTGGGTGAGTGAGTCAGGTGGGTAGGTAGGTAGGTGTGTATGTAGGTGGGTGAGTGGGTGAGGTGGGTGGGTAGGTAGGTGTGTATGTAGGTGGGTGAGTGAGTGAGGTGGGTAGGTAGGAAGGTGTGTATGTAGGTGGGTGAGTGGGTGAGGTGGGTAGGTAGGTAGGTGTGTATGTAGGTGGATGAGTGGGTGAGGTGGGTAGGTAGGTAGGTGTGTATGTAGGTGGGTGAGTGGGTGAGGTGGGTAGGTAGGTAGGTGTGTATGTAGGTGGGTGAGTGAGTGAGGTGGGTAGGTAGGCAGGCGTGTATGTAGGTGGGTGAGTGGGTGAGGGGGGTAGGTAGGTAGGTGTGTATGTAGGTGGGTGAGGTGGGTAGGTATGTGTGTATGTAGGTGGGTGAGTGGGTGAAGTGGGTAGGTAGGTAGGTGTGTATGTAGGTGGGTGATTGGGTGAGGTGGGTAGGTAGGTGTGTATGTAGGTGGGTGAGTGAGTGAGGTGGGTAGGTAGGTGTGTATGTAGGTGGGTGAGTGGGTGAGGTGGGTAGGTAGGTAGGCGTGTATGTAGGTGGGTGAGTGGGTGAGGTGGGTAGGTAGGTAGGTGTGTATGTAGGTGGCTGAGTGGGTGAGGTGGGTAGGTAGGTAGGTGTGTATGTAGGTGAGTGAGTGAGGTGGGTAGGTAGGTAGGTGTGTATGTAGGTGGGTGAGTGGGTGAGGTGGGTAGGTAGGTGTGTATGTAGGTGGGTGAGTGGGTGAGGTGGGTAGGTGGGTGTGTATGTAGGTGGGTGAGTGGGTGAGGTGGGTATGTAGGTGTGTATGTAGGTGGGTGAGTGGGTGAGGTGGGTAGTTAGGTGTGAATGTAGGTGGGTGAGTGGGTGAGTTGGGTAGGTAGGTAGGTGTGTATTTAGGTGGGTGAGTGAGTGAGGTGGGTAGGTAGGTAGATGTGTATGTACGTGGGTGAGTGAGTGAGGTGGGAAGGTAGGTAGGTGTGAATGTGGGTGGGTGAGTGGGTGAGGTGGGTAGGTAGGTAGGTGTGTATGTAGGTGGGTGAGTGGGTGAGGTGGGTAGGTATTTAGGTGTGAATGTAGGTGGGTGAGTGGGTGAGGTGGGTAGGTAGGTAGGTGTGTATGTAGGTGGGTGAGTGAGTGAGGTGGGTAGGTAGGTAGATGTGTATGTACGTGGGTGAGTGAGTGAGGTGGGAAGGTAGGTAGGTGTGAATGTGGGTGGGTGAGTGGGTGAGGTGGGTAGGTAGGTAGGTGTGTATGTAGGTGGGTGAGTGGGTGAGGTGGGTAGGTAGGTAGGTGTGTATGTAGGTGGGTGAGTGGGTGAGGTGGGTAGGTAGGTAGGTTTGTATGTAGGTGGGTGAGTGGGTGAGGTGGGTGGGTGGGTTGGTGTGTATGTAGGTGGGTGAGTGAGTGAGGTGGGTAGGTAGGTAGGTGTATATGTAGGTGGGTGAGTGGGTGAGGTGGCTAGGTAGGTAGGTGTGTATGTAGGTGGGTGAGTGAGTGAGGTGGGTAGGTAGGTAGGTGTGTATGTAGGTGGGTGAGTGGGTGAGGTGGGTGGGTAGGTAGGTGTGTATGTAGTTGGGTGAGTGGGTGAGGTGGGTAGGTAGGTGTGTATGTAGGTGGGTGAGTGAGTGAGGTGAGTAGGTAGGTAGGTGTGTATGTAGGTGGTTGAGTGAGTGAGGTGGGTAGGTAGGTGTGTATGTAGGTGGATGAGTGGGTGAGGTGGGTAGGTAGGTAGGTGTGTATGTAGGTGGGTGAGTGGGTGAGGTGGGTAGGTAGGTAGGTGTGTATGTAGGTGGGTGAGGTGGGTAGGTATGTGTGTATGTAGGTGGGTGAGTGGGTGAAGTGGGTAGGTAGGTAGGTGTGTATGTAGGTGGGTGAGTGGGTGAGGTGGGTAGGTAGGTGTGTATGTAGGTGGGTGAGTGGGTGAGGTGGGTAGGTAGGTGTGTATGTAGGTGGGTGAGTGGGTGAGCTGGGTAGGTAGTTAGGTGTGTATGTAGGTGGGTGAGTGGGTGAGGTGGGTAGGTTGGTAGGTTTGTATGTAGGTGAGTGAGTGAGGTGGGTAGGTATGTAGGTGTGTATGTAGGTGCGTGAGTGGGTGAGGTGGGTAGGTAGGTAGGTGTGTATGTAGGTGGGTGAGTGGGTGAGGTGGGTGGGTGGGTAGTGTGTATGTAGGTGGGTGAGTGAGTGAGGTGAGTAGGTAGGTAGGTGTGTATGTAGGTGAGTGAGTGATGTGGGTAGGTAGGTAGGTGTGTATGTAGGTAGGTGAGTGGGTGAGGTGGGTAGGTAGGTAGGTGTGTATGTAGGTGAGTGAGTGATGTGGGTAGGTAGGTAGGTGTGTATGTAGGTGGGTGAGTTGGGGAGTTGGGTAGGTAGTTAGGCGTGTATGTAGGTGGGTGAGTGGGTGAGGTGGGTGGGTAGGTAGGTGTGTAAGTAGGTGGGTGAGTGGGTGAGGTGGGTAGGTAGGTAGGTGTGAATGTAGGTGGGTGTGGGTGAGGTGGCTAGGCAGGTAGGTGTGTATGTAGGTGGGTGAGTGAGGTGGGTAGGTAGGTAGGTGTGTATGTAGGTGGGTGAGTGGGTGAGGTAGGTAGGTAGTTAGGTGTGAATGTAGGTGGATGAGTGGGTGAGGTGGGTAGCTAGGTAGGAGTGTATGTAGGTGGGTGAGTGAGTGAGGTGGGTAGGTAGGTGTGTAAGTAGGTGGGTGAGTGGGTGAGGTGGGTAGGTAGGTAGGTGTGAATGTAGGTGGGTGTGGGTGAGGTGGCTAGGCAGGTAGGTGTGTATGTAGGTGGGTGAGTGAGGTGGGTAGGTAGGTAGGTGTGTATGTAGGTGGGTGAGTGGGTGAGGTAGGTAGGTAGTTAGGTGTGAATGTAGGTGGATGAGTGGGTGAGGTGGGTAGCTAGGTAGGAGTGTATGTAGGTGGGTGAGTGAGTGAGGTGGGTAGGTAGGTAGGTGTGTATGTAGGTGGGTGAGTGGGTGAGGTGGGTGAGTGGGTGAGGTGGGTGGGTGGGTTGGTGTGTATGTAGGTGGGTGAGTGAGTGAGGTGGGTAGGTAGGTAGGTGTGTATGTGGGTGGGTGAGTGGGTGAGGTGGGTAGGTAGGTAGGTGTGTATGTAGGTGGTTGAGTGAGTCAGGTGGGTAGGTAGGTAGGTGTGTATGTAGGTGGGTGAGTGGGTGAGGTGGGTGGGTAGGTAGGTGTGTATGTAGGTGGGTGAGTGAGTGAGGTGGGTAGGTAGGAAGGTGTGTATGTAGGTGGGTGAGTGGGTGAGGTGGGTGGGTGGGTTGGTGTGTATGTAGGTGGGTGAGTGAGTGAGGTGGGTAGGTAGGTAGGTGTGTATGTAGGTGGATGAGTGGGTGAGGTGGGTAGGTAGGTAGGTGTGTATGTAGGTGGGTGAGTGGGTGAGGTGGGTAGGTAGGTAGGTGTGTATGTAGGTGGGTGAGTGAGTGAGGTGGGTAGGTAGGCAGGCGTGTATGTAGGTGGGTGAGTGGGTGAGGGAGGTAGGTAGGTAGGTGTGTATGTAGGTCGGTGAGGTGGGTAGGTATGTGTGTATGTTGGTAGGTGAGTGGCTGAAGTGGGTAGGTAGGTAGGTGTGTATGTAGGTGGGTGAGTGGGTGAGGTGGGTAGGTAGGTGTGTATGTAGGTGGGTGAGTGGGTGAGGTGGGTAGGTAGGTGTGTATGTAGGTGGGTGAGTGGGTGAGGTGGGTAGGTAGGTAGGCGTGTATGTAGGTGGGTGAGTGGGTGAGGTGGGTAGGTAGGTAGGTGTGTATGTAGGTGGCTGAGTGGGTGAGGTGGGTAGGTAGGTAGGTGTGTATGTAGGTGAGTGAGTGAGGTGGGTAGGTAGGTAGGTGTGTATGTAGGTGGGTGAGTGGGTGAGGTGGGTAGGTAGGTGTGTATGTAGGTGGGTGAGTGGGTGAGGTGGGTAGGTGGGTGTGTATGTAGGTGGGTGAGTGGGTGAGGTGGGTATGTAGGTGTGTATGTAGGTGGGTGAGTGGGTGAGGTGGGTAGTTAGGTGTGAATGTATGTGGGTGAGTGGGTGAGGTGGGTAGGTAGGTAGGTGTGTATTTAGGTGGGTGAGTGAGTGAGGTGGGTAGGTAGGTAGATGTGTATGTACGTGGGTGAGTGAGTGAGGTGGGAATGTAGGTAGGTGTGAATGTGGGTGGGTGAGTGGGTGAGGTGGGTAGGTAGGTAGGTGTGTATGTAGGTGGGTGAGTGGGTGAGGTGGGTAGGTATTTAGGTGTGAATGTAGGTGGGTGAGTGGGTGAGGTGGGTAGGTAGGTAGGTGTGTATGTAGGTGGGTGAGTGAGTGAGGTGGGTAGGTAGGTAGATGTGTATGTACGTGGGTGAGTGAGTGAGGTGGGAAGGTAGGTAGGTGTGAATGTGGGTGGGTGAGTGGGTGAGGTGGGTAGGTAGGTAGGTGTGTATGTAGGTGGGTGAGTGGGTGAGGTGGGTAGGTAGGTAGGTGTGTATGTAGGTGGGTGAGTGTGTGAGGTGGGTAGGTAGTTAGGTTTGTATGTAGGTGGGTGAGTGGGTGAGGTGGGTGGGTGGGTTGGTGTGTATGTAGGTGGGTGAGTGAGTGAGGTGGGTAGGTAGGTAGGTGTATATGTAGGTGGGTGAGTGGGTGAGGTGGGTAGGTAGGTAGGTGTGTATGTAGGTGGGTGAGTGAGTGAGGTGGGTAGGTAGGTAGGTGTGTATGTAGGTGGGTGAGTGGGTGAGGTGGGTGGGTAGGTAGGTGTGTATGTAGGTGGGTGAGTGAGTGAGGTGGGTAGGTAGGAAGGTGTGTATGTAGGTGGGTGAGTGGGTGAGGTGGGTAGCTAGGTAGGTGTGTATGTAGGTGGGTGAGTGGGTGAGGTGGGTGGGTGGGTAGGTGTGTATGTAGGTGGGTGAGTGGGTGAGGTGGGTAGGTAGGTGTGTATGTAGGTGGGTGAGTGAGTGAGGTGAGTAGGTAGGTAGGTGTGTATGTAGGTGGTTGAGTGAGTGAGGTGGGTAGGTAGGTGTGTATGTAGGTGGATGAGTGGGTGAGGTGGGTAGGTAGGTAGGTGTGTATGTAGGTGGGTGAGTGGGTGAGGTGGGTAGGTAGGTAGGTGTGTATGTAGGTGGGTGAGGTGGGTAGGTATGTGTGTATGTAGGTGGGTGAGTGGGTGAAGTGGGTAGGTAGGTAGGTGTGTATGTAGGTGGGTGAGTGGGTGAGGTGGGTAGGTGGGTGTGTATGTAGGTGGGTGAGTGGGTGAGGTGGGTATGTAGGTGTGTATGTAGGTGGGTGAGTGGGTGAGGTGGGTAGTTAGGTGTGAATGTAGATGGGTGAGTGGGTGAGGTGGGTAGGTAGGTAGGTGTGTATTTAGGTGGGTGAGTGAGTGAGGTGGGTAGGTAGGTAGATGTTTATGTACGTGGGTGAGTGAGTGAGGTGGGAAGGTAGGTAGGTGTGAATGTGGGTGGGTGAGTGGGTGAGGTGGGTAGGTAGGTAGGTGTGTATGTAGGTGGGTGAGTGGGTGAGGTGGGTAGGTATTTAGTTGTGAATGTAGGTGGGTGAGTGGGTGAGGTGGGTAGGTAGGTAGGTGTGTATGTAGGTGGGTGAGTGAGTGAGGTGGGTAGGTAGGTAGATGTGTATGTACGTGGGTGAGTGAGTGAGGTGGGAAGGTAGGTAGGTGTGAATGTGGGTGGGTGAGTGGGTGAGGTGGGTAGGTAGGTAGGTGTGTATGTAGGTGGGTGAGTGAGTGAGGTGGGTAGGTAGGTAGGTGTGTATGTAGGTGGGTGAGTGGGTGAGGTGGGTAGGTAGGTAGGTTTGTATGTAGGTGGGTGAGTGGGTGAGGTGGGTGGGTGGGTTGGTGTGTATGTAGGTGGGTGAGTGAGTGAGGTGGGTAGGTAGGTAGGTGTATATGTAGGTGGGTGAGTGGGTGAGGTGGGTAGGTAGGTAGGTGTGTATGTAGGTGGGTGAGTGAGTGAGGTGGGTAGGTAGGTAGGTGTGTATGTAGGTGGGTGAGTGGGTGAGGTGGGTGGGTAGGTAGGTGTGTATGTAGGTGGGTGAGTGAGTGAGGTGGGTAGGTAGGAAGGTGTGTATGTAGGTGGGTGAGTGGGTGAGGTGGGTAGCTAGGTAGGTGTGTATGTAGGTGGGTGAGTGGGTGAGGTGGGTGGGTGGGTAGGTGTGTATGTAGGTGGGTGAGTAGGTGAGGTGGGTAGGTAGGTGTGTATGTAGGTGGGTGAGTGAGTGAGGTGAGTAGGTAGGTAGGTGTGTATGTAGGTGGTTGAGTGAGTGAGGTGGGTAGGTAGGTGTGTATGTAGGTGGATGAGTGGGTGAGGTGGGTAGGTAGGTAGGTGTGTATGTAGGTGGGTGAGGTGGGTAGGTATGTGTGTATGTAGGTGGGTGAGTGGGTGAAGTGGGTAGGTAGGTAGGTGTGTATGTAGGTGGGTGAGTGGGTGAGGTGGGTAGGTAGGTGTGTATGTAGGTGGGTGAGTGGGTGAGGTGGGTAGGTAGGTGTGTATGTAGGTGGGTGAGTGGGTGAGCTGGGTAGGTAGTTAGGTGTGTATGTAGGTGGGTGAGTGGGTGAGGTGGGTAGGTAGGTAGGTGTGTATGTAGGTGAGTGAGTGAGGTGGGTAGGTAGGTAGGTGTGTATGTAGGTGGGTGAGTGGGTGAGGTGGGTAGGTAGGTAGGTGTGTATGTAGGTGGGTGAGTGGGTGAGGTGGGTGGGTGGGTAGTGTGTATGTAGGTGGGTGAGTGAGTGAGGTGAGTAGGTAGGTAGGTGTGTATGTAGGTGAGTGACTGATGTGGGTAGGTAGGTAGGTGTGTATGTAGGTAGGTGAGTGGGTGAGGTGGGTAGGTAGTTAGGTGTGTATGTAGGTGAGTGAGTGATGTGGGTAGGTAGGTAGGTGTGTATGTAGGTGGGTGAGTTGGGGAGTTGGGTAGGTAGTTAGGCGTGTATGTAGGTGGGTGAGTGGGTGAGGTGGGTGGGTAGGTAGGTGTGTAAGTAGGTGGGTGAGTGGGTGAGGTGGGTAGGTAGGTAGGTGTGAATGTAGGTGGGTGAGTGGGTGAGGTGGATAGGCAGGTAGGTGTGTATGTAGGTGGGTGAGTGAGGTGGGTAGGTAGGTAGGTGTGTATGTAGGTGGGTGAGTGGGTGAGGTAGGTAGGTAGTTAGGTGTGAATGTAGGTGGATGAGTGGGTGAGGTGGGTAGCTAGGTAGGTGTGTATGTAGGTGGGTGAGTGAGTGAGGTGGGTAGGTATGTGTGTATGTAGGTGGGTGAGTGAGTGTTGTGGGTAGGTAGGTAGGTGTGTATGTAGATGGGTGGGTGAGTGAGGTGGGTAGGTAGGTAGGTGTGTATGTAGCTGGTTGAGTGGGTGAGGTGGGTAAGTAGGTAGGTGTGTATGTAGGTGGGTGAGTGGGTGAGGTGGGTGGGTAGGTAGGTGTGTATGTAGGTGGGTGAGTGGGTGAGGTGGGTAGGTGGGTAGGTGTGTATGTAGGTGGGTGAGTGAGTGAGGTGGGTAGGTAGGTAGGTGTGTATGTAGGTGGGTGAGTGGGTGAGGTGGGTAAGTAGGTAGGTGTGTATGTAGGTAGGTGAGTGGGTGAGGTGGGTAGGTAGATAGGTGTGTATGTAGGTGGGTGAGTGGGTGAGGTGGGTGGGTGGGTAGGCATGTTTGTAGGTGGGTGAGTGGGTGAGGTGGGTAGGTAGGTGTGTATGTAGGTGGTTGAGTGGGTGAGGTGGGTAAGTAGGTAGGTGTGTATGTAGGTGGGTGAGTGGGTGAGGTGGGTAGGTAGGTAAGTGTGTATGTAGGTGGGTGAGTGGGTGAGGTGGGTAAGTAGGTAGGTGTGTATGTAGGTGGGTGAGTGGGTGAGGTGGGTGGGTGGGTAGGCGTGTATGTAGGTGGGTGAGTGGGTGAGGTGGGTAGGTAGGTGTGTATGTAGGTGGTTGAGTGGGTGAGGTGGGTAAGTAGGTAGGTGTGTATGTAGGTGGGTGAGTGGGTGAGGTGGGTAGGTAGGTAGGTGTGTATGTAGGTGGGTGAGTGGGTGAGGTGGTAATTCTTTCAAGTCCCACTAAATAAACTAAATTAACAAATCAGGTGACAGGCGGCGGTAGGTGGGTAAGTTGGCAGATGGGGATGTTGGGTAGGTGGGGCCCTGCGGGTGAGATGCATGGATGGGTAGTTGGGTGGGTAAGTGAAGTAGATAGGTTGGTAGTTGGGTCATGGGGGGTGGTCGGGTGGTCATGGGATGTAATGGGGTTGGAGAGGTTACTGGATGGCCAGATCGAGTCAGCAGGGTCAGTCAGTTGGTTGGAGGGGTAATAGGGTTGGGGTTAGTCAGGTTGGGGAGTAGTCAGGTGTTGGGGCGCTAGTCGGTTTGGCGAGCGAGTCACGTCCGGTCACTTAGGTTAATTGGGGGTCAATTGTGCAAATATCCAGGTGTTAAGCTAAGTTTTAACCTATCTAACATTTCCTGGGTAACTACCCATGTCAATACTGCGGAAATGTCTGCAGTCTCCAACTCTAGCTGAGAAGTTCAAACCTCCCAGGCAATTGTCACGTAGATCCATGTATTAGGACTTCTACAGGATCCCCATGTGCATCTTCAGTCATATGTCCGGTCTCCAGCGATCTGGAGTCTGGAAGATTTGGGCCTATATCTGATCAGTTATCTCAGTGCTGCTTGTGGTACCTTGCTATGTGCAAATTCATTGCTACTTTTCCATACATTATAACAGTGACTACGCTTGTAAAACACTTTGGCACATCCTGGGGTTATGAAAGATGTATTATAACCATAAGTTCTTTCTTCATCTCCATTATAGCCTAACATATTTCCCTATGCTGTTGGAGAAATGACTATGGAGCTGGTGGGATGGGGGTTACCAAATAAAGAAAATTCAGCCACCAAAATAGGGAAAGGGAAGGCTGATCCATCACCTTTCCTTCATGTTCCACAATTCAAAAGGCTACAAAGTGAAGGTCTTTGCCCAGATGATGAAATTGAATATTTAATGTTTGCTTTTTTGGGGATTCCTAAAGGTTATCACCTGGCACTTATCTGATAAGTGCTGCTTGCTTAAGCTCACACATATTTGAAAGATAGGGACTAGTATCAGTTTGACATTTCTGTCAGGACTGGGATTTTAACACCACATGAATCTGATAAATGCCACTGCTGTCATCAGCTCGGTTTTAATTATACCTGTTCGAGTCTCTCAACAGCTGCAAGCAGGCAACTTAATTAGCTGGCGTTAAGGCTGATACCTAAAACCTTCGTCAAGCTGCATAATCCCTAAAAGCTTCATAGCATTTAATTGACATTTCCACCCGGATTGTACACCGGTAATGAGAATTAACAGATGAATTTCTGGGAATCTACATGTTGGGTCAACTTTTATCTGCAATGTCTGGGTGCACGCAAAGGCATTTAGAGATTGAAGCTCTTTATTTTGGAAGAAAAATCTTTTCTAAATAAAAGATGAGGGAGGTAATATAGAGATTTATTATAAGTTATCTCTTAATGAAAGCTAAATCACTTGAGTCTTTGGCAGTGAGAATGCGAATCATGGTTTGCAGTTTTGCTGGGTATGTGCAGCCCAGACAGAATTGATGTAATTACCATTATCTGCATCAAAGTTTTAATATCACATCAGGCTAATGAATGACATTGCGTACTCCATACTTCCTCTTGCTAATTTGCTCAATTACTCTAGTCTTGATTTCAACTAAAACCGCTGCTCGATTACACATCCATAAACCTTGCGAAAGGACTTTCTACAATTCCCTTAACAATAGCATTTTCAGTACTCAAGTATTCACAGTTGGCAGCCTAATAGTCTCCTTCTCATGCCAAATGTCTTCCCTCTTCACTGCAGAAAGCATTGTCTCCTTGTTGGAATCCAGTTCCATGGGCACGAGGGAGCTCTAGTCTCTCCCACAAGTGACCATTGTCATATTGACTATCAGCAAACTAGTCCAGATCACGGGTGAGATTAAATCTGAACCTTCCATCACTTCACACACACACACACATACACACACATACAAACACACACACACACAGACACACACACATACACACACATACACACTTAGACACACACACATACACATAGACACACATACACACACACATACACACATACACACACACACATACACACATATACACACACACACACACACACATACGTACATATACACACACACATACACACAGACACACACACACACACACACACACATACACACACACACACACATACACACACACACACACACACATACACACACACACACACATACGTATACACACACACACACCCACACACACATACACATACATACACACATACATACACCCATACACACACACACATACACACACACACACGTACACACACATACACACACATACACACACACACACACGTACACACACACACACATACACACACATACACACACACACATACGTACGTATACACACACACACATACACACACATACACACACACACATACGTACGTATACACACACACACACATACGTATACACACACACATATACACACACACACACATATACACACATACATACAAACATACACACACACACACATACATACACACACACAGACACACACACACACACACACACACACACATACACACACACACACACACACTGGGCAGAATTTTCTGCCTGTCAGGCAGTCGGGCCCAACCCAATCTCCAGCGGGCAGGGAGCCGATCCCTGCCAGAGAAGCGGGCCCCGCCGCCATTTTATGTGGGCGGGCCAATTAAGGCCCACCCAGCGTGATGTCCGGTGGGAAGTGCTATGCACTCCCTGTGTGGGTGGGGGGTGGGGGGGGGTATTCCCCAAAAGCGAGAGTGTGCTCTTTCCCACGAAGGAACACACATCTCCCTGAGGCTAAGTGCAGCCTCAGGGAGATCGCCTGAAGTTTGAAAACTATTAAAAATAGGGGAAATAAAAACCCTTACATGTTCCCCTCATGCAATAATGTCACATGAGTTGGGACATGTTCATAATTTACAGAGTAACTTTATTAAAATGTTTAAAACCCTGCATGAAGCCTCATCCCGCTGGTGGATGAGGTTTCAAGTTTTCTCTATTTGTCGCCGGGGCTCCTGGCCTGACCTTAAGGTTGGACAGGCAGGTCTTTTACTTGGTTAAATGATCCTGTTAATGGCCTCAATTGGCCATTGACAGGTCGGAGGGCCCGCGGCTGATTTTGCTGGGCCCCCGCCTTCCTGAAAATTTAAATGGGGCGGGATGACATCAGGGGTTCTGCCCGACATCATCCCGTGTCATTTTACGCATCAGCGAGCAGGCCCCGCCCCCTGTTCGTCAATGGCAAAATTTTGCCCATTGTGTCCAGAACAAGCCAGGGTGATTGTCTCTTCCCTAACCAAAGGCAATGAGGCCAAATTTAGCACTTCTACTGCCAACAACATAGACCAAAATATTCAACGTACTTGGTCTACGTTGCTTGGTTACTTACTGAAAATCTAAATTGCAGGTGGATTCCTTGAAATGACATATACTACTGTTAATATTAGTAAAAAATAATTATCTTCTGCATGAAAGTGTTTAAATTGAATCATGTTTTGCATCAAAATGAATGGATGACTGAGCAAACTGCTGAATGGATTGAGCGTGGGACACTGTTAAAGTATATTCCGCTGGTGCATAGGAAGGGGGTCACAACAGGTCATTTTTGAGGAGTAAATGCCCTCTGATTTGCCAAAGTGTATTCAGAGAAAGTTCTCCATTTTTTTCCTCTGGTCATCTTGTCCCCTGACTCTGACTATTTTTCCTCTATTATTTCATGGGATGTGGGTGTCACTGGCAAGGCCAGCACATGTTGTTCATCCCTAATTGCCCTTAAACTGACCTTGCTAGATCATTTCAGGGAACAGTTAAGGGTCAACCACATTGCTGTGGAACTGGAGTCACATGTTGGCCAGACCAGATAAAAATGGCAGATTCCCTTCCATAAAGATCACAAGTGAACCAGATAGGTTTTTACAACAATCTATGATAATTTCATGGTCACCATTACTGAGCCTAGCTTTATATCCCAGATTTAGTAACTGAATTCAAGTTCCACCATGTCCCCAGGACATTAGTCTGGGTATCTGGATTACTAGTCTAGCGACATTACTACTCTGCCACTATCTCATCTCTGCTTCCCATGCCCAGACCCCACCTCCTTCCCCTTATTATTGGCAGCTGCACAGACCCCACACGCTAAAGTTTCCTTGGATTAATTTATGGAATGTGGCTGCCATGGCCAGCATTTGTTGCCCATCTTTAATTGCCCTGGAGAAGGTGGTGGTGAGCTGCTACTGTTCATGTGATGCATGTACACCCACAGTGCCATGTGATGCATGTACACCCACAGTGCCATGTGATGCATATATACCCACAGTGCCATGTGATGCATGTATACCCACAGTGCCATGTGATGCATGTACACCCACAGTGCCATGTGATGCATGTACACCCACAGTGCCACGTGATGCATGTATACCCACAGTGCCATGTGATGCATGTACACCCACAGTGCCATGTGATGCATGTATACCCACAGTGCCATGTGATGCATGTACACCCACAGTGCTGTTAGGAAGGGAATTCCAGGATTTTGACCCAGTGAAGTTGAAGGAACGGTGACTTAGTTCCAAGTTGGGATGGCTTGTGCCTTGGAGAAGAGCTTGCCGATGATGGTGTTCCCTAATGTCTGCTGCCCTTGTCCTTCTAGGTGGTAGAGGTCACTGATTTGGAAAGTGCTGTCTAAGGTTTCTTGGCGAGCTTTTGCACTGCATCTTGTATTTCCTCGCTAAAACCCCAACCCCCTCCTCCTTTAAGATCCTCCTTAAAACCCACCTCTTTGACCAAGCATTTGGACACCCCTCCTGCCATCTCCTCCTTTGGATCAATGACCATTTATTTCCGATTGTGTCTTTGTGGAGTACCCTGGTTATTCTTCTACGTTAAAGATGCTACTGTTATAAGCAGTACATCCTTGAATAAGGAGAAGTGCCTGAATATTGGAAATAGGCAGATGTTCTAGGCGTGCTCCATGTAGGTCCAAATGGCTTCTGAAGATAAATTCGCACAAAGAAGAAGAGAGAATACTATATCCAAGGTGTTGGGAAATGGTGAATTAACAGTTGCTCAAGAAAGATATTGAATAGTTTAAGAAGTTTTGCAATTTTAGTTGTTTCTCCTTCTATCAAGATGACACTTTTGCAGACTGCTTATTCCCTTCCTGTGTGTAATACTGCAATTGTGATCACTTTTTTAATGTATGAGCCCAAAGATGTTGACAATATTATTTATTCAAGAGATCATGGTAACACATGTAGAAAGAAGAAATGATGAGCTCCTTCTTAAAATTAAAAAATGTGAATTTTAACAGCACCTGATTCAAAAAATGGATTATGATCATATATTTGAATTAATCTTTTGATTTTTGTTTCAATTAAAACAGGAATGAATCATAAAAAAAATGTAAAAAAACAAATCTCCAGTTGCTTAATCAGGGCCATTTGAGAACATTCAAGAGTCTGATGTTTGTCCAATTGATTGGGGATAATGGCTAGAATTTCTAAACTTCAGTGAAGCATAGTTACAAATCAAACGTGGTATATCAACCTGAACAGCAGCCTTAATAGTTTGTTCAAATCTCCAGGACTGAGATTAAAAGATTTACTTTTACATCAATAAAATATAAGTTCAATGCAGAAGAGAAACATCATATGCCAGAATACATCACTACTTTGATCAATAGGAGAAGAGTTCACAAAGCTATTTAATGATGAAACATCCATATTGAAAAGTGAAGAAAAGCAGCTTTTATGCAAGATGCTAATGTTGAATTTGTGACATATGATGCAGGATCTAGTGCTTTGACATCATTGAAAAGTAAATGGAGAGAAAAGCTGTCAATGCAAGAGCAAAATGTCAATTTTCACTTCATCTATAATCAAATAGTAACTCAGGTGGCTTGGGATTTAGACGCAGCTTCTGATTCATTAGAACTTGTGTGCATAGCCCCAAAACATAAAACACCACATCCGCTTTCAACAAAGTCGGTAAGTGGCAGTCTCCTGGGAGCTTTGCTTAAACTCTTCAGTAAATTGATTGTGATAATGAAGCAGTCTGATTCTGTTATTAACATGTAGTTAAAGACAGTAAGAGTTTATCAGATTGCAATCATGTGAGAAAGCTCTGAAGGCACTTTTATGCTGATAGACTGTCACTGGCAGCAGACAAATGATTCCCCTTTTCATGCCTTTGACCTGCACTCTGTTGATACCGTGCAATCCAGACTGCAAGTTTAGCATCAGTGTAAAGAGCTTTCAGATTTGAATATTTTGCAGTGTGAACTGGTTGTCGAGGACTGAAATAACTCTGAAGCAAAGCAAGTGAGACGCTTTTCTCCAGCAGTGCCCTTCATCTTCACTCTGAGTTCAGGTTGTATTTACACTACAATTGTAGCATCAGAGCAGCTACTCTGAATACAGTCATTACACAAGGGGTATACACCAAGCTTCAGATTTCACCCGATTGATGACACACTGTGGGTGCTGGGAATGATGGTCAGAGATGTGGAAAATTGAAATCTCTCTCTCTGTTGGCCTTCCAGTGATACAGAAAGGTGTAGCAAAAAGGGGACAGTGATATTCGGAGGTTGCAGGCTTTCATTGCAGGGCTAGTCTTCTGGGAACTGAATACCAATGTATAAGTGTCTTTCCAATCGGGCTTGCCTGATGCAGTCCTGCTCAACCTATATTAAAATAAATCTTTTGTGGAGTACGTGGTGCTTTTTGCACTATCAAGTCCAATATTAGTAATAATTAGTAAAACTAGGGTTTAAAAATTCCATTAGTTGTCATGGTTTGAAGCAGTAATCCAGAGAGCCCGTTGTCAGAGATTGTAGTGCTGATATCTTTGCTCATTCCACAGCTGGATTCTCCCCCTCCTCCACCCCTATAACAATCACTGTAGCAATAAATCATTTTGAAGGTAAAGCAAGTACTTCCTACACAATGCTTTACACTGTGTCCATTAAAAAAGGAATCACCCCTTTGCTTAAAATCTAATTAAGGACTTATGTGGTTCCAAGATAACTAAACATTACTAACCGAACTCAACAAAATGCAGTTTGCTGCAACCGGATTTGTGAATTGAACCTGGCGCGTTATGATGGCTTGTGCTGAGCATTGATTGCGTTTTGAAAAAGAAGACATTATACCTCTGGACCTGCAAACATTTCCTATCTATATCTTTTTCTCTTTCTCTTGTCTATGACTGAAATGCTGAGAGGGATTCCGGAGTTTCAGCAGCTCCCAGAACCTCACCTTTCATGCGTAAACCTAGCCGGTTAATGGGCCGTTCTTCCATGAAGGGATGTCTACCTGTACCCTGACCTAAGTTAGACCGACCAACAGGATTTCCCAGCAGGAATCACTGGTGCTTGGGAATACAAGGCCACTTTTGGCCTCCTATCTGCTGACCTTGGCAAAGTGCATTTTAAATAGAAAGCCAATTTAATTCATTAAACCAACACGAAATCTAATGAAGCAACATAGTTATTCACATTAAACCAAATGGACAACAGCTTACTTCTGCAATCATGCTCAATCGCATACCAGCTAAAATCTTAAAATTAGCTACATTGCTAATACGATACCTCCCCAACTCTTTGCAACTAACATTAGGGCCCGGAACAAAAAACAAACGTCCTGGATTTGAGCAGGAGGTTATGCTAAACCTCTGTAAATCACCGGTTAGCCTCCAGTGGGCCATCATTCTTTAGGAGGACTGTCAAGGTCACAGAGAGCTTGCAGATGAGATTTGTTGGAGTATCAGGACGCCCCACAGTCACTCACGTGAAAGCTTGGGCTTGGAGAGGTCACGCACTGACTATCGGACAGCATCAAAGTTGTTCTGGCAAACCATTTAAGAGGGGTCGGTGGGATGTCGCTCAAGCTGTTCTGAGCAAGGGTGGGGGAAATGCTGACCACAACTGGGGAGATCGCCGAGAGGTGGAAGGATCACTGAGGAACTCTCAGCCCAGTGGACACGGCCTCCTTACAGGAGACAGTGCTAGAACCCTCCGGTTCGGATCTGTCACTGTTGCTGAGGTCACTGCAGTGGTCAAGGGCCTTCGTAGCAATAAGGCAACAGGGGTGGATGAGATTCGTTTGGGAAAGTTGAAGGCGCTGGACAATGTTGGGATCACACTCCTCAGCATCCCCAGGAAAGCCTATGCCAGAGTGCTGGAGAGGAGACTTTGGAATCAGGAGGGACAACGCGGATTCCACCCTGGAACACTGGACCAGCTCTTTGCCCTCTCACAGATATTTGAGGGTTCGTGGTAGTTTGCTAATCCAGTCTCTGTTTATTAGATTTGGAGAAGACGTACAACCGTGTTCCTTGGGATATTTTGTGGAGGTGCTGCAGGAATATAAGGTCTCTGTGCTGCTTCCGCGTGCTATCAGGCCCCTCTATTCACAGAGTGAGAGGTTGTGCCCACATTCTCGGTGTTAAATCGAATTTGTTCAAGGTCAACGTTCAAGGGCAATGGACTCCACCAAGGGTGTGCCTTGTCTCCACTCCTGTTTGTGATCTTCATGAACAGGATACCAAGGTACAGCCGAGGTACAGAAAGCATCCAGCTTGGGGGCTTGAGGCTGGCGTCTCTGCTGTTCGCAGATGATTTGTGCTTCTTGCCTCATCCAGCCCGTGATCTCCAGCGCGCACTCAAACATTTCGCTGAGGTGGGTGACATGGCTGGGATGTGGATCAACACCTCCAAATCTGAGGTCATGATTTTCCCCTGAGAAAGAGAGTGGGTTTCTCTCTCCAGGCGAGGGGAGGGGAACAGCTTCCCTTAGTGAAGGACGTCAAGTATCTCGGGATCTTGTCCGTGATTGATGGCGGTGGGGGAGATGGGGGGGTGGGGGGGGTTAGTGGGTGGTGCTGGGGGAGTGTGAGATTGACCAGCGGACGGGTGCTGTGGCTGCAGTTCTGCAGGCTCTGTACTGGTCCGTGGTGGTGAAGCAGGAGCTGAGTTTTAGGACGATGCTCTCAGATTACCGGTCAATCTATGTTCCCACCCGTGCTCGTGAACCATGGGTAATGACGGAAAGGAGAAGATTAAGGGTACAAGCGGTGGAAATGAAGTTTCTCCGCAGGGCTGTTGGGCATACTCTCCAGGACAGGGCGAGTACGGCAATCCGGGAGAGGAGAGCCTCGGAGTAACGTCGCTGGTCCTCCAGATCAAGAGGTGGTTCGGGCATCTGATAAGGATGCCCCTTGGCAGGCTCCCGTCTGAGCTGTACCGGGCACGGCCCACTGGGCGGAGACCTCGAAGCTGACCCAGGACACGCTGGAGGGATTACATCTCTCGGCTGGCCTGGGAATCCCTCAGGAATCTGCGGCTGAGGGAAGGGAAGTCTGGTCGGCCCTGCTCAGCTTACTGCCACTTCAACCCTCACCAGGTGAAAAATGGATGGATGGAGAGATGGATGGAGGGATGGTACCATGATGCAGGACTTCCGTTGCATGAGGAGACGACTTTGTGAAGCTGGGGTTGTTAAGGGGAGATTTAACAGAGATGCTTGAGAGGATGAAGTGTTTTGATAAGGGTAAAAAAAGAGGAAACAGTTTCCAGCAGCAGAAGGGTTGATAACCAGACAGTACAGGCGCAAGTTAATTGGTTGATAACCAGACAGGACAGGGCAAGTTAATTGGTTGATAACCAGACAGGACAGGGCAAGTTAATTGGTTGATAACCAGACAGGACAGGCGCAAGTTAATTGGTTGATAACCAGACAGGACAGGCACAAGTTAATTGGTTGATAACCAGACAGGACAGGTGCAAGTTAATTGGCAAAGCGAACCAGAGCAACAAAGGAATCGTTTTCATACGAGTTGTTGTGACCTGCATTTCACTACTTGAATGGGAGGTGGAAGCAAATTCTGTAGGAAACTCCAACAAGAGAATTGAATAAAGCCTCGATGGGAAATATATGTAGGGTTATGGTGAAAGGGCAGGGGAGTGGGGTTAGTTAAAGTCATCATAGTCACAATTGCCTGTTCTTCCCTGAAGGCTCCTTAAAATTGCCCAGATGAATACCATAAGGCTTCCATTTGTTACATGCCATTTCTCAACTCAAATAAAGACTCAAAACTACCCTTGTTGAATGCTCCAAAGACAGCTGCTCAAGCCTTATTTGTAGGAATGCTAAAGGCAATTGCTTAGATCATGTGCAAATTCTCAAAGCTAGCGTGCAAGAATTGCATACCAGATGCTCAAAGGTTTCTTGGATTGCAGTCCATTGTCGCCTGCACTCTGCCGTAAATGGTTCCATTTGAAGAAACACACTCCCATGCCTGCCAGCAACCACTTTGTTTGAAATTAGATTTGCGTAGCTTGTTTCTGAGTTCACTCAGTCAAAGCACCTGACCTCAGGATGGGTGGCTTGCTTCCATGTGAGATGAGAAGCCAGTGCATTTTCTTTCTCTGCTTAAAATATGCATCATACACACTGGCCTCATTCTAACATTAAAGAAGATGCAAATGTGGGGTTTGATTGGTAATTAAAATCCACTGCACAGAGATTAGCAAAAAGGTACGATGCCTCTGGAAAATTCAGTCGCAAAACATGTAATAGAACTAGTATTGATTGTAGAGTGTGGTCTTTAAAGTAACAGTTCTCCTGAGGCCAGTTAAGTCTGTTCAATGTCAACAGGAAGATATTGGGTAATGAGTGCAGGAAAAGATTTTACAATAACATTTACTCTGCAATCTGTTTCTTCAAATATAAGCAATAATTTATTTTTTTTCATCTTCACAATAACCACATATTTATCTGACTACAGCATCGAATCCACTAGAGTACGAGTCACTCATCCACCTACACTTTACTTGGACAATACACTTTTAATTTACAGTCTAATTATACAATACATGGCTGAACAAATGTGAAAGTTAAAAGCTTGGATGTTAATAGTTTATGCTCCACTTGGCAGCAGAGAAAGTAAAGTTATGTAAAAGCTAGCACCGCAATGCATGTGGACAAGTATGCAAAGCTATTGGGGTTTGGCATTATAATTATAGTTTTAATAACATAAACATACATTACAAAAGAAACCTGTGTAATGATTAATGGACTTGTAATAAAGTCAGATTCTTAAGTTACATAGGCATAGTATCATATGAAATATGGCTCCTTTTTTTTTTACAAATAACAGGATTGAAGATCATGGTTCAGGTGATGGGAAGCTGTAACCTACAGACAAAGGTACCACAAATTGTAATACATTTTGTAAAAGTGATCGGTAACTGCTTGTAAAAACCATAATTAGATTAGAAGCAGTTCTCAGATAGAAAAAAGTGACATGCCACATTTAACGAGGCAATTGTATTCTACCTCAAATCGGTAGTGTCCTTATAAAAAGAGTCCCTTTCACACAGTAGTAACCGACAGGAAGGAATTGTAGATTCTTGTGCCATCTGGAGACTTGGCACCATGTGTCATTAGTTCTTGGATTGTCATCCAGTTGTCAAAGATTTTCTTGTTGCGCTTTCTCATCATTTTTCTGTGACTCAGTTCGATAATGTTGACTTCCTTTTTCCCTTCACTGCCGCTCTGGGGGTTCTCCCTGAGGCACTCCAACCGACTGCGCATCATGAACTCTCTCCGTCTCCGCTGCTCTTTGGCCCGCACCACGTGCTGCTTTCGCTCTTCCTTGCTCCAGTAGCGGCCAGTCTTCATCTCGCTCATGGCGTCATCGTCCGTGGTCATGCCGCAGCGCTCCTCCTTGATCTTTAAGGCACGTTCCTTAAGCAGGCGGTCTCGCACGGGCCGCTTTGTGATGTACCGAGTCCCGTCACTGCGAATCTTCACCTTCCACTCCATCTTGGACTCAGCCGTGGCTTTCTGAGAGTCTTTGCACATGCTCACTAGGCTGAGCTGACTATTGGCATACTCCACCGCAGACTTCTGTTGGATGAGCTGCATGTAGCTCTGGTAGTGTCTCGCGTGGGCAGGTATGTTGACATGCCTGTAGGGAGAGCTATGGTACGGTGACAGATAAGGGATGTGCTGGCTGCTGCCTTTCTCCTGGTCTCCGGACTTGCTACCTTCTGTCACGTTCTCCGTGTCTTCTCCGGGCACGGCTGTTTCCGGGGTCTCTGAGGAGCTGCTCGCAGCGGGGCTGGCCTCTCTGCTGTTCTGCCTGGATGAAGCCTGAACAGCTTCCATAGAGGTTCTCAGGTTCTTCTTGTTGGTGATGCTGACGATTCTTTGGAGCGAATTATCTGGCGACCTGTCTACAGTCAAGGGTGTGCTGCGGCAGCTCTCTGCTGTGTTGTAGGCACTGGAGCTATCTTTGTCCGACTTTTCAGGGTGCTCCATGATGTCAGCCAGCTTTCCCCTTGGTGCGTCTATGCTGGTGTTGTAGTTCCTGAACCCACTGCCATGGATTGACCACACATCTCCATATTCCTCCCTCACTGTTTGCAGTTGGTGTGCCTGCATGATATTCTGGCACTCCAGTTCAATGTTCCTCAGTTCCTCATTGAGCATCTCCAGCTCCCGATCTACCACATCTTGTTGCCTCCTGCCACATTCTATTGTACTTGTGGAATAGTAAAGGTCAAACTGGCTTCGATTGCTCATCTTGCACTTCAGCTCCAGAAGCTCCTTGAACCTCTCACATTCTTCATCCTGAGTGCCCACAAAATCCGAGTCATTATATTCCCCAGATACAAAGCTCTCGTTGCACTGGAGCTCGCTGCTGCCCAGCGTGTCCTGGCTGTAGCCCAGATCCCGCTGACTTTGCAGTGAGGTGCTGTTCTGCTCCTCTCCCAGTATCTCCTGCTCTGAACTCTCATCATTCCTCACACTCTCGTCCGTGCGGCCTAGACCACTGTCCTTCTCATGGTTATTCGAAGAGGTGGTTGCAGTGTCTGTAGTTCCACCATCTTCTTCATGCTTTTTCTGTGTTGATTAAGAAAAATATATTCAGATGCACAAAGTAAATGACCAGTTACTTTGAACAGCACTTGCTGTTACATAGCCCCTTTAACACAGAAAAACATCCTGCCAAAACATCAACACTGTGCAGAGAGAGAAGTACTCAGAGTGACCAACACTCGGATCAATACATCCATAAAGAGTCCTAACCCACTTCACAATCAATGCTGAAGCAGCTCATTATATCATTCTTGGATCTGAATGCGAGTCTTTTCAAAGGTTGATTACATTAATGACCTGGACTTGGGTAGACGGGGCATAATTTTAAAATTTGAAGATAGCACAATTTGGAAAAATTGTCAACATTAAGGACGAAGTAGTAGACTTCAAGAAGATAAAGATAAAAGGAAAGACAAAGGTGGAAGAAGCAGACACATGCCGGGTGCAATTTTACACAGAGGCGTAAACCGTGCCTTTTGGATGAAAAAAATGAGAAGAGGCATTTTAAACTAAATGGTACAATTTTAAAGGGGTGAAACGCAGAGAAACTTTGGGGTTTCTGTACATAAATCTTGGACAGTTGCAGGAGAAATAGACAAGGCTGTTTCAAAACATAAAGGACAATTGGTTGTATAAGTACAAGAAAGTTATACCAAAAATTTCTAAATCACTGATTAGTCATTCTGGGCACTACAGTATGGGATGATGCTAATGTGGGTGCAGCAGAGATTTACTGGAATGGTATCAGCGATGAATGGCTTCAATTATGTGGAAGGGCTTGGGAAATTGGGATTATTCTCTTAGAGCAGTGAAGGTTAATAGGAGATTTTTTAGAAGCAAAAAATCATGAAATGTTTTTTTAGAGCAGGTAAGAAAATGTTTCCAGTAGCAGAGGGGTCAGTAAATGATGTAAGGTAATTGATAAAAGAGCCAGAAATGGGATGAAGAGTTTATTTTATACAGCAAATTATTATAATCTGAGTGCAGTACCTGAAAGGGTAGTGGAAGCAGGTTCAAGGATAACTTTCAAAGGGGATTGGATAAATCGTTGAAGGGGAGAATATTGCAGGGCTTTGGAAATAAAGCAGGAGAGTGGGACTGATTGGATAGCTCTTTCCAGCACAGGTACAATGGGATGAATAGCCTCCTTCCATGCTATAAGATTTCAAGATTGATAGCACTCAATGGTATGACAATCTTCCATTGTCCTTGTGGAGTGTGCATCACAGTTGCTATGATTTAAGTCTCTGATAACCAGGTCCTTTTGTACTGGACTTGGTACATAACTTTGTGTTCTGTAGTTAAGCAGTAATCCTTGGCTGGAAAACGCTTCATGTTTTAATTAATACCATAGCAAATATAGTCAGAGCATTGGGCTGTTGCGAGTTAGCTGAAATGGTGGAATATGCTCAAAAGCCTGTTTATTTCAATGGACGATAGCTTTAAACTTTATCATGGCTGCCACACAGTACCTTAAACAGAACAACTTGTGAGTGACCGATGCAGTTTCTGCCAGTTTGCCACATATTATTGCATGTGTGCATCTTAGATGGCATGTGCCACTGCTCAGTAATCCGCTTGGTATGAATGCAGGTCAAGCCTGAATCTTTTGAGGAGTAGGTTGGATGCCAATCCAAATTTAACAACTCCCTGTTTGAGATTGATCCAGTTGGCCCTATCGTTCTGGCAACACTCAGCACTGGCATTCCTTTCAAGAGTACAGGAAACGATTACTTGGCTGCAGATCAAAGGATAATCAGACAAGCAAATTAGTTTCAAGTGATCAGGGGAGTCTTATCAGTGTTAGGTTTTATTCGGCATTATTTCCAGTTAGAGAGCAAATCCAACGCCAGTTGGAAGTGAGATCATTAGGAACTGCAGTGGGAGATCAGAACAGTTATGGGCATCTGTCTTCTGGATTCCTGGTTGGTTCTCATTGTGGCAAGGTAAAGCACCAATCAGAAGGACGGGACTTTGACAGTATTTGATTATCTATCCCTCAATGTTAGCTGCCATAAAGGGGAAAATCAGCAGCAGATGGTGGCTGGTAATCTATTGCCTAAAGGACCGTTTCCTCCTTGAGGAGTACTTCATCTGTTGGACATTGAAAAGCTTAATTCAAAATCTTGCTTGTGATATTTGCTAACTCCTGTTTGGAATAAAGCAGAGAATTGGGAAAATGACATGTAAATATGCTAATAAGGTCCTTAGCAAAGTGAGTCTGGCAGCCTCCAGTCAGTTAATAGAAGTGAACTTCTGGGGCAACACTTTCCTCCTGTCGGGGGAGGGGTAAGTGCGGGAGTGAGCACAAGCGTGCGGGCTTCTGATTGGCGCCCCCAGTCGGGGGGCGTGCCGCCATTTTACATGGGTGAGCTATGCGCTCACTGTGTGGGCGGGGGGAGGGGAGGGATGGGGATTCCCTCAGCCGGGAGTGGGGGGGTGGGGATTCCCTCAGCCGGGAGTGTGCTCTTTCGTACATGTGCACCTAAGCGCACAGATCTCCCTGAGGCAAAGTGCTGCCTCAGGGGAGGTTGGATCCGATTTAAAACTTTGAATAAAGAATAGAAAAAAGTTTCCCTGCCATGTCCCCTCGTGACATTGTCACACGAGTTGGGACATGTCCATAACTTTTATGATAAAATATTCGGCATTTTTTTAAATCACACGTGAAACCTCATCCCGCCCAAGCCAATTCTCACAAGACGGCCTGTGGATGAGGTTTCATGTTTTCTCGCAAGCCCGCCTGGGCTCCCAGCTTGCCCGCCAACCTTAGAGTTGGACGGGCAGGACCATTAATGAGCTCAGTTGGTTTCCTAATGGCCTTAATAGGCCGTTGACAGGTCGGCGGGTGCGTATCCGACTCGGGTGTGCGCCCACTGAACTGACAATCTAACCGACGCGGGGTGACATTGAGCGAGATGGCCCCGCCCCCCGCTCGCCAAGCGGAAGATGCTGGCCCTGGAGTACAAAATTCCTAACACTGATTCACAGCCCCATTCATAGACTGAAAGAATAGCTGTCATAGCAAATGGAAGATGCAGTAAGGATTATTTTTCTGAGTTTAGGGTCAACGTACATTATTAGTCTAGAACGGAGAGACTGTGCTCTGTATCTAACCTATGGGGAAAGGGCTGGGGAATGAGACTAGTTGAGTTGGTCTTGCAGAGCCAGCATGGACACAATGGGTTGAAAGGCCTCCTTTTGTGCTGTAACTATTCCATGATTCTAGAACTGTACTATTTGACTCATCCTTGAGGGCCTGATGTAAAAAGAGTGTTCCATCTCATATGAGTTAAGTTGAGGAAAAAGCCTTACCAAAAAGGAAAAATAATATGTAATTCCTAACAAAAATCATGGCCGTGCCAAGAGTATATTGGCTATTTGCTCTATTAAGGATGACTCAGTTGGTTGATATGACAGGACTGTCAGAAGCTTATTGGTCTGAAGGACAGAAATGTTTGTTAAAATGAATGTCACCTAGGGCAAGGTTGAGAGCTGTTTTCCTGTAAATCTATCTACTGTTGGCACTTAAATGTAAGAATAAATATCATATAATATTATTGATGACAAATGGCAGATGCCTGTCTGCTCATAGGCTGTCATGTATGTTACCTGCTCAAGGCCAGTAGCAGTGAACTGCATTGCCTGATTGTGTTGTTCTTCCAACATATCCATATGTAGCTCATCAAGAAAATCATTCCGGTCATCATCAAGCCATCCCTCATCCAACTAATAGAAATATAAAGGAGAAATATAGAGAAGAAAAGATGTCATAAAACAACCACTAAACAGTACAAGTTCTCACGAGAGAATAAGCAAATCTAAAGCCGACTGAACAAATGTGAGATACGGGTGCTTGCGAGGTGCTGAATATGTTTCCAGGAATTCTTTGTTGCACTGCGTTTAGGACTTTATTGTGGAGTTGCATCGATGTCCATCAGAGGGAGCTACTCATAGTTGTAACATGGTCATGCATTAAGTCCACAAGCCAGAGGGTCAGGGATAAGAGGCAGCCCTTTTTTAAAGGAGTGTTATTCCTTCAATTTTATCACACACAATATTATCAATAAAACCAACTTAGGTACTTGTGGTGCGTAATGGATTTTCAAAAGGTGTGTTTCACAAGAGCTTTGTTAGTTTAGCTTGTTTTTATTCATTTATGGGATGTGGGCATCACTGGCTAGGCCATCAATTATTGCTGATCCCTAATTACCCTTGTTCAGAGGGCAGTTAAGAATCAACCACATTAGTGAACCAGATGGGTTTTTAACAACAAACAACAATGGTTTCATGGTCATCTGTGATTCCAGATTTTTATTGAATTCAAATTCCACCATCTGCCATGGCAGGATTCAAACCCAGGTCCCCAGAGAATTACCCCATGTCTCTGAAATATTAGTCTAACACCAATACCGCTTTGCCATCGCCTCCCCTTGAGGGGTATAAGAAGAAATGCAGTAGCATAAATAGGACGTAAGTTGACAGACAGGAAACCCAGAGTTTAGGTAAATGGGCTTTGCTCAGATTGAAGGATAGGTTGAAGTGGTGTATCCCTCAGATCAGGTCTGGAACTATTTTTCAGAATAACGCCTCAACTGGGCTGGAAGGGGCTCTTGCAGAAAGTGTAAATAGGTTGGTCATAAGGACTTCAAACAAGTAAATGCAGGCAGGTCTCAAATGGAGAAGTTAGCACATGTAATAGTTTGAAAGCAAATAAAAGAGTAGAGTGACGATCAGAAATTATTCTTTAGGCACTACAGCTAAAGGGAAAACCAAAAGATTTAAAACAATTAAACCAGGAGAGAGAAATAGGAAATATGTGAATGAAACGTAAGAGCAGAAGGACAGGTTAGAGTGTGTGGCCCAAATAAGTTCTTCATATCAATGCATAGGGCATTAGACATAAACTGAATGTACTGCTGCTGCAAATTCAACTTGGAGGCTACAATATGGTAGCCATTCCTGAGACATGGCTACAAGACAGTCAGGACCGGGAACTGAATATACCAGGTTATAGTGTCTACAGGAAGAATAGGGAACCTGATAGTGATCAGCATGAGTGGGCATTGTGCCTAGGCCTCCTGGTAGCAGCTGTAAAGTAATGGAATTGCATTAATGCAGAGATCAGACAACCATGCAGCTAAGGCAACATGGCTTTAAATGGGAGATTTTATTCCATATAGATTGTGATAAGCAGGTTAGTTTGAAAGAGAGAGAAAGGAAGATACCATGCTTGGGTAACACAGCTTTCAATGAAATGAGACAGAGACTGTCCATAGCAAACTGGGTAAACCTATTAGTGGGGTAAATGACAGATAATTGGGACGGTGTTCAAAAAAAAATTTTATTAACATGTTGCAGAGCTAATTTATTAATGCCAAAAAACAGCCATGGGCAACTAAAGAAGCAAAGAACAACATAAAATTAAAGAAAAAGAATATCAAATTTTAAAAAAAACACATCATAGTGAATGGGAGAGATACAAAGAACATTAAAGGGTGACAGTACAGATAGTAAAATCTACAAAAATCAACATGAAAAGAAACCTATGAGCGATATAAAAGTCAATGCAAATAACTTTTACAATAAGGTTAGGAAAAAGCCAATGGTTAAGAGTGAGAGCAGCTTCTTAAAAACTAATAACGGTGGTATTATGATATTAAGAAAATGGCAAACATAAATAATTACTTTCCATCAGTATTTAGAGTAGAGGGAGGAGGCTATCATATTGGACATCCCAAAGAAACTAATAATGAATCAAGGACAGGACTTAAGCAAATTAACAGTAACAAATAAAATAAATGGCACAAAAGAGTGAGAAATCCTCAGTAGCAGATAGTTTCCACCCCGGTGTTTCAATGAAGTAGGGGAGGACACTACAGATGTCCTTTGATTTTCCAAAGTTCTCTCAATTCAGGAACCATTCTTTTAGATTGGAAAATTGCATGTTACTATGCAATTTAAGAAAGGAGAGAGAGGGAAACCATGGAATTATAGACCAGAGAGATGAATATCTGCTGTCAGGAAATTACTAAGAGTCTATAAGTAAGGATAAATTGTTTGAACACCTTGAAGATTTTCATCAGAGCATGGATCTGTAAAGGGTAGGCCATGCTTGACAAACCTGATTGAATTTTTTTGAAGAGGTGACTGAAATAACAGCGGGGAATGCCTATGGATGTTATTTACATGGACTTCCGGAAGGCATTTAATAAAGTCGCTCATAAGAGACTGTTTACTTAATTAGATGTTCATGGGATTGAAGGCAAATTGTTGACCTGGTGAGAAATTGGCTGAGTGGCAGGAGACAGAGGAGACAGAATTGGCAGGGTGTGACAAATGGTATCCCCCAATGATCTGTGTTGTCGTCACAACCTCACTGTATTCATTAATGACTTAGATGGAGAGCTACTTATCCAGATACGCAATGATACAAAGATAGATGGGATTGTAAGCAATGTAGATAGAAGCATAAAATTAAAGAGATATTAATAGATTAAGTGAATTGGCAAAACTGCAGCAAATTAATTTCAAAAAATAAGTACGAGCCTTGGTCCACTTTGGACCTAAAAAGGATAGATATTCTCTAAATGGCGAAATCAATAACACTAAATTCGCAGAAATGATCAAACTGGGGGGGGGGGGGGCGGGGAGGGATAGTCAATACTCCTACAAATTACAGGAGGATATTAATAAACTTGCAGATTAGGAAATAATTGGCAAATGAAGTTCAACACAGTAAATTGTGAGGTAGTACATTTTGGTAGGAGGAATAGAGAGTTGTTACTTGGAAATAACCAGGCGGGGTAGAGGAACAAAGGGACCTTGGAGCGCAAATTCACTAATCCCTGAAAATTGTGCCACAGGTTTGCAGGGCCATTAAAAAAACAAACCAAGCACTAGGCTTTATATCTAGAGGGATAGAATTGAGAAGAAAGGAAGTTATGCTAAACCTGTATTGAACCATGGTTCACCCACAGTGGGTGTTGCTCTTGGTGGCCATAATATAAAAAGGATATAGTGGCACTGGAGAGGGGGTGGATAAGATTTATAAGAGTGACCCAGAAACGTATACATACCAAGAAAGGACTTGATCTTGAAAGGCGGCGGCTGAGGGGTGACATAATAAATAGGTCTTTAAATTTTTATGAATGGTTTTGATAAGAGTGGATAGAGAAAGGATGTTTCCTCTTGTGGGGAAGAGCGTAACTAGAGGGCATCCATATGAGATGGTCAACAAGAATTCCAATAGGGAATTAGGAACTCTTCACCAGAGTGGTAAAAATGTGGAATTCAGTACCGCAGGGGAGCGGTCAAGACAAATAATAAAGACGCATCTTAAGGAGAAACTAGATACGCATAAGAGGGAGAAGGGAATAGATGTTCATGATGGTAGATTTAGATGAGACAAGGTAAGAGGCTTGAGTGGAGCATTACCAATGGCTTAGATTGATTGGCTGAATAGCATTTTTGTGCCGTATATCCTTTGTAAAAAAACTGGTGAGGCTCCAAAACATTTTGGGGGGCGGGTGGCAAGTGGTGGGGACCAGGGAGTCCATGTACTTGGATCATTAAAATGTTACAGACTGCAAGGTTCCCTCCTTTTTGTTTTCATTTAAGTGCACAGGCACTTTAAATTTCTGTTGTATGGCTGCGCAGACACATTCCCTTAAAGGTGCCAACTCATACTCAGCCTCTGTGGAAACTTACTGGTTGCTGCATGGCTGCACAGCTTAAAAGGGAACAGTTCTGGACAGGTACAAAATATAATCAAAAAGGCTAAAGGAATATTGCTCTTTATAGCTAGAGGATTAGAATACAAGGGGTAGATGTCAGCCTATGGCTATAAAAAGGCCCTGGTTAGACCAAATCCAGTATACTATAAGCAGTTAAGGGCACCATACTTTATGAAGGATTGGAGGGAGTGCAGGAAAGATTTACTATATGATTTACTATATATGAAATATACCTAGACTCTAAGCCACTGGTGTGGGCAAGCCAGCGTGCATCGGTGCTGGTCCCCAGCCCGATTGAATGGGGGGGGGGGGGGTTAATGGCAGGAAGGGCATCCAGTTGTCAGATCACCCAAATCCAAAAAACGATGGTTGTTATGTAGGGTGATCAACCAGCATTGTGGCAAACCTGTGTGTCATTGGAAAAGCTGAAAGGAGAGAAGAGACTCCAAGCGTTAAATTATGAGGAGGGATTACACAAACTAAGGCTATATTTAAAGGAATTTAGAAGAACAAGGGGTGATTTGGTCAAAGTTTTCAAGATAACAATGTATATATAGAGATACTGTTCGTCCTGCCGTTTGGAAAGTCTAGGATGCGGGGCATGATCTAAACGTTTATAGGCAGACCTTTCAGGAGTTAAGTTAGGAAAAACTCTTACACACTCTCTCCTACAATGGCAGTTGATGCTGGATCAATTGTCAATTTTAAATCAGAGACTGAGCCTCTGATTTCAGTTTGAAATCAGTGTAAAACAGCAAGAGGAGAGCGGGGGGTTTTACAGTTTAAAACAGTGAGAGGAGAGTCGGGGGTTTTACAGTTTAAAACAGCGAGAGGAGAGCCGAGAGTTTCACTGTTTAAAACAGCGAGAGGAGAGCGGGAGTTTTACAGTTTAAAACAGCGAGAGGAGAGCCGGGAGTTTCACTGTTTAAAACAGCGAGAGGAGAGCCGGGAGTTTTACAGTTTAAAACAGCGAGAGAAGAGTCGGGGGTTTTAGTTTAAAACAGCAAGAGGAGAGCCGGGAGTTTCACTGTTTAAAACAGCAAGAGGAGAGCTGGGAGTTTTACAGTTTAAAACAGCGAGAGGAGAGTTGGGTGTTTTATAGTTTAAAACAGAGAGAGGAGAGCCGGGAGTTTCACTGTTTAAAACAGCGAGAGGAGAGCCGGGAGTTTTACAGTTTAAAACAGCAAGAGGAGAGTTGGGGGTTTTATAGTTTAAAACAGCGAGAGGAGAGCCAGGAGATTCACTGTTTAAAACAGCAAGAGGAGAGCCGGGAGTTTTACAGTTTAAAACAGCGAGAGGAGAGCCGGGAGTTTTACAGTTTAAAACAGCGAGAGGAGAGTTGGGGGTTTTATATTTTAAAACAACGAGAGGAGAGTTGGGGGTTTTATAGTTTAAAACAGTGAGAGGAGAGCCGGGATCTTCACTGTTTAAAACAGCGAGAGGAGAGCCAGGAGTTTCACTGTTTAAAACAGTGAGAGGAGAGCCGGGAGTTTTACAGTTTAAAACAGTGACAGGAGAGCCGGGATCTTCACTGTTTAAAACGGCAGGAGGAGAGCCGGGAGTTTCACTGTTTAAAACAGCGAGAGGAGAGCCGGGATTTTCACTGTTTAAAACAGCGAGAGGAGAGCCGGGATTTTCACTGTTTAAAACAGCGAGAGGAGACCAGGAGTTTTACAGTTTAAAACAGCGAGAGGAGAGCCAGAAGTTTCACTGTTTAAAACAGCGAGAGGAGAGTTGGGGGTTTTATAGTTTAAAACAGTGAGAGGAAAGCCAGGAATTTCACTGTTTAAAACAGCGAGAGGAGAGCCGGGAGTTTTACAGTTTAAAACAGCGAGAGGAGAGCCGGGAGTTTTACAGTTTAAAACAGCGAGAGGAGAGCCGGGATCTTCACTGTTTAAAACGGCAGGAGGAGAGTTGGGTGTTTTACAGTTTAAAACAGTGAGAGAAGAGCCGGGATTTTCACTATTTAAAACAGCGAGAGGAGAGCCGGGATTTTCACTATTTAAGACAGCGAGAGGAGAGCCGGGAGTTTTACAGTTTAAAACAGCGAGAGGAGAGCCGGGAGTTTTACAGTTTATAACAGAGAGAGGAGAGCCGGGATTTTCACTGTTTAAAACAGCGAGAGGAGAGCTGGGAGTTTTGCAGTTTAAAACAGCGAGAGGAGAGCTGGGATTTTCACTGTTTAAAACAGCAGAGGAGAGCCGGGTGTTTCACTGTTTAAAACAGTGAGAGGAGAGCCGGGATTTTCACTGTTTAAAACAGCGAGAGGAGAGCCGGGATTTTCACTGTTTAAAACAGTGAGAGGAGAGCCGGGAGTTTTACAGTTTATAACAGCAAGAGGAGAGCCGGGATTTTCACTGTTTAAGACGGTAAGAGGAGAGCCAGGACACACAGAGAGTGGACCTGCATGAGAAGGGCAGTGGTGGTGGGAGATAAAAACCGGTGGCACAGAGTCCCTTCAACCTGTTTCTACCTGTCAGAGCCAGAGTGTGACGTTACAGAAAAGCAGGTAGGTGATTGAGGGGGTATCTCTTCCGTGTCAAGTGGTTTAAATCAGGAGTCATTATAACAGCTGAAAAGTACAGTTAAGAAATTCACTTTTAAAATATTTACCATCCAAATTTATTAATGAAATAAGAATAGAGATGGCTGGGCAGACGATGTGTTGCATCTGTAGTATGTGGGGGCTGGTGGTCTGCAGCTCGAGGAATTTCCGCTCATAGTTGATGAGCTGGAGTCGGAACTGCAGACATATCAGGGAGGGGGAGAGTTATCTGGACACTGTGTTTCAGGAGGCAGTCACATCCTTAGATTAATTACATCAAATTTGGTCCATGGTCAGGGACAGGAGGGTGTGACTGTGAGTGAAGCAAGTATGGGGATCCAGAATTTAGTTTGGAGGAGCCTAAGCCGGTGCCCTTGTCCAATAGGTACGAGGTTCTTGCTCCCGGTGTGGACGAGGGCACAGATTGCAGGGAGGATGAGCAACTACGAGCAGCTCTGGGCTAAATTAAAAAGCAGAGCCACAGAAATTAGAACCAGAATAAGTAATAATGGTAAAAAGCCAAAACTTAAGGCTCCTTATCTGAATGCACACAGCATTTGTAACAAGATAGCTGAGTTGGTGGCACAGGTAGAAATAAATGGGTATGACTTGATAACGATTACAGAGACAGGGTTGCAGGATGACCAAACTGGGAACTCAACATTCAAGGGTATTCGACATTCCGGAAAAATAGGCAAAAAGGAAAAGGAGGTGGGTAGCTTTCTTGATAAAGGAAGGTTATCAGTGTGGCGGTAAGTAGTGATATAGGTGCAATAGATTGTGATGTAGAATCAGCTTGGGTGGAAATAAGGAATAGCAAGGAGATGAAGTCACGGGTGGGAGTCGTCTATAGGTCCTGAAGAGTTGCCTCACTGTAGGACAAAGTATAAATCAGGAAATAATGGAGGTGTGTGAGAAGGGCGTTAAAATTATCATGGGTGATTTAATCTGCATATTGGCAGGGGTAACGTGGAAGACGAATTTGTAGAGTGCATCAGGAATTGTTTCTTAGAGCAATACATTGCAGAACCTACCTGAGAACAGGCTATTTTAGATCTAGTAATGTGCAATGAGGGAGGAAGAGATCTCGTAAGTTAAGGATCCTTTCAGGGATCGCAATCACAACATGGTAGAATTTCAAATTCAGTTTGAGGGCGAGCAACTCAGATCTCAAACCAGTGTCCTCAACTTAAATAAGGGCAATTGCAGAGGTATGAAGAAAGAGTTGTCTAAAGTGGGCTGGCAAAATAGACTAAGGGGAAGGTCAGTGGATGAGCAGTGGCAAACATTTAAGCAGATATTTCATAATGCTCAGCAAAAATTTATCCCGGTCAAAAAGAAGGACTCGATGAGAAGGATGAACCACCCGTGGTTAACAAGGGTGGTCCCAGGAGAATATTCAATCAAAAACTAAGGCATACAAAGTGGTGAAAACTAGTGATAGGCCTGAGGATTGGGAATTTTTTAGGAACCAGCTGTGGATGACTAAAAAGCTAATAAAGAAGGAGAAAAATGTATATGAAAGTAAATTGGCAAGAAATATAAGGGCATATAAAAAGAGTGTTGCTAAAGTGAGCATGGGACCCTTGGGAGGGTGCAACTGGAGAAATGATAATAGGGAACAGAGAAATGGCAGATAACTTAAACCAATTAAACCAATATTTTACACTGGTCTTCATGGTACAGGACACTTTAACATTCCAAAGATATCAGATAAACAAGGAGCTAATGGGAGGAAAGATCTTGTAACAGTCTCTATCACAAGAGACAAAGTATTTGACAAACTAATGGGACTAAAGGCAGACAAGTCACCAGGGCCTGATGGCCTGCAACCAAGGGTTTTAAAGGAAGTGGCTGGAGAGATAGTGGAGGCATTGGTCAAAATATTCCAGAACTCACTGGATTCCGGGAGGGTCCCAGCGGAATGAAAAAACACTAATGTGACACCCCTGTTCAAGAAGGGAGGGAGACAAAAAACAGGAAACTATTGGCCAGTCATCCTAACATCTGCTAGAGTCCATTATTAAGGAAGAAATAGCAGGACATTTAAAAAAGTTTAAAGCAATCAGAGTCAACATGGTTTTGTGAAAGGGAAATCATGTTTGACAAATTTACTAGAGTTCTTTGAGGATATAACAAGCTAAGTTGATAAAAGGGAACCAGTAGATAAGACCATAAGACATAGGAGCAGAAATTAAGCCATTCGGCCCATCGAGTCTGCTCCACCATTCAATCATGACTGATAGGTTTCTCAATCCCATTCTACCGCCTTCTCCCCGTAACCTTTGATCCCCTTACCAATCAAGAACCTATCTATCTCGGTCTTAAATACACTCAATGACCTGGCCTCCACAGCCTTCTGTGGCAATGAATTCCATAGATTCACCACTCACTGGCTAAAGAAGTTTCTTCTCATCTCTGTTCAAAAGGGTCTTCCCTTTACTCTGAGGCTGTGCCCTCGGGTCCTAATCCCTCCTACTAATGGAAACATCTTCCCCACATCCACTCTATCCAGGCCTTTCAGTATTCTGTAAGTTTCAATCAGATCGCCCCTCATCCTTCTAAACTCCATCGAGTATAGACCCAGAGTCCTCAAACGTTCCTCATATGTTAAGCCTTTCATTCCTGAGATCGTTCTCGTGAACCTCCTCTGGACCCTCTCCAGGGCCAGAACATCCTTCCTGAGATACGGGGCCCAAAATTGCTCACAATATTCTAAATGTGGTCTGACCAGAGCCTTATAAGGCCTCAGCAGCACATCTTTGCTTTTATATTCTAGTCCTCTCGAAATAAATGCCAACATTGCATTTGCCTTCCTAATTACTGACTCAAAAAAGTTTAATGCAATCAAACAGAGTCAACATGGTTTTGTGAAAGGGAAATCATGTTTGACAAAGTTCAACTCAGACGGACAACTAAAAGTGAACTCCAGCAGGCAACATTCAAAATGCTCAGGTCATTGTGGTGAGTGTGACAGGTGAAGGATCCGCCTGTGAGAACGCTTGCATGAGACTCCAAAAGGCCCTGCCACACACACACACATACGCATACACATACACACACTTCTCCCTCTAGAATTGCCCGTTGGCCAGCTGTTCCCTCTGCGGTGACAGAGGATGAGGTTGGAGGGGCTCACTAGCAAAGAGGACTTGAAGGGAAAGGACAGCCTCTGAGATTAACCTTAAGAGAATCTTGGACTAGGACTCCCAAGTCCCTTTGCACTCCAGATTTCTGAATTCTCTCACCATTTAGAAAATAGTCTATGCCTCTATTCTTCCTACCAAAGTGCATGACTTCACACTTGCCCACGTTGTATTCCTTCTGCCACTTCTTTGCCCATTCTCCTAACCTGTCTAAATCCTTCTGCAGCCTCCCTGCCTCCTCAATACTACCTGTCTCTCCACCCATCTTTGTATCATCTGCAAACTTAGCCAGGATGCCCCCAGTTCCTTCATCTAGATCATTAATGCATAAAGTGAAAAGTTGTGGTCCCAACACTGACCCCTGCGGAACTCCACTAGTCACTGGCCGCCATCCTGAGAAGGACCCCCTTATCCCGACTCTCTGCCTCCTGCCAGACAGCCAATCTTCTATCCATGCTAGTACCTTGCCTCTGACACCATGGGCTCTTATCTTACTGAGCAGCCTCCTGTGCGGCACCTTGTCAAAGGCTTTCTGGAAGTCCAAGTAGATAACATCCATTGGCTCTCCTTTGTCTAACCTACTCGTTACCTCCTCAAAGAATTCTAACAGATTTGTCAGGCATGACCTCCCCTTGATGAAACCTTGCTGACTTTGCCCTATTTTACCAGCACTTCCAAGTATTCTGAAATCTCATCCTTAATAATGGACTCTAAAATCTTACCAACAAATGAGGTCAGGCTAATCAGCCTATAATTTCCCGCCTTTTGCCTCACTCCCTTCTTAAACAGGGGGGTTACATTAGCGATTTTCCAGTCCTCTGGGACCCTCCCTGACTCCAGTGATTCCTGAAAGATCAACATTAACGCCTCCACTATCTCTTCAGCTATCTCCTTCAGAACTCTGGGGTGTAATCCATCTGGTCCAGGTGATTTATCCACCTTCAGACCTTTCAGTTTTCCTAGCACCTTCTCCTTGGTAATGGCCACCATTTGTAGTGTATTTGGATTTCCAGGAGGCATTCAATAAGATGCCACATAAAAGGTTATTGCACAAGATAAGAGCTCATGGTATTGGGGGTAATGTAGTAGCTTGGATTGAGGATTGGTTAACACACAGAAGACAGAGAGTCAGGATTAATGGGTCTTTTTCAAGTTGGAAAGACGCAACTAGTGGAGTGCCACAAGGATCAGTTCTAGGGCCTCAATTATTTACAATGTATACTCATGACTTGGAGGTGGGGACAGAGAGTAATGTATCCAAATTTGCTGACAATACAAAAATAGGTGGGAGAGCATGTTGTGATGAGGGCATAAGGAATCTGCAAGGGGATATAGACAGGTTAAGTGAGTGGACAAAGACTTGGCAGATGGAGTTTAACGTAGGAAAGTGTGAGGTCTTGCACTTTGGTAGGAAAAATCAAAAGGCAGTCTGTTATTTAAATGGAAGAGGCTCCAAAAAAGTGTAGCTGGCTACCACAGAGGGTTCTTGTGCATGAAACACAAAAAGTTAGCATGCAGGTGCAGCAAGTACTTAAGAAGGCAAATGGAATTTTGGCCTGTATTGCTAATGGGTTGGAGTTTAAAAATAGGGAAGTCTTGTTACAGCTGTACAGGGTGATGGTGAGGCCGCACCTGGAGTACTGTGTACAGTTTCGGTCCCCGTATTTAAGAAAGTATATACTGGCATTGGGGACAGTTCAAAAGAGACTCACTAGGCTGATTCCTGGGATGAAGAGGTTGGCTTATCAAGAACAGCTAAACAGGTTGGGCCTTTATTCATTAGAGTTTAGAAGAATGAGGGGTGATCTTATTGAACTGTACAAGGTTCTGAGGGGGCTCAACAGGGTAGATGTTGAGAAGATGTTCCCACTAGTGGGGGAATCTCAAACTAGGGGAAATAGTTACAGAATAAGGGGACACTCATTTAAAACTGAGATGCGAAGGAATTTCTTCTCTCAGAGAGTAGTGAATGTCTGGAATTCTCTACTTCAGAGAGTTGTGGAGGCTAGTTCACAAAGCATTTAAAGAGGAGGTAGATAGATTTTTAAAATATCGGGGAGTTGAGGGCTATGAGGAGCTGAGGCCTGGAGCAGATTGACCATGATCTTATTGAATGGTGGGGCAGTCTTGAGGGGCCGAATAGCCTACTCCTGCTCCTATTTCTTATGCTTTTATGATAGATTTCTACCTACCAAAGGTATGAAGGAATATATGGCAAAGGCAGAGAGGTATAGAGATATGTCTACAGATCAGCCACAATCTCACTGAATAGTGGAACAGGCCCAAGGGACTAAATAGACTACTCCTGTTCCTAGGTATAAACAGATAATTTGGTCTTAAATAGGGAACATCATTTTGAAATTTCCCAATGACTCTAATGTATGGGCTGTTTGGTAAAATAATATAAATGTCCAGGCTGGTGGAATGGGCAGATTCATTTGCAGAAATCTCAGGTAAAAAAATTTGGATGAATAAAAAAGGGGCATACACTAAAAAGAAAGACACTGAACAACAAACAGAGAGAGATTAGGGCTTCAAATATATAACTCCTAGAGTGCAGATAAATGAAGCCATAAGAAAGCCCAACAGCATTTTGGGTTCACGAGAATGGACTTGACAGTACATGTGAGATGATAAATTTGCATACTCAGCATTGATTAGGTCATATTTAGAGTTTTGGGCAAACTATGGATGCTATTAAAAGACAGAGAGTACATCTTAGAAATTATAGTTATGAGAAGAGGCTTAAAATATTGGGACTATTTCTACTGGAGCAGGTTGAATGGAGATTTTTTCAAGCTACATGGGGTTTCAATAGAGTGAATAGGGAAAGAATATTTCTTCTGGTTGGAGAGTCAGTGACAAGGGATCATCAATTTAACACTGTCACTGAGACAGGTTCGCAGAAATGTCTTGTGCTGAGAGCTGGTGAAGCAAGCAATTATTTGCCACAGGAATATGAGCATTGATTCTTAAGAGAAAATTGGATAAGTATTTGAAGCAGAAAAAGATAGAAGGTTATAGGGAGAGATCAGGACAGATGGGATTAGTTTATTCTCGCAAAGAGCCAGAGACATAGTGGGCTGAATGGCCTTCTCCAACCCTGTTAACTGTGCAGGTCATAGGTGCAAATATTGCACAAAGCATCAGTTCAAAAATTCACTGAATATTTATCATATGGCTTTATCACAACCAATCTTAGCTTCATTCAACTTTGACCTTTCCTAAGTTGTGATTTACTTGCAAAAGAGTTTCAAGGTGGGAGAGATTCAGAAATATTGAATCTCATGCAAAAAGACTGCAGTACAATGCAAGGAATCTTTATTCCAACCAGGAATCCCAGAGCTTCCAGTGAAAGCTGGGAAGTTCCATTGGGTAGACAGTTGAATGACTCACTGCATAGAGCACAAACTGTGTCTGTTGAAAGAGACAGTTAAAATCACAAGGAAGTGGTGTTGATGCCAGGGCTTTCTGAAAACCGTGGGCTTGGATCGTCTGCATCTGATTCATGGGGAGCGGAGGGATGAGAAGGGATTAGTGGAGGAGAAGGTGGGATGAAAGGTGATAGGGGAAGGAAGGGGGATATGGGGGGGGTAGGGGAATAAGTGAGGGAGGGAGAGGTGAGGGAAAGAGAAGAGGGACAGATGGGAGAAAGTGAAGTGAAGGAGAAGGAAAGGGAACATTTTTAAAATGTGGCGAATGTTTTGAGCTAAACAGAAATTGATAGATACTATAAAGTATTATAGCAGCCCAGCTGGTACTGAAGTATCTTGAGAATCTACATGTGCTGCTATGACAAAAGCTGCATTCAACTAACCCAGACTCCGCTTTGAGCAAATCGATCAGGCTTTCGAGCATTTTGAATGATTTGTAAGATAGGGATAATAAAGCACCAACTAGCGGTGCGACAGGTGAGTGTTTGACACCTCGACATTGGAATTCCCGCATTTCCCATAGGAAACATTCCAGTGGAATTTTACAATGGACAAGTAATATATGTACAAAATTGTGTTGATTAATTCTGCAAATTACTTTGTGTATTTCTTTGAATTTCTCCAGTTTATTTCAAGACTAATGGGTGTCAAATTGCAAAGCACAACCAATAGATCAACATCAAATCCGGGATACAAAATGCAGATACGACAGGGGACCTATGTGAATTAGCATGTGTTTGAGAAAAAAGCTCCATAAGGGAGGCCATTCACAAAATAGATTACTGGCCCTTTTTCTAATCTCTTGCCTCCCCTGATTAACGCATCAGGTATTGTTTGCAGAAGCCCCAAAATTCTGGGTGCAAAAAAAGCCCTGGTGTTCCCCGAGCATGTCATGTTGGCTTTGCACTATGCAGCAGTGTTAGCTCGGGGTCCCAGGTGTGTAGTCGGTGCCAGAACCACATTGTGTCACCCGACCAAAGCATTTAGCTGCTGCTCTGCTGCAAGTTAGCTGCAAGCAAAAAGATTCAACAGAGCCAACAGAAGTCCTAGACTTCCCTTTAACAACAGCTTCCACGACTCTACAAAAGTACGAAAGCAAGAAATTCCAAATGAATGAGTGCAGAGTTTTCGAACTAGCAGTAAATGTGTTATAAATCCTATCCAGTCAGTCAAAGCAAATATTAGTTTGGCCTTTGTCCATTACCTCCTAGCATTGGGTTTTTTTCATTGAGAAATACAAGGGACTAGTCTGTGGTAACGGTATCCTCATGTAGAAAGTGCAAAAGGTCTGGATATGGTAAAGCTGAGGATTAGAGGGAACTCTCAAGTATAATTCAAACCCTAATCCGATGTTCCCACCCCCAATGAGGATGCATTATTTTCTATTTCATTCCGACACTCAATAGGAGTTTGTAATTACTGCTAATTTCATTTGTGTTCCATATGGGGTAATTCCTATATGCTTTTAAAATGCTGATGGATTGCTCATTTCTCATACAAAGGGAGGAATGCATGACAAAAATCAAATTTCCCTCAAGGAATGAAAAGGGATTCAAGACAACAACACTTGGTGTAGGCTTAAATCCCAGTGTCTAGAAGTGGCTGTGAGAGGTTTGAAACTCCTCCTGAACCATCACTACTGCTAGCCACTTGCCATGGAGACAGAAAACTTCCAATCTGATCGGGACCTGCCTTTCCTGATTGGTAATGCTCAAAGCACCAAGGCAGGTCATGGGTTCATTCCTGAGACTTGAGCACATAATCTAGGTTGACACTTCAATGTAGTATAAAGTAAGTGCTGCATGTCAGAGATGGGCTTGTAAAGTTTTCTTGGCCAATAACCACCCCTCAACCAACACATTGCCGAAAATACATTATTTTGGTCATTTATCTCAATGCTGTTTCTGACATCTTGCTGCATGAAAACAGGCTGCTGTGTTTAGCTAACTTTCAAATATGAAGTACTTTGTTCATCATGAAGCTCTTTCAGACCGCTTGAGGATGTGAAAAACAGAATTTAAATAGAAATGAAATTTTCGCTTTTAAATCAGTAGTTACCTGGATCTCTGGTCTGGCAACCAACAGCAAAATATTCCTGCTTTCCTCACTGGAGAGTAACGCCACTGCTTCCTCCCGGTCTTGGACATCCTTGCCATTTATCTGCAAGGAGGATTAGATCAAAACAAAAAGCATAACATTTATTTTCACAGAGTCAACACTGAACATTGTAAAATGCAAATTACAGCTCATCTGTGTTAAGAATTGACATGGCTTTTCACACAAAAGACTCCACTTTGTGATCACAGCAGTAAGTGCCGTCACTCAATTAAGTGCTTACTGCACAAGTTGTTATCGATTGGTGAAGGTAGCTGGACATCAGAGGAAGCCGTAATGTTCATAAATGTCCAACATGTGCCCCAGCGACATACATCCAGCAACACAATTAACTGGCAGATGACAGGTGACGTTCATCTTTTTCCCTTCAGAGTAATGGAATTGTCAGTCAGAGATAATAGTGCTGGAACTGGAATCAGTCAACCTCCTCCACACTTATGGGGGATCTAATTAGAAAGAATGCAGCATTAGCTCACAACATGAGGCGGTGTTGCATTGCTTACAGGCCCAGTGCTGATTTCCCTTTCATTGAAACACTTCAGACCGATGTGAAACTTGGGACTGAATTTAAAATGTCCTCCTCTGGGCTGTGACAGATAAACATGGTGCGGACAAAGTTGTTAATGTCTGCAGGTGATTATGCAGAGGAAGAAACAGGCTGTAAATAAATATTTGAAAAGCAGGAACCTTTTGAAAGAACCTTTGAAATTCCAAATCAAAGAAAAAGGCTTCAAGTGAATTCTAAAGTTACGGCATTTTGGAGTGCCAGTGAGAACAGAAACAATTTGAATATAGTTGTAGCGTACGGCACATCCAGTTTAATGTCCTGTTTACCCCACCAGAATAGGTAACTGACTGACCCCCATTCCCCCACCTGCCATAGGAAAGAAACCTCATGATACTCTACCATTTCCATTAATGTCAGATGCAAGTATTGTCAAACCCCTGCCACAGTCAATGAATGAGCATGTCCCACATTCAAAAAATTCTATTAAGGATCATTGTTCCATACTTGAAACTCATACTGCTACCAATTATACCATCTCCCAATTTCCCCAATACACAATGCTGTACATCACCAAGAATTGGGAGATTTTCACCGATCAAAGTCACATTTGTGATTTGATCCTCAATTGTAAAATTACAAAAATACTGATGTCTGTGAACTTCACATTATCCCTTTCGTTGTACAGATTTTTATTTTAAAATGCACGTTGAGCCAACTGCATTATATTTTTTAGTATATGTTCATGCACAGATCTCATGAATTTTAGCTTACTGATGTGCTTTGTATCAAACAGACTAAATATCAATGACAAAGCTTCCAGCAATTTAAAGCAGTCTTTGAATCTCCAGCAAATCTGGCTGCACATCACATGGTTGGCACTTGTCTGAGTCTTCATTCGCATCCAATTTCCCTCAGACTGGTGGTCTAGCTGTGTCACTGCCTTATAACTAATACTCTTCACATTTAATCAACAGGAAACAACTGCTGTACTTACCCTGCAGAAAAGAAAGCTATAGTCTCACTATGTGCTTTGCAAGTCACAGAACCTCTATTTCTTTGCCAGATCAAGTATTGCATGTAAATTGCATGCAACCTACAACTTATGGAACTAGTAAAGAAAAAATATTCCTTTCATAAAACTATGTTTATTTGTATTTTTTTCACTCTTAACATTTCCAGTCACTGAGTTACAAAATGAGTAGCCACAGAATTGCCAGGGTAGCCTCCCTCTAATGATTTACAGAGACAATAACAAACCATAGTCAAACACTATACCAACTATCCTTTAATGCCCAAGCTCAGGAGTATTTGCTACTACACCAACATGATGTTTTACACATTAATGCTTGTCAAACCTCTGAGTGAGATTACCCAATCTTATCTGATCAACAAACACAACTGCAATCAGCAAAGAAAGCAAATGGTTATCCTATTAGCACAGACTGAAGTCAAACTCAGATCTGTCTTCCCAATGAGAATGGTTGAATTCACTCAGATATAAAGACATTTGCAGGATGTGCAACTCGAACAAAAGCCTAAAGAATTGGTCAACAATCTAGTAGATTAAAATAAAAACATGTCATCCTGGTTTTAAAAAAACATGCCATTACAAGTTTAGGACTTCCATAAGAACCTGCCCAATGTCATGGTTTCAAATCTCGTACAGTCACTGTGTAAACGAAAATCCAGCAAAATGGACAACAGCAACTCACATTTATAAAGTACCTTTGATGCAGTGAAACATCCCAAAACACTTGACAGGAGCTTTATCAAATAAAATTTGACACTGAGCCACAGGAAGAGACATTAGGACAGGGGACTAATTCATCCAAGATTATGTTTTTAAGAAGCATCTTAAAGGAAGAAAGATAAAGAGATTTATGAAGGGGATTTCAGAGCTTAAGGCTTAAGCAGTTGAAGGCATGGCTGCCAATGATGGACTGATTAAAAGTGTGGTAATACAAAGGCCAAAATTGGAAGAGATCTCTGAAGATTGTAGGGCCGAAGGTGGTTTCAAACATGGGGGATGGGGGCAGGGTGGGGAGGTAGGGGAGTGGGGGGAGGGGAAGTTAGGGTGGTGGATGGAGGTGGTGACAAAAATGAGAATTTCAAAAATCGAGCCATTGCCAGAATGAGATCCTGTCAAAGTCAGCAAGCCCAGGGGTGATGGGCGAATAGGATTTGGTGCAACCTCAGGTACAGACAGCAGACTAGTTTTAAAGAGGCTGGAAGGAGTCACACTTGCCCAATTGCCAGTATCAATAACAACTTCATTTAAATGCCTGAGAAAAGCCACTTGGAATCGACCGGCTGGCAGATAAACGTTGTCTTGCCACAGATGACCGGATCTACTAAGACTCCATTGTCAAGCTAGCAAAATTCAAAATTTCAGACACATTCTGAACTTATCACACCAGGCTCCAAAAATACTCTTCAGCTTGGCAAAGTCTTTCATATAACCCACCAGCCCTCCACCAGAACAACTGGTAGTGGTAGAAATGTTAACAGCTGGTCAATTCAAATGAAGCAGCAGCTCCCATAGCCAAATTACAATTATTTGCAATACTGGGAAGCCATTAGAGATTTTGCAGGAACATTAGGAACTCAAGTAGGGCTACTCAGCCCTCAAAGAAATTCTGCCATTTAGTTAGATCTTGGCTGATCTGTACATCAAGTCGATTTAGCCTCCTTTGATCCATGTTCCTCACAAGTTATTTTTAAGAAATCAATCTCAGTCTTTATTCTCTGGCATCCACAACTTTTTCCTTTGGAACTCAAGTGGGGAGATCCAGGTCTCCATTACTGTTTGTGTGAAAAATTGTTCCCTGATTCCTTAATGTCTTATGCCCCTTTGTTCTGGATTCCCACACCAGAGGGAAAAGCTTCTCTGGTATCTATCCTATCAAAGCCTTTTATTGTTTTAAATGCCTAGCTTGATCACTTCTCAATCTTCTAAACTCAAAGGAATAAAATCCAAGTTCACAGAATCATACAGCAGGAGGCACTCAGTGCATTGTGCCTCTACTAGGTCTTTGGAAGAGCTACTCATTTAGCCACACTCCCTGCAGTCCAACAAGCTTTTCATTTTCAAATATAAATCAAATTCACTTCTGAAAATTACTATTGAATCTACTTCAAAGCAGAGCATTCCAGATCATAATTTTTTTGACAGTTACCATAATGTATCTTCAGGTTACCAACCCCACTGCCAGTGGAAACAGTTTTTCTCCATTGACTCTATCGAAACCCTTCAAACTTTTGAACACCTTTATTCAATCTTCCTTTAACCTTCTCTGCTCTAAAGGGGGACATTCACAGCTTCTCTCATCTCTCTACAGAACTGAAATCCCTCATCCCTGGTTATCATTCTAGTAAAACTGCTCTGGACTCTCTCTAAGGTCTGATATCCTTCTGAAAGTGTGGAGCCAAGAAAGGGAAACAATACTCTAGCTGAGGCCTTACCAGCGATTTATAACCTTTTAGCAGAAATTTCTAGCTTCTGGTACTCTTATGCATCTACTTATAGAGCACAGGATCCCACATGAATTCTTAACATCTTATCAACTTGTCCTACCAGCTTCAGGCGATTGTGTACATGAACCCAAGGTTCTCTGTCCCTGCACTCCCTTTAAAATTGTACCATTTTGTAAATTATAAACTTTTCCTCAGCCCAGCCATCTTCAGCTGCTCCATCATAAGGTCAGAAGTGGGGGTGTTCGCTGATGATTACACAATGTTTTTCAGCACCATTCATGACTCCTCAGGGACTGAAACAGTCCACTTCCAAATGCTGCAAGACCTGGCAAGTAACATTCACACCACACAAGTGCGAGGCAATGACCATTTCCAACAAGAGAGAATCTAACCATCGCCCCTTGACCTTCAATGGCATTACCATCATCGAGTATCCCAGTACTAACATCCTGGGGGTTAAAGTTGACCAGAAACTGAACTGGATTAGCCATATAAATACCGTGGCTACGAGAATAGGTCAGAGGCTAGGAATCCTGCGGCAACTCACCTCCTGACTCCCCAGAGCTGTCCACCATCTACAAGGTACAAGTCAAGAGTGTGAAGGAATACTCTCTACTTGCCTAGATGAATCCAGCTCCAACAACACTCAAGAAGTTTGACACCATCCAGGACAAAGCAGTCCGCTTGATTTGCACCCCATCCACAAACATTAACTCCCTCCACCAACACACGCTTCAGCTTTAAAGAAGGGTCACATGGACTCGAAACATTAACTCTGTTTCTCTCTCCATAGATGCTGCCAGACCTGCAGGGTTTTTCCAGCATTTTCTGTTTTTGTTTCAGATTTCCAGCATCTGCAGTATTTTGCTTTTATATTATTGTACCATCCACAAGACACATTACAGGAGCTCACCAAGGCTCCTTGGACAGCACCTTCCAAACCCACAGCCGCTACCATCTAGAAGGACAAGGGCAGCAGATATATGGGAATACCATCACCTGGAAGTTCCCCTCCAAGCAACACACCATCCTGACTTGGAAATATATCACCGTTCCTTCACTGTCACTGGGTCAAACTCCCTCCCTAACAGCGCTGTGGATGTACCTACACCACATGGACTGCAGCGGTTCAAGAAGGCAGCTCACCACCACCTTCTCAAGGGCAATTAGGGATGGGCAATAAGCATTGGCCTAGCCAGTGATGCCCAAATCCCATGAATGAATTAAAAAAAATTCCACTTCCTTCCTTCCAAAATGCATCAATTCACATTTTCAACATAAAATTTCATCTGCCGTGTGATACTTTACCAGTCTACCTACGTCCTCCTAAAGTCTGCGGCTATTCTCCTCATTGTTTCCTACATTTTGAGCTTTGTCACCTGAAAAATTTTTAAATTATGCTCGTCAAGTTCATTAACATAAATCAAAATGAGCCGTGGTCCTAATATTCCACCCCCTGGGAGATGCTGTGTGCTTCCCTCCAGCTTGGAACATCGGGGGCGGGATTCTCCGGCCCGCCCACTGCCTGGATCGTCTCGGCTCCACCGAAAGCTGGGCCACCAATTCTCCGGCAGGGGGTCCCGCCCGTGACAGGGCTGGAAAATCCCCTGGCCCTAGCTGAGTTTTGACGTCCATTGCAGAGATAAAATGGGCTATGAGCAAACTGAAAGAAACTGAAATTAATCAGCATGCTTTATGAAATATGGACTTTCTCCTTTGTACAAGTGTAAAGGCACCGCTCACAATTTCACACTGGCCTGCGAGCAAGGGGTCATGTAGAAGAACGAACGCCCAATGGGTTTCACTGTAAAAAAGCAGCTATTTTTTCGACAATGTCTTTTATTTTCAAAATCTCGTTTTTGGTGCATGTCCACGCTTCTGCATGGAGAATGCTATTTGACAGGGTCCAGCCTGATTGTTGCTATGGCGATAACAGTCTGTGTAGCTGGTCCAGACGTGGTATGGCACCAGCTGTGGGGCTGCTTTCATCACATGAAACTGGTAGACAGCCCGGCGGAATAAAACCTGCTATCGGCTTATCTCCCAGGTGCAGCTTCGGATTTAGCTGTACATCTGAGGCTTGACCCTCAAAGCTCGCCACCTGCTTGACTTTTTTTTTTGTGCGTGTTGCTCATGTTGCCTTAAGCCTCCTGCTTCGGTTTCAGCCAGAGGGGGAGCGACATCAGTCAAACAAACGTTTTGAGCTTACCTGAACGATCCGATCCCCCTCTCTGATACGCCCATCTTTGGCGGCAATGCTATTCGGGTCAACCTGCAGAAAATAAAAAGGTTCAAGGTCAGGCGAATGAGGAAAGCATTAATGAAATGATTAAATTATTACCCCTTTCACAGTAAAGGATGGCGGGAGAATGGAGTTGTTGTGCAGATCAGCCTTAATCTAATCGAATGGCAGAGCAGGTCCAAGTAGCTGAATGGCTGACTCCTGCTCCTATGTCCCTACAATCCATGACCCTGTGCACTTCAATGCGATTTTACAGAACCCATGTTCCATCTTGTATCACACGCAGTAAGCTCGCTCCCCTTAGGATCTATACTTTGTGTGTGAATTTCTAACCCATACATTTTAACCAGTGCTCAATGTCAGGTACAGGAACTGTAAAACCGGTTGTGGAACATAGTGCAATTGGGACTCTGAAGGTGACTGATGTCCCCACTGGCTCCAGAGGAGGCTACAGATAAAGTGGAAGTCAATGGTGTAGGGAAATACAGCGAGACATCCAGGATCTGTCTATGAGTAGCAAATGTGGAGTGATAACTGGGCTCATTGAGCTCTCAGTCAGCCAGGCTGCACAGAGCAACTCCTAGGCACGCACTGTGTTTATGACACTCGCTCACAAGTTGGCCTTACATGAGGAGCATTGACTAGCATCACCTTAAACGATATCGTGCTCTGTATCAAAATGATCAGAATTATCAGCAGAATTCATCTACAGGCATACATAAGAAGAGAAGAGGCGTCTGGTGGGGGCAGAAACTGACAGAATTTTCAGACGGCTCCATAAGGAAGACAGGCTGAGTCGCTGGTGCATAAGGGCCAGTGGCCAACTGAAAGGTGGCATTGCTGGAGGTCTTTGAGTAGGACACTTAGATGTCCTGGACCCCTCTTGGCTAACAAACATTGTTTAGCACACAGGAATCTAAGATTGAGGGGAGGGGCAGGAAGCACGAGAGGAGAGAGACAGAGAACTGGCACAGAATGTGATGGGCCAAATCGCCTCCTCCTGTGCTGTAGCCATTCTACGAATTTATATCACTTAAAAATAGGAGCCTTGAAATAATGCACCTGCCCGGTGGCCTGAATATCTTGATTGTGATGACCAATTTCAGGGGGGGGGGGGGGGGGGGGGGGGGGGGTCTGACTCTGCATTGTTACACACCCTTGGCTAACCAAAACTTGACAGCCACCTGTGTCCCTCTTTACCATCTTTACATTTTGTGTCTAAATTCTCCTGGACCTGCGCAAAATCATCTTAATGCAAACACTGGTGTCTTGTGGGTATACACAGTCAGAACAGGAGCAGGTTTTCCTCTAAAACCTCCAGCTTCCCGAGCTGATCAAGTCTCATTGAGCGATAGCAGAGATTTTTTGGGCAGGTGCAAGGCAGAAGAGCTTTATCCTAGTAACCGGTCAGAAAGATGCTCCTAAGTGACACAGAGAGATAGAGATAGAGATGGGCCCAAGCCCCAAAAGTATCACTTAAACTAATAACTAAAATAACAGCATTTAATGCCCAGGGCTAGAGATCGATAAAATATTTGTACTCTGAAAGGACTGAAGTTTAAATCTGCAGCACTCCCCAACAGCGTGTGCTGCTCACTCGCTACTCTGTCAATGCTGACCAGTGACAGGAGCTTATCCAGTTCATGTAAAATTATACATCAGCACAATTTAGGGAAAATCACAATTTTCATACGACTTGATTATCTGTCAGATGCACTTGGGATAAACAGCAAATAAGGAGTTTTAAGAAAGGGGCCGACATTTAGATGTTCAGATGAGGCAGTGACTATCATGATTCATGGGCGCTCTCATCTGATACCAGTTCTTGATATTGTGTGTTGCAGAATTTGGGATGCAAATTATAATCCATCAGAGTCACCACTGTGCAGGGTTGAGTGATGACCCTGCCACTAAGGGCCACTCCTATCTGTCACCTTTGGCACGATCACTATCTCCAGCTATTCATTTCTCTCATTTTACTTTTGGATTCCTGTTTAAATGGGCAATATCTGTGTAATGTTCCCTTTTTGTTTCTCATTTGTGACAGGCTTTTGATATATTATTGCCGTACGCTCCTCACAATTTTCTTTTTTTAAACAATTGGAATCTTTGAATCATTTTAATCGGCATTATCAATGCCTCTTCCTTTGGGATGTCTGTAAATACATCTCCAGTCTGCTCAGATATATTCTAGGCTCTCAGTCTGCACAATCTCAGTGAAATAAATACTGTAAGTTCAGCATTAGAGCCTACATTAAAATAAATTAGACTGCTGTATTAACACAACACCACTTCCAAATGAGACAAGCGATATCATTCTGCTAACCAAGTTTCTCTTTGTCTTTTTAAAAAATTGTTAGCGGCCATTTCAATACTTAATTTAGCTTAAATTCTTCAATTATCTCCCCCAACTAAACACCCTGGGCATTAAGCTGGAAGATCAAAACTTGGCAGCATCTACACCAAGCAGGGGACCCCCTCACCCAGGGTCAGTGCCAGGCAGCGGGACCCCTCACCCAGGGTCAGTGCCAGGCAGTGGGACCCCCTCACCCAGGGTCAGTGCCAGGCAGTGGGACCCCCTCACCCAGGGTCAGTGCCAGGCAGCGCGACCCCCCACCCAGGGTCAGCACCAGGCAGCAGGACCCCCTCACCCAGGGTCAGTGCCAGGCAGCGGGACCCCTCACCCAGGGTCAGTGCCAGGCAGCGCGACCCCCCCACCCAGGGTCAGCACCAGGCAGCAGGACCCCCTCACCCAGGGTCAGTGCCAGGCAGCGGGACCCCCTCTGCCAGGGTCAGTGCCAGGCAGCGGGACCCCCTCACCCAGGGTCAGTGCCAGGCAGCGGGACCCCCTCACCCAGGGTCAGTGCCAGGCAGCGCGACCCCCCACCCAGGGTCAGTGCCAGGCAGCGGGACCCCCTCACCCAGGGTCAGTGCCAGGCAGCGCGACCCCCCACCCAGGGTCAGTGCCAGGCAGCGCGACCCCCTCTGCCAGGGTCAGTGCCAGGCAGCGGGACCCCCTCTGCCAGGGTCAGTGCCAGGCAGCGGGACCCCCTCTGCCAGGGTCAGTGCCAGGCAGCGCGACCCCCCACCCAGGGTCAGTGCCAGGCAGTGGGACTCCTCACCCAGGGTCAGCACCGGGCAGCAGAACCCCCACCCAGGGTCAGCACCAGGCAGCGTGACCCCCCACCCAGGGTCAGTGCCAGGCAGCGGGACCCCTCACCCAGGGTCAGCACCAGACAAGCGTTTCTCTGTCAGGTTACTGCCCAGGTGCCAATGTGTAAAATGATATCCATTAATTTCAGAATCGTTTATATTTCTAGGCTTTTCTCTCTCCCACTGTCCATTTTCGTGGTCCAAGGGACCTTTATAGGTGAGCTTTTTACTCCAAATAGAGGATGATTTTTCGCCCACTTTAAGGATCGACTGGATTAACTTGTGATGTTTTCTTTGTATCAAAACACAATGTGGTTGTCAAACAAGTAAACCCAAAGCTGCCCCACGAACCTAATGGAGTCTGGATGAGTATACCTACCCACAGCAACAAAGGTGTTAACTGCATTTGTTCCCTTGATACATAAAGGGTTAACAATAGGACCACAGACCCACATTTAGAATCATAGAAATTATAGCACAGAAGATGGCCATTTGGTTCATGAGATACATACCATTGTTAGCTTTCCAACTGTATCCAGCTCCATCCTCACCACCATATCCTTTTATACACTCCATTTTCTAATTCCATTCCCCTTTAAATGCCTCTGAAGCAGTCATCTTAAGTAAAATAAATCTTGGCACAGATGTATAGCTGCAGTCAGGGTGCAGTTGATTAAAACAAGAAACAAGCTGAACTGAACAGCGCTCCTGAATTATCTACATCTGTGCCTCAGGAATAAGCTGCTGGAGCTGGAAGATTTGAGCAGAGCAGGCACAGTCAGCATGGAATCAACTACGGATCTCCCGCATTTCTTGTTACCTGATGAACCATAGCCAGCACCCTCCCCATAACTTCTTCCCATAAAGTGCCTTTATTAGAAATGGCAAAGAGTACATCACAGAGATGGATTGTCAAAATTATGGGCCACCACAATGTACACATTTTAATTATTAATGCTGCATTCAACAGTGAATGCTCTTGATTGTGTTGAAGTGTAACACTTTCTAGATATAGACAATCTTGTCACTTCCCCGCCCCCCCCCCCCCCCCCACACACAATCACTCTTTCAATTAGGGCTCTGAATCTGGGGCCTGGACTGTTTGATGAAAGCTTTGTGTAAAAGCAGAGCGTGTGTGTGTAGCTAGCTCAATTTTTGCCACTTAATTTTTTTCTTTGCTCTGACAATGTTCGGTAATTAACATCTACCATTAAAGCATTTGCTTAAAATAAACAGGCTGTAATAATCATATCACCCGGGCAATGCAATTTACCACAGCAATTAGGAGTGACACCGCTTGGCGTGGCGCCAACCCTCAACACTCAGGTCCATTACAGGCCGTCGCTTGCTCACTTCCTTCCACAGCAACTTACCTCGCTGACATAGATCCCGCTATCATCCTCATCATCATCTGTTCTGTAGCAGACAGTCAGGCCCAGCTTCTCCTGGCTGCTGATGCGGCACAGTTCAACCTCCTGAAAGAAAACACACAGCACCAAGCCGTGAGTTAAGCTTCTTTGTTTCCCTCCTGGTCTTACACTGTGCCATAACTCGTTTCGCCTGTTTCCAAAGCACTGCATATTTCAGTCTCCAAAGGCACCTTTCTTTCCCCAGCAAATGCATATTCAGCTCGGCTGACAAATGAAAAAAATAAATCAGACTCCATATCGCATGCAATCATTGCAAACATTTTAATACGAAATCCTTCATGTCATATATAGTTGATGTTTGTAATAGCTGGTGCTAACTGGTTCCAGTGATGTGCCTTTATTTGAGAGTGACATGTTTATGATAGGTTTACCGAGAGAGATGTAAAATATTCGTTCAGCTTGAGACAGGAGGTCCGATTTAACACACAACAGTACCTTTACACAGTCGTAAAGTTATATCAATGTCTTAAAACTGGAAAAGTTTAAGCTTCCTCTCTAAACTTATGCCACTGAATGTATAGTCAGACAGAACATCGGACATGTGCCCTAAATGATATCAAATTACGCAAGTGAATGTGAAGATGCCTGAAGAGTAGAAAGCAGTGCCTAAGGTGGTCCTAAGTAAAGTGACAGAAAAGGGCAGCAAGAAGTGAAGGTTATGGAAGGAGATCTACCCAATCTATATTTACAAGGTGATGGAACAGATTCACCCGGCCACCTGCATCTCGTTCAAGGCAATGAGCATCATGAACTCCTCTGTGATATATTTCCAAGAGGGTCAGAGGTGAAGCTGCTCGCCTCCCCATCCCACTCCTTACAGCAAGTGCTCAACTATCAGTTCCCGGGGCATCCAGACTGCTGTGTATCTGCTGCTGCCCAGGGAAGGTTGACAAAGGCTGTGACCAAGTCCTCTAGCTCAAAGTATGCATGGGAAAAAGGGGGAAAAGAAGAATAAGGTTCCTTGCAGTTCTCGAACCATTTTCTCCTGCAAGCATCGATCTGCGTGTGTTTGCCTTGACAATGAGTGTTAGCAAGCCATTCTGTCACAGGAATCATCGCAGCTAAACCCAGTGCTGTCTTTATCCTCGAAGGAGGCACTGAATAGCAATTAAAGGCAGGAACCCAGGTTGATTTCATCCCTCTTTCTGGGTGTAACTGCCTCTATTATACAACAAGCCTTTAATATGCACTTATTTGCATTTGGATTGACAGAGAATAAGCTGGGGTTTGTTAGTCCACATGTTCCATCAAACAGATTCTAATCGGAAACATACTTATTGGAAAGCATAAGGGTATTCTTTAAAAATCTCCTATTCTTTCTCTTCCCAGAAGCTGATGGGGAGGTACGTTTCTTCTGAACATAACGCCCAAAAATTCTTCATGGGGCAACTATCAGTGGATTCTACCAATATTTCATAGTGCACTTACATGGATGAGTGCAGCTCCAACAATATTCAAGAAGACACTATCCAGGACAAGGCAGCTTGTTGATTGGCACCCCATCCACAAACATTCACCCCCACCAAAAACAATGCACAGTGGCAACTGTGTGTACCATTTACAAGACGCACTGCAGCAACTCACCAAGGCTCCTTCTACAGCACCTTCCAAACCTATGACCTCAATCACTTAGAAGGATGAGTGCAGCAGATGCTTGGGAACACCACCTTTTGCAAGCTCCCCTCCAAGCCACACATCATCCTGACCTGGAACTATATTGCTGTTCCTTCACTGTTGCTGAGTCAAAGTCCTAAACTCCTTAGCAGCGCTGTGGGTGTTCCCATATCCCACGGACTAGTGATTCAAGGCAGCGGCTCACCACCACCTTCTCAAGGGCAATTAGGGATGGGCAATAAATGCTGGCCTCACCCATATCCTGTGAAAGAATTAAATAAAACAAAAACTTATTCTGCTGTATCTCCGTGTACAAGAATGTAGAGCCCAACTTGTGTGTTTTGTGTGGAAATGTTTCACTTTAGTGACCCACATCATGCAATGAAGAATAGGAATGGTTAAGAGTTAAAGAGACAGGGAAAAGCAGAATCAAAGAGAGAGTGGGAAAGAGAAAAGCAGCTGGAGAAACAAAGCAGAAGGAAAACAAATTAAGCTGGAGATTAAAAACAGAAATGGAAACAGCAAAACTCACAATTACTAAATCAAAGAGTTCCTTTTGACATTCCCAATGGCATAGATTAACCAACCCTGACAACATGGAATCCAACAATTACAGAAAATATTATATAGAAAGGGCATTGTCATGTGGGAAAATGGATTGAAGTAAAAATTATTAAAAATAATGAAATGGAATAGCTCCCTTTACAATCCTGCGACATCCATAATTATTGTTCAGTTGCCATTTTATTGCAATTTTCTTCTCCTCAACTTTAAGCCAAGGTATTTTACCAAATAAATGACTGTATTACCTCACGTTCTTGACCCCCCTGCTGGAGACATAATGCAAACACAGCCCATCTTCTTAAACATTGCAGTCAGCATCGGGAACCCCAGGCAATCAACAGATAGCAGGAGAGGTGGCTGAGGTGAGCCACTAGCGCAAAGAACATTTGCAAGACAAGTAATCGTTCATGTCAGTAGACACCCCATTATATTCCAGGCCTCTGGCAGTGTATAGAATAAACAGGAACTTTTGAGTGATGTAATGGAGATTTCTCAAGCAGTTTCACACACAAGCTCTCCTGCTCTGCTCTCCATCAGTTCAGTACACGGCACTTTATTTTTGATAATGCGTAATCTATCAGAGAACAAAAATGGAGCTGAACTATAAACTACATTGCAATAGAAATTTGTATTCAATTGAACTAGCCTAAACTATTTTTGAGATTAATATCTTAGCCACTCTGACACCTTGTGACCAGTCCTATGCAGGTTGTATTATACATAGAATCCCAGAATGGTTACAACATGGAAGGAGGCCAGTTGACCCACCAGGTCTGTGCTGACTGTCTGTAAGAGCAACTCAGTTGTCCCACTCACCCACTTTTTCCCCATAGCCCCCCAAATCTTTTCAGTTGCTTATCCAATTCTCTTTTGGAAACCACAATTCAATCTGCTTCCACCATACTCTCAGGCAGTGCATTCCAGATCCTAACCACTCGCTGAGTAAAAATGTTCTTTCTTCACGCTGTCTCTTCCTGTTGGCAGAAGTTTATTTCTCCTTCCCCACAAAGAAAGGTGTTGGAAATTTAAACAAAGCAGACTTTTCATTGCACAGTGTGGTACTTGGCCACACGCATGACAACCAGTCTGTACTAAGCTCACAGATCTTAGCTTGGGGTTGGTTAGTGAGAAGAGGGGCAGGATTGTGGGATGTTGCAACTGGCCTCAGAATTCCTGCTCTGGGGGGAATGATGATTCTTACTTGTTCATCCAGTGACCTCTGCTGGAGAGATAAGTTTGGAGTGGCTGAAAGGACATTTCAGATGTGCTTTCTGCCACTAGCTTGAATCAATAGTTTTCCTCCTCTCTTTGTGTCATCAATGGTGAATCATACCAAGGTGCAGCTACACAGGAAACTTCCTCTCCACATCCACCCTGTCAAGACCCCTCAGGTGCAGCTACAGAGACATAAAACCCTTTCAGTGCCTTGCCCACGTGGTCCATTTCTCACATGTTAGTCTCTTTGCTGCGTGCTTGTTGTGTTTGTACACAGGTGTGCATGTGTGTGTTAGTTTGGTACATCTTCAGATTCAATCATGCCTTGTATCCACTGGAGTGTAGAAGAGCGAGAGACAACTTGATTGAGACATACAAGATCCTGAGGGGTCTTGACAGGGTGGGTGTGGAGAGGAAGTTTCCTCTTGTGGGAGAATCTAGAACTAGGGGTCACTGTTTGAAAATAAGGGGATGCTCATTTAAGACATGACAGATTATTTCTCTCAGAGGGTCGAAAGGTGGTGGAAGCAGAGTCTTCGGATATTTTTAAGGCAGAGGTAGATAGATTTTTGATAAGCGGGGGGGGGGTGAAATGTTATCGGGGTAAGTGGAAATGTGAAGTTGAGGTTAAAATCAGATCTTATTGAATGGCAGAGCAGGTTTTCGAGGAGTAGTGGCCTACTGCTCCTAATACATATGTTCATATGCTGCTGCTGTTGGTGAATAGCCTGAAGGTGCTTCCTGCTTAAGTTCACCCGAAGAGAAAAACTAACAAGCTTGCATTTATGTAGCCTCTTTCACTCCCAAAGCGTTTTAGACAATGAAGTTCTATTCAGGCGATGTAGTTAAATGAAATCAGCCTCTTGTGTAGGGACAGGTATCTGTGGAACTGAAGCTGAATCCATCTTCAGAAGCAAAGGAGGGCGAAAAAAACAAAGGATTTTAAAAAAATCTTTGCAAACTGTTTTTCAACCCTACACAACCTGCTTTTTTAACCATTTCAATGGATTTTTCTTTTGGTTAAAACTCTTTTGGATTTTTAGTTGCGATCATTTAAGATGTTGGGGCTGACAAACAAGCCTCAACGCACAAGAGCCTCAACCCATTCTCTGTTCCACTTACTGGTATTTCGAGGAGATGAAGAGTTCTGGAAAGTTCTTTCAGTCATTTGAGCTGCCCCACATCACAGGGCTTCGGTCCTTCAACTAATGATGGATGTATCTAGAATCATAATTAAAGCTGAGCTTTCCCTGCCTATTAGGCAGGGTGTGATATAACAGAAAACTTCTCTGGAAATCGCAATCCAGACTCAGTGCTTAGAGCGACAAATCAAATTTGAATATAAATCAGCCAAAAGCAGAGGAATTCATTTAATTTGACACGTTGAAGATTGTGTTGACATGTTAAAAAAGCAAACAGTGTAAAACTGCACACCACTGCTGAATTGTTCCAGCCAGGGAGAGACAATGTAAAACGGAGAGCTCTTCTTTGTAATGTCATTGTACATCATGCAGGGAATATCTTTTCCTGTAATTAGTACTGGGCAAAGGGAAAAGGATGCAAAGGACAAAGAACAGAGGCTAAAAAAAGGAAATGAGAGAAACAGGGAGAGCAGGAAGGATGCAAATGAAAAAGGAGAGCACCAAAGAGCAAAGGAAAGAGGGGAGGACAGAGAGTGGAAAAAGGCAAGAGTAAAGAAAACCAGAATGGAAAGTAGGGGAGGGAAAAAGGTGAGAAAAGGGAAAATAAAAGGGAAAGAACGGATGAAGAAGGGAAGGGGGGAAGAAAGGATGAAGAAGGGAAGAGGGGAAGAAAGCGATGAAAGAGGGAAGAGAGGGTAAGAAAGAAAGGGGAGCGAGAAAGTGAAGGCACTTCCACTGGAATATGAAGCACAACACAAACGTCTCGAAACAACCCACAGATCAAATAGAGTCAGGCAGGCAGAGTCTCTGAGGAGTAATGGAATGCTGTTGTAAACTCAAACATGTTCATGAGTTTTAATTTTCTACACTCAGTGGCAAAGACAAAGTGAAACACAAAAGAACACTCGTCTCCGACGCTCTCACTTCATCCTTGTTTCCCGGTAGAGAGCCAAAACATGCTGAGCATTTCTGACTCTTAAATCTTCCCTTAACAAGTCCTGAAAAGAAATAAATTTGAAGCACTCTGACACATTTGTTCATGTGGCCTGTCTGTCACTTGCCTCTTATTTTTCCCCCCGGCTGGTGACACATACTGCCTGGGTTGGGGGGTGGTGAGAAGCAGGGAAGTAAATTGGGAAATTCATTACCAGTGACAGCTATGGATGACAACTGTCACAGGTGCACTGAATGTCAGCATTTTGCAGGGAGCGACTGTAAACACAGGCATAATTTACAGAACATAAACATTCCAACAACACAATACAGCCCTTTTTCCAGCCGCTTTGCACAATTAGCCACTGGCAGAGCTGCATTTTTTGGCTCTGCCTGCAAATTAACCTTTTTTTTTGTTTTAATTTGCTCCTTTTATTTGTGCAAAGCAGATCATTGACAATTAATTCAGCTGATTCCTCTAATCTCCACGTGGCACCAAGGTATTCTGATAACAATCCGATGCTATTCATTAGGAAGCTGGTTTACCTCTTGTGTGGACAAACAAAGGTTTGAACAATAAACAAAAACAATTTCTAAAAAGCCTGGTTTTACTTCTAATTTCAGAAAATCAAAGCAGACTGATGAGAAGGGCCACATACATTCTGAAAAACCTTCAAGAGGCGTGCTTGTTCCAGGGTAGAAGCAACAGCTTGCTGTCCACTTGGCAATCCTTGTTCCACCTTTAGCTTCCGATCTGCTTTTCCCTCATTTCAATTGTTCCAGTGCCCCTCTAACTTATTGATACTTCTTTGTGTAGTGCCCCTCTGTGTATTCTTGCCCCAAAGCCTCTGAAACTCGTACATGCTCCTCCTCCTCCTGAAATCCTTAAATTAAAGGGTGGGCCATTTAAGATTGAGATGAGGGGGAATTTCTTCACTCGGATGGGTTATGAATCTGTGGAATTCTCTATCCCAGAGGTCTGTGGAAGCTCAATCATTGAGCATGTTCAAAACAGAAATTGAGAGATTTCTGGAGACTAATGACATCGTGGGATGGGGGGGGGGGGTAGCACGGGAAAGTGGCATTGAGGTGGATGATCAGACATGATCTAATTGAATGGCGCAGCAGGCTCGATAGGCTGAATGGCCTACTCCTGTTCCTACGTTTCTATCCTCACTGCGTTGAAACCAAGTCTCATTCTCTCCCAAACTCTTTAGCTTCTTTCCGTGCGTATACAGTCTTCCGCTTTCAAAATTGTCTTCAGGCCTTCAAAATCCAAGCTTGGTGTCACCTGACCTCCAATTTCCTAAATAACTTCTCCACCTCTGCTCAATCCTGATGGTGTCCTACCTAATGAGACATATAGCCCCATAACCAAAGCCCCTTGACAATAAAAAGATAAGATCAAACTCATTGCTGATCTGAGGTGGTGCTAGCAAATAGACTAACAGTCCCAATATGCACAAAGCTTTGCGATCTTAACTTACTAAATAGTAGCTGACTTGAAGCTTTCCAGCCCTAACCCTTTAGCTCAGAACATTGTGACATGATGTAATCATGTTTTATCCGCTTGAATCCCAATAAACTGACCCCAGCTGAACATATAGAAAAAAAATACCATAATGCCGTGAATGTAGCTGATTAGATCAGAACGGATCAGATCTAAGCTCTGCAGTCCTGCCACATCCAGTCATGAATGGCGGTGGACACTCAAACAACTCACTGGAGGGGGAGGCTCCACAAATATCCCCGTCCTCAATGATGGAGGAGCCCAGCACAGCAGTGCAAAAATAAGGCTGAAGCATTTGCGACAATCTTCAGCCAGATGTGCCGAGCAGATGATCCATTCCGGCCTCCTCCGGAGGTCCCCTGTGTCACAGATGCCAGTCTCCAGCCAATTCGATTCATTCCATGTGATATCAAGAAATGGCTGAAGGCGCTGGATACTGCAAAGGCTATGGGCCTGACAAGATTCTGGCAATAGTACTGAAGACTTGTGCTCCAGAACTTGCTGTGCCCCTAGTCAAGCTGTTTCAGTACAGCTACAACACTGGCATCTACCTGCAACATGGAAAATTGCCCAGGTATGTCCTGTACATAAAAAGCAGCACAAATCCAACCTGGCCTATTATATGCATCAGTCTACTTTTGATCATCAGTAAAGTAATGGAAGGGGTCATCAACAGTGTTATGAAGCAGCACTTGCTTAGTAATAAACTGCTCACTGATGCTCAGTTTGGGTTCTGCTAGGGCCACTCAACTCCTGACCTCATTACAACAGTGGTTCAAACATGGACAAAAGAGCTGAACTCCAGAGATGAGACAAGGGTGACTACCCTTGACATCAAGGCAGCATTTGACTGAGTGGCATCAAGAAGCCCTAGCAAAACTGAGTCAATGGGAATCAGGGGGAAAAATCTCCTCTGGTTGGCAGCATATCTAGCACAAAGGGGTTGTTGGATGTCGATCATCTCGGTTCTAGGACATCACTGCAGGAGTTCCTCAAAGTAGTGTCCCCGGCCCAACCATCTTCAGCTTCTTCATCAATGACCTTCATTCCATCATAAGCTCAGAAGTGGGGATGTTCGCTGATGATTGCATAATGTTCAGCACCATTCGCGACTCCTCAGATACTGAAGCAATCTATGTCCAAATGCAGCAAGACCTGGCAGGTAACATTCGCACCACACAAGTGCCAGGCAATGACCATCTCCAAACAAGAGAGAAACTAACCATCGCCCCCTGACATTCAGTGGCATTAACATCACTGAATCCCCCACTATCAACATCCAGGTTACCATGAACCCGAAACTGAACTGGACTAGCCATATAAATACTGTGGTCTGTAGCTTGGGCCTTCTCCTCAGTCTGCAGGGGCTGAGCCACTGTCTTGGGATACCAATGGAGCTGGGTGTCCTGCTCCCTTTCTCCCCTGCTCCGGTTACTCACAATTCACCACCCGATCGGCAGCCGGAAGCTTCCCATCCCTGCCCCGCACTCCTGCCCCTGGATCGTGCTCTTTCCCCACTGCCTGGGCTTCTGGTGACTGCGGATGAGGCTCAGGTATCAGATCATGGCTGCAGCAGCTGGCCCTAGAGTGCAACATGCAGGGGGGGTGGATTTCAAAATCTTACCGTGGGCCAGATGAAAATGTTCAACAGGCCGGATCCGGCCCCCAGTCCAGGGGTTCCCCATCCCTGTTCTATATGGTAGTGATTGTGGGTTTGGAAGGGGCAGCCTAAGGAGCCTTGGTGAGTTTCTGCGGTGCATCTTCTGGATGATACACACTGCTGCTACTGTGCATCAGTAGTGGAGGGAGTTACTGTTTGTGGATGTGGTGCCAATTAAGTGGGCTGCTTTTTCCAGGATGGTTTCAAGCTCCTTGAGTGTTCTGGGAGCTGAACTCATCTAGGTAAGGAGAAAGTATTCCATCACAATCCTAACTTGTGGACTGGCTTTGGCAGGGGTCAGATGGTGAGTTACTTGTCACAGGGTCCCTAGCTTCTGACTTGCTCTTGTAGCCACAGTATTTATATGGCTAGTCCAGCTCAGTTTCTGGTCAATGGTAATGCCCAGGATATTGACAGTGGGGGATTTAGCGATGGTAATGCCACTGAATGTCAAGGGGAGATGGTTAGATTCTCTCTTGTTTGGAGATGGTCAGTGCCTGGCACTTGTGTAGTGTGAATGTTACTTGCCAGTTGCCAGCCCAAGCCTGAATATTGTCCAGGTCTTGCTGCATTTGGACATGGACTGCTTCAGTATCTGAGGAATCGCGAATGGTGTTGAACATTGTGCAATAATTAATCATCAGCAAACATCCCCACTTCTGACCTTATGATGGAAGGAAGGTCATTGATGAAGCAACTGAAGATGGTTGGGCCTAGGACACTACTCTGAGGACCTTCTGCAGTGATGTCCTGGAACTGAGATGATTGACCTCCAACAACCATAACCATCTTCCTTTGTGCTAGGAATGACCCCAACCAGAGGAGAGTTTTCCCCCTGATTCCCATTGACTCCAGTTTTGCTAGGGCTCCTTGATGCCACATATGGTCAAATGCTGCCTTGATGTCAAGGGCAGTCACTCTCACCTCACCTCGGGAGTTCCGCTCTTTTGTCCATGTTTGAACCAAGGCTGTAATGAGGTCAGGAGCTGCGTGATCATGCCGGAACTAGAAACTGAGAATCAGTGAGGTCATTGCTAAGCAAGTGCTGCTCGATAGCACTGCTGATGAATCCTTCTATCACTTTACTGATGATCAAGAGTAGGCTGATGGGGCAGTAATTGGTCAGGTTGGATTTATCCTTCTTTTTGTGTACAGGACATACCTGGGCAATTTTCCACATAGCTGGGTAGATGCCAGTGTTGTAGCTGTACTAGAATAGCTTGGCTAGGCGTGCAGCAAGTTCTGGAGTATAAGTCCTCAGTACTACAGTCGGAATATTGTTAGGGCCCATAGCCTTTGCAGCATTCAGTACCTTCAACCTGTTCCTTGATATCACCTGGAGTGAATCGAATTGGCTGAAAACTGGCATCTGTGATGCTGGGGACCTCTGGAGGAGGCCGAAATGGATTATCCACTTGGCACTTCTGGCTGAAGATTGTTGCAAATGCTTCAGCCTCGTCTTTTGCACTGATGTGCTGGGCTCCTCCAGCATTGAGGATGGGGATATTTGTGGAGCCTCCACCTCCGGTGAGGTGTTTAATTGTCCACCACCATTAACAACTGGATGTGGCAGGACTGCAGAGCTTAGATCTGATCCGTTAGTTGTGGAACCATTTAGCTCTGTCTATCACTTGCTACTTATGCTGTTCGGCACGCAAGGAGTGCAGTTCTACCTTCACCAGGTTGACACCTCACTTTTAGATATGCCTACTGCTGCTCCTGGCATGCCCCTCTGCATTGTTCATTGAACCAGGGTTGATTGGTTGTGAAATCTATCCCATTTAGCACGGCGGTAGTGCCACACAACACGATGGAGGGCATTCTCAATGTAAAAACGGAACTTCGTCTCCTCAAGAACTGTGCGGTGGTCACTCCTACCGATACTGTCATGGACAGATGCGTCATGGACAGTTGGCAAGGATGAGGTCATGTATGTTTTTCTCTCATTGTTCCCTCACCACCTGCCCCAGATCCAGTCCAGCAGCCATGTCCTTTAGGACTCACCCAGCTCGGTCTGTGTTGGTGCTACTAAGCTACTGTTGGTGATGGACATTGATGTCCCCCACCCAGAGTACATTCTGTGCCCTTGCTATTCTCAGTGGTTTCTCCAATAGTGTTCAACATGGAGGAGCACTGATTCATCAGTCCCCAGAGCATTACCCTGGGTCTCTGGATTGCTAGTCCAGTGACAATACCACTAGGCCACTGCCTCCACTCTATCAATGAAGTCCTTTCCCCAATCCTATTTATCTCCTGCCCTTTCCCAAAGGGGTTAACTTGTGCTCAGGTTACAATGACAGAGACCTGGAGGACTGTACAGCCAGCATACGGTGCGACAGACACCAGGGGGATTGCAGAACCATGGTACAGCACGATAGACACCGGGGGACTCATCGGAATTTTCTCCCTGAGCTTCAGCAGTGAGCATTGGTGAGCTAACTATCCATTGCAGCAATCTGTCCACTCAAGCTTTCCTAGGTTGCTGGATGGTGACCAGGAGCAGAGGTGTTGTCTGATTTTTAGTCCTGCATCGTGCATCCCCACCACTATCCTGGGTGACAGTAAGATGACTCAGTACATCTCAGTGGTTAAACTTGGGACCTGTACACACTGGGGTCATATTGCATGACACTCATCATCGAGTCACAAGGAGGACATTGCTGTCCACTTTGAGAGAACAAAAGGTGGGGAAAGCTTGTTTGAAATAACCAGAAAACTTGATATTAAAAATCATTGTTGTACAAGTGATCTGTAAATTTCCTCCTCTTCTCTCATCCCACCTGTGAACCAGAGTGAGATGTCAGGGATAAGATAGCGTCTTGAAATCAATGCTGCCAATCAGGAGTTGCCAAGTGCCCGGGAACCACAAGATGGATGGCTTTGTTGCAAGCCCAGAGAGTAACACCTTCCACAGGATCGGAGATGCCACTCGGTATCCAGGCCAGGCCAGTTTTCTCCCACTGTTCTCCTAAGAGTGACTCCAGATATCTGCCACCTCATTGGTGACATCAGGTCAAGCAGCAAGTAGACTTGGCAAATGGGATTTGAGATATCTGACCTTTGGCTAAAAAGATTCAAGACTACTTTTGAGGCAGTATGTTTCTTTTTAATTATTTTTTGAACAAAAATGATTCATCTAAAACTCCATGTGTTAAAATAATCACTTCAGAATCTTCATCCAGACCCAAGAATAACTTTCAAACAGGAACTGGATATACATTTGAAAAAGATAAGATTTGCAGGGCTGGTAAGAGGAGAGTGGGACTAATGGAGCAGCTCTTTCAAAAAGTGGAACAAACACAATGGCCTCTTTCTGTGATATATGTTTTGATAGATGTAGCTAAAAAAAAACATAATTATAGTTTCCAGTGAATCATAATCTGCTTGGTGGCAGGTTCAATCTGATAGTGGTCTTGAGCCTGATAATTCAACTTGAGTTTGGAGTGTCAAGGTTTTAGTGAGTGAGGAAGGGGCTGTTTACTGCAGATTGGAGAGGCTTTTTAAAGGGACAATGTCTCCATCAGGAAATGTTTGACATCATTTCTCGCAAGGGTAGGTCACCTGTGCTACAATCATGGCTCAGGTATACACTGCAAGGTTGGGAATACAGCAGTCCTTTCCTGGACCCAGCAATAGCTTTCAAGTAAATAGTGATATTTTATTTAGTTTAGCAAATAACCATTGTATTCATTCAATATTCACTAGATTGAGTCAAGTCACAATGTTAAACTAACAAATCACTTATGCTTCAGATTATACTGCAACTCAATCATTCTCAATAATACCTTGATGGATTGAAAAGCCAACTATGCAAAACAATGCAATAATGACCTATGAAACTCCAGAGAGTTGCTGATCTCAATATGCTGCAGAAATACTGCTTTTGATATATATTAAAAATATAATTAAGCAGCTCTCCTCTCACTCACAGGGCATAGGACACATCTGCTGGAAATTTTGTGAAGTAGAAGCAGTGTGCATCTCATTTGTGAAGTTATTTGGTCTTGACAAGTTGGAGGAGGAAGTGTGTAAACTGCTGGGCTGAATAGCATTAATTGCTTCTTCCAAAGGGCTCAGATAGTGACACAGCATCCAGCTGCACACTCCAGACAGGCCACAGAAACAAAGCTTCTTAAACAGAGAGCGCCACCAACAGAGCATCCATTCTAAACTCTCTCAAATAAACCATCCTCAGTTTTAGACCTCAAGAATGCAAATTAGTTCAACTGTTGGAATCAAACTCCATTAGCCAATTAAAAAGATTGTAAAGTCAATGAGACTGTCAGGGGGTAAAGGAGGGAAAATTGGGAGGAGAAAATAATCTAAATCTGAAGACTGAATGTACAAAAGCTAGTGTGGAGAAATGAAGGCAAGTGCTAGATATTTCTGTATGTGTCAGTATACGTCGAAAGCTTAAATTCCAGCTCCCACCCACATACTGCTCCACTTGCCTGTTGCTTTTCTTAGTCAATACAAGATCTGTTGGCCTCAACTCACCAAGAAAATGTGGATGACAATCTTCCGATATAAATAATCGGCAGCTTAAAAGAAAAATTCTCTCGGATGGAACGGTACAGATGCGATAATTGTTCTAACGATCAGTTACTGATAACTTTTAAAAAGAAATTTAAACTTCCAGTTAATACCTAAAAGAATAACACATGAGAAGTTTCATGTTCTAAGATGCTTATTATAACAAATGACTAAAGGCACCATAGCTAAACAAGATCTTTGTAGGCAACGTATACTTTGAACCGAAGAACAGATAACCACCACCACCAGCCCCCCCCTTTCTTATTCTTAACACAATTCAGAAAACACACTTCACAGGTATACTTTACACTGTCATTTAAACAGACATTCAATTTTCCTAAAATCAATCTTCAGTGATTCTTAGCTCCAAGGGTTTATTCCTGTTCTTTTCTCTTCACAGCCCGGTAACTTAATATTAAAACTGCTTTTCACAATGAGGTTTACTTCTCCTGGAGACTCTCCCAGCCTTGTTTTAACTCCCCACGAATTTGTTTTTTGCAAACTGAGCATGAGCATCCACCCACATTCCTGCAAAGCGAACTATAGACACTTCATTTGGCCTCTAGCTGCTCCCTCAAAACACAGGGCGATTCATTGATTTTCTCAGAAAGCCTGTAGGCTGATCTTTACAATGATTTTCTCTGCATCCTTCCTATGACAACATGAATCACATGGACCTTGTATCTTTGCAGAAACGCTAATTAGCGATCCTTGAGAGCCCAAATCTCTTTCGCCATGGAACTAAATGGCCAGTTTAAAGTACAGCTGTTTACAACCCAACATTCTCAACACTTGTCTGGGTCTTTGGAGGTGCACAGTCTTCACTGTTAACACACACAGGGCTGCTGCCAATATCTGCAAGCATAAGTACCTTGCACCTTCTTCCCAGTAAAACAATCTTTGATCTCTAACTATCAAGCCACCCAGACTTATTGTCAGGCAGACTTCAGAACAGGTCACATGACCCCCTTCATTTCACCTTAAATTTAAAAACACAGCCCCAAAACATAATTTTACAAACTTTGTAATTGTAACACTGTTCTTTCCCTTCGTTCAGTCACCTATCTGAAATATGTATGCCCAGGCAGGTCACACAAAGGAAAAGTGGTATTTGCAATTTATTGCACTACACTCTGCTATCATTCCTGCAAAATGTTCAACACAGATATTACATTCCTTGAGCAGCAACCACACTCACACAAAGCGTGTTGAAGTGCCACAGTAGGCTTTTCCATTTTCCAAAACGGCACAGCTATTTATCTTGCTCACCTTTTTGCCTGTTGGGAATATTGTGTTTTTGCACACTCAACATCTTTGAGATTCAGGGCAGAAGACGAGATGAATTAACAGTTGGCAACAGAACGTAACCTATCTGGCAAGCATTTTTGGCAAACAAATTTGCTTACTGACAATCATCCATTATTTCTGGAACATTCATATCATATCAATGCAGTATTTCCTTTCCTTTGTGTATCACTGAATGCAAAATTGCCAGCATTAATAAAACGTGAAGCGCTGTAAAAGGACGGTAGATATGTCTTTCTTTATTTAAAAAAAAATACAATTTCAAAGTTGTCACACTGCAAAATGACAAAAATAAATCTCGCCTCTCGTAAAAACACAATCATTCCCCTTTTTTGTCAGTTTAAGGCCTTTTTGGTTGTGGAATGAACTATTGTATAATGTTTTATTCACCATTATTTGAACAGGCTTCTGCCTGAAAAGGGCACTTTTCTGTTTAAATCTCATGTCAAACACTCTTTATTCTAGTCAGGAGGTTTTGCCTCAGGCTACAAAATCACAGCTGATATTAAATTAATGACTGTGATGGTGTGATTAGTAGAGATTAGAGTCTATTGAATAGAAACCCGAGCAGCATTCAGATCTCCTATAATACCCTGGCTTTTCATTATTGGGAACTACTACCACAATTAGCTTATGTTAAAGTCCATTTTAGCGTACAATCTGATAACTTCCTATAAGATTGCAAAATTTCTTAAAACGTTCCCCAGCAAACACAGGTAGCAGGCATGCTTACCTACCTGTATGTTGCTGCTCTTAACAACCCGCATTACAATTGGAAAAATGGGAGCTGGAGGATTTTGCACATTAACGCTGGCATTTTTGCTCCCGGGAAGAGTGCGCAGAGTTGGGAGAATTCCCACTCCACTAAGCCAACCTTTAAAAACAGCTGCCCAGATGTCAGATTTTTGGTCCAAGGGTGGGTAGTTAGGAAAAAGTGAAATGGCTACCAGGTGCAGAGGAGGGCCATTGAATGTCACGGGGCGATGGTTAGATTCTTGTTGGAGATGGTCATTGCCTGGCACTTGTGTGGCATGAATGTTACTTGCCAATTGTCAGCCCAAACCTGGATATTGTCCAGGTCTTGCTGCATTTGGACATGGACTGCTTCAGTATCTGAGGAGTCATGAATGGTGCTGAACATTGTGCAATCATCAGCGAACATCCCCACTTCTGACCTTATGATGGAAGGAAGGTCATTGATGAAGCAGCTGAAGTTGGTTGGGCCTAGGACACTGCCCTTAGGAACTCCTGTCCTAGAACTGAGATGACTGACCTCCAACAACCACAACCATCTTCTTTTGTGCTAGGTAGTTTTCCCCCTGATTCCCATCGACTCCAGTTTTTCTAGGGATCCTTGATGCCATGCTCAGTCAAATGCTGCCTTGATGTCAAGGGCAGTCACCTCACGAGTTCAGCTCTTTTGTCCATGTTTGAACCAAGGGAGGTCAGGAGCTGAGTCGGCCTGGTGAAACCCAAACTGAGCATCAGTGAGCAGGTTAATGCTAAGCAAGTGCCAATTGATGGCACTGTTGATGACCCCTTCCATCTAATGCAGACTTCACTATATTGACTCATTCACTGAAACCTTTTACTGCCTTTACATTCCTTCAATTAAATAATGTGTTATAATAAACATTTAAGTGCACAATGCCTTATAACAACAAGCTCTGGAATTCATTGTCCCACATCAAAGAATCTATAATCACTTGTACTTGTCAGTCAAATGGTAAAAGAGCAGACACCCTATTGTGATAATGAACGTTGTGAAATCAGTAATGCAGCAGTAATGCAGTAATTGAAGCCTTCTGGCTTATGTCAACAGAGCAAAATACTAAGTAATTTTTTTTCAACATCTCAGACATTTTTTTTCTAAGATTTAAAGGGCAGGACTTTAAATGCTTTGACAGCTCCCGTTGATATGTACTCTTGACCCTTTTGATGGATCCCTTTGACAGGTGCTTTTGACAGTTCTTGATGCTTCTGACAGTTTTGCCAGGTCCCTTTGACAGGTTCTTCTGACAGTTTTGACAGTTGATGTTGATAGGACTGTTGACAGTTTCAATTAACTTGACAATAATGAGTTTACACACATCTATGCCTACTTTTAACAACTCCAAAGGGTGCCTGACAACCCCCAGAAGTGTCCCAGGGCTTGAACCAAAGGGGTAACTTACCACTCCAAAGGGTACCCTGACTATCCAGACAAACCCACAAATTTCAGACCTGCTGTTATCAGGTCTAAACTGCACACTTCGGATTTCACACGCTAAGGGTGCCAACATCCCACTTGAAAGGGACAGCTGATGAATTAATGGCTGGCTGCGTCTGTAAAGGATGTATGCATGAAACTGGCCTGCCCCCATTCCCCACCCCTGCTTATGTGGCAACTGCTGTATTCAGTGGGGGCCGGGGGGGTGGGGGAGGGGGGGAGTGTGGGCAGGACTTACAATTTTCAGCCATTTCCACTATTGTCACCATGACCTGAGAGGCTGTGCACTATGGCAAAAATCTGGGCCTCAGTCTTCTAGGAGGTGGTCAAAATATTGTAATAATAATAATAAAAGTCTTACAGAATCCATCTAATTTTGTAATGACACTTTTTTTTTAAGTTACAATCAATTTGGCTCGGGGAGTTAGATTGCTGAGAGCTCCCACTAACGACCCTAGAGTTCCATTAAAAGGTAGTTAAAAAGTACTTGGAGACAGAGTCAACAATCTCGTCAATTTTTTCCTCTTTCCAAATGTTTTACTGCCTTACCTCATATTCCAGCTCATCAGCTCGGTCCGCATCGTGTGCCAAGTTGGGAAGGTAATCACTGGCTTCATAGTAGTCATGGGCCATGGGATGGAGAGATTGACAGCTGTGAGGGAAGATGCAAGGAGAAGTAGAATGAGTGCATGCAGTGGAAATGGAGGTGTTGAATACATCCTTTTCTGATGTTCATGGTGATTCTGATGGACAGTATTAATAGTTCTGCTCCCTACTGAGATTTACTTACATTAAAAAGGAATCATAAGGCATGAAGGGGGCCATTCAGCCCATCATGCCTGTGCTGGCTTTTTAAAAGATTCATCCAATTCATCTCATGCTCCTGCCTTTCTCCCCCCTCAGCCCTGAAAACATTTCTTTTTCAAGGATAGGTTTTGAAATACACAAGAAATAGCAGTCCATAGAATGAATGTTGGCTAACATCAAACCTCTATATATATCAGAGTGGAGTGTGTCAAAATAATTCCAATCATTTCCTGTACCCACCTTACAGGAAAAATAACTTGCTTTTACTTATTACACTTCAATGATTTCCCAAAGTGCTTCACAGCCAATTAAGACCTTTTGAAGTGAAGTCACTTCTGTAATGTAGGGAAATAAAGTCAGCAATTTGTGTACAGCAAGATCCCACCAACAACAGCGAAACAAATGTCTAAATAATCCTCTTGGGTTTTTTTTGCTGGTTTCAGTTGAGGGCTATATTTTGGCCAGGATGTTGGGAGAACTCCCCTGCACCTCTTAGAATAGTACCATAAGAGCTTTTGCATCCGTCTGACAGGGTCTTGATTCCAGGTCTCGTCCAAAGGATGGCCCTGCAATAAGTTAGCACTCCCTCGGTCCTGTACTGAACTGCCAGTCTAGATCATGTGCCCAAGTTTCTGTAACGGAGCTTGAACCCATGACGTTCTGACTGAAGAGGTGAGAGCGCTATCTACTGGGGCACTTTTAAAAACGGAAACAGTGGAAGAATTGCCACCTTCAGGAAGTAATGAGATGTGGGGATTCCGTGGGCATGTCAGGTGGACCCCCCATTCCCCCAGCAGCTCTCTCGGAAAGGCAAGTGGAGAAGGAATGGGTTTAATCAGCTGGATCTCTGATCAATCCAATGCAGCAAATGTAAGCACATTTCCTTTTATAGAACCATTTGTCAGTGCTACTGTTGAGAACTGGAATCCATACACAAAATTCGCTTCCTAAAATAAGACTGCAAACGTTTTACACTTAAATGAATATCTTACACCATGCAGGATATAAAGATTATTTCTACTCAAACATGTTTGGACTTTGAACAATTTAAATTTACAATAGCAGCATTTGAAATAAGTTTGCAGTGCATGGATGGCTAAATCATCTACATTTACAGCTCAGCAGTCAATGGTGCCTCCAGCACATTCATTACAAACCCAGTGAAATGGAAAAACAAAAGAAAGAAATGGACAACATGAAGATGCAGCGCGATGTACAAATCAGTCCCAATATCCTCAGTTTGATGCCACAGTGTCGCCAGAAGGGATTGGGTGCTGAATTGTATTTTTTCAGGTCTCCTCTTCCCTCAGCCCTGTAACGCCTTTTTGCTTTTCCTATCATGTCCCCGGTGTGATTGTACATAACCTCCATTAGAGAGTGTCAATCTCATAAACCCACACACCCTATTCATCTAGTAAGAGTACTCCAAGTCCCTGTGTATATAGGTGCCACCTAATTCCAAGACAGAATTCTTTCTGATATATTAGCGTGAAGCCTTATCATGCCACTGGTCATTTCTGCACCCCTTGCCCCTGACCCCTCCACCCCACAGCGTCCTATTGGCCTTCCTACACAGATCCGCCTCCCTCCCGCCCCCCGCCAAGACATAACAACAGATAAAACATCTTTTCAGATCAAAAGCGAAATACCGCGGATGCTAGAAATCTGAAATATAAACAGAAAATGGTGGAAACACTCAGCAGGTCAGACAGCTTCTGCGAAAAGAGAAGTAGAATTAAAATAGCCTCATTGCTGACTCCCAAAAACATGGTCGAGCTGAAATTTAAAAAAAAATGTGAAGGCCACCTCCAAACCACCCAAGTTCTGTTTTAACAGATGTAGAGGAGGGTGAGGTTGTGGGGGAGGGGGAGAGTGGTGGGGGGGGGGGCAACCAATCAGCTCACTGGAGACAGGTCAGTCATTAACAGCTTTTAAAGGAGCGTGTCTTTGTTTTGACAGGCTTTTCATTTTGAACTAATGGGCCATGGAAACCAGGTGAGAAAGCTGGATCCATTACATCGTAGGCTGACATCCTCCCCACCAAACCTACACCCACCCCCACCGTACCACTTCCTCCCTCCAGGAACCATGAGCTCTCATTGCCTGTAGCTGGGTGGGAGATGCAGCATGTTATTTAATTGAGGATTAGCAAGGGCTCTGCATCCCCAGCCTGTCAGGTTTCCCCCACACTATCCCACTCCTTCCCCGTCCACATTAACATTGGGGCTCTGGGGTAGGAAATGTAAAAATGAATCATATTGGTGCAATGGGAATGCCCTTCTGCAGTTGAGTTTAACGTACATATCATGGTAACGTATGTTGCACCTGATAACGTGAATCCCATGCCCTGCTACTGAGGACTTCTAAATTCTGCCTTCTCATGGTCCCAGTTTTAAGCCAGCTCAAGCCAAAAAGATGGGGACCAAGTGATGCCCATTTTCAATCCATGGGTTCTATGTTAGCGTGATGTGTCAGGAATATCTTCAACCAGAGGCTATATGACAGTGAGCCATAAAGCAGTGTCTGCACATTAGAGGTGCCTCTGAACAATCTTCCCTCCTTTTGAATTAAGGGAGGACAAACTGGGGCAGAGCACAGATTTCCTCTATCAATATCTATACCTTCTTTACATCCAATAATAAAGGGTATGGAATAGGCAGAGAAGAGGAATGAGTTTGACATTAATGGTATCAAATTCGGGGACATGAGAAAGTGTGAAGTGTGCAAGAGATTGCAAGAAGCGGTGGTCAAGTAAGAGGTGGGGACTTACAGGTAAGAGGAATGGATTGATACATGATAGATGAAGCCAAATGTTGATTTTAGGGGAGGAAAAACAGTGAAAGGAAGTACCTCCTGAATTTCAAAGCACTTAGCTGAATGGAAGAAGAGAGCTGGGGTGCAGACAATATTAAATAAAAAACAGGGACATAAAATTCCAGTTGCCTTTTTATCTTTAACACATTGAGGTGAGGGGATTAGAGGCAAGGAATTGTAGTTGAATTTGTATATGAAGTTAATTCAGCTCAAATTGGGAGCATTGCATATACATGTGGGCACTCTGTTATACAAGTGCCATTGAAAGAGTACAGTGAATCTGCAATAAGATCAAAGCAAAATACTGCGGATGTTGGAAATCGGAAACAAAAACAAAAATTGCTGGAAAAACACAGCAGGTCTGACAGCATCTGTGGAGAGAGAAACAGAGTTAACGTTTCGAGCTCGTATGACTCTTCTCCAGAACTAAAGAGAAGTAGAAATGTGGTGAAATATATACAGTTTAAGGGGGGGTGGGACAGGTGAAGCCGGATAGAAGGCCAGTGATAGGTGGAGGCAAAGGAGAGATTACAAAAGATGTCATAAACAAAAGGTCAAAGGGGTGTTAATGGTGGTGATACTGGCTAAAGGAGGTACTAATGGTGATATTAAGAGTAGAAAGCAGGATGAGCAAGTGATAGATGGTCCTAGTGGGGGAGGGGTGGGGGGAGGGGATGGTGGGGTGGGAGGGGGGATTCAAAATAGGCTAACGGTGGGGATAAAACAATGAATGGAAATACATTTTAAAAATAATATTAGAAATAGGTGGGAAAAATATATATAAAAATTAAAAAATAAATATTGAAAAAAAGGGATCACCTATTTCTATTATTATTAGTATCACAACCATCAACGCCCCTTCTACCTTTTGTTTGTGAATCTGCAATGGCAGCCAGGAGTGAGCGATATAGTCAAGAAGAAATGGGTGACAAATTTGGGCATTAGAACTGAGAAGGTTAAGGGTGAATCCAATAGAGATTTAAAAACTATGAATGGTCTTGAGAGGCTAAATAGTGAAAGAATCATCACTGCTGATGAATTAGCAATAAAGGGAGATAGGGTGATGATTATCAGAGGACCTATGGGGAAGTTGTAGGTAATGCTTTTCACACAGAGGAACATGTAATGCTTTAACAACAAGAGGCTATTGAAGCAGAGACTAATAGTTTAAAGGGATTTTAAAGTCAAAAAAATGAAAGAATAGTGGGAATGACAAGAAGATGGAATTAAAGCAGACAGCTCCAGTTGAAGATCTAGCACTGGCTGAGTTTCCTCCTTCAATGCAGTAGACATAATTTCTAAGTAAAGATCAAATCACATGAGAACAAACAGAACTTAGTTAAAGCACTGTACCATTTCCTAAACAGCTACAGTGATCGTACAAATGGGAGAGAGGCTGTGTTGTACCTGTCTGATAACAAATATGGGCAGATATCAGGTACTGGAGGTGAAGACGACCTCAATTTGGAAAGAGCCATGATGTGTTCAAAAGTAATTTCTGTCTGTGTGGTAGCATCCACAAGCGGAACCTCCTGGGAGCTGCCATGATTCTTTGTGATGGGAGTTCTCCGCAGAACTTGCACAACAATTGGGTCCCTGGCATTTCGGAAAGCTTCCACTGCCTCTTCATGTGTGGCTTTCGATAGATCCTTCCCATTGACCTGCAAAAGTAGAACATTTCATTACCTCACCCTCTCCAGGAACAAATGAGGTATTCACACACTTCCGTAAATCACAACAAGTTTTTTCACCCTTAACCAGAGCCAAAAGCCTACCGTGGAAAGGGGAAGTAAATTCTAAACTAATGTGATGAAAGAATGGGGGAAACAGATGAGAGAGTTTAAAAAAAAAAAATCAGGTTATGCAGTGGTGCCGCAGACTGCAAATTTTGGGAATCTTCGGGACATCTTTAAACCTGACTCCTATTCACTCACCAAATGTCATTCTTTAGGGTTAAATCTAGAGTCAGCGTAGGCTGGCTACTTAACAATAGGCCTCCACATTTTTGCCCCTCTGTAGCTTTCTTCAGCCCCACAACCCTCCAAGAACTCTGCTCTCTTCCGATTCTGGCCTCTTGTGCGTCCCCCACTTCCGTCACTATTGACAGATGTTCCTGCAGCTGCCTTTGATCCCAAGCTCTGGAATTCACTCCTCTGATCTCTTCATCTCTCATCATTTAAGACACTGCTTAAACCATAAGCGTTTGGCCACCTGTCCTAATGTTTCATTCATCGGTTATGTCAAATTTTATCCAATAATGCTCCTGTGAAGCATCCTGGCACATTTCACTACTTAAAAGGCACTATATAAATGCAAGTTGCTATCGTGTAGCAGAAAGCATCCCAGGCAGGACTGATACTAGCTTCACCCAATAGCCAGAGGTGAGCAGAGGGATAATGGATGCCAATCAAAATTGAGTTCTGTGACTGATTTTCACCTTTGTAGCCGAGGCACACCAACACCACCCTGGATAAGGCCAGTGAACAGAAAACTGAACGTGGATCCATGCTGGGGCCTTGCACGTATTCATGGCTTCGGACCACTGGTGGAAGAGCATGTCACCACCAGCTCATTAGGAACCTTGATAGTGCCCCTTTAAACAATCTATGCCATGACCCTGCTTATATTATATTATTACATTAATTGACTTATGGTACTAAATACAGCAAGAAGAAAACAAACTTGCATTTACGTAGCACTTTTTCCTACCTCAGGATGTCCCACAGTGATTGACAGCCAATGAAGTACATTTGAAGTAGTCACAATGGTAATTTAGGGATCTTGACAGTCAAACTGCACACAGCCAAGGTCCCACAACAGCTCTGGGATAATGACCAGATCATCTTTTTTTTAAGGTGTTGTTTGGGGGATAAATGTTGCTCAGGAAGAATGTTCCTGCTCTTCTCTGAATAGTGTCATGGGATCTTTTACACCCACAAGGTGGCAGAAGGGACTTTGGTTTAATGTCTCATCTGAAAAGCGGTACCCCCAAGTGTGCAGCACTCCCTCAGTGCTACTACACTGGAGTATCACCTTCGAGTACGTGCTTACAGCTAAGGAGTAGGGTTTGTATATACAACTTCTGACTCAGGCAAGAGAGTCACCACTGAGCCCTGCCACATGTTACTGCCAACCCTGCTATTCTTCCATCACATTGAATGGTCAAGTCTGACTGACAAGAAGGTTCTCGCATGAAACAGTAACTACATTCAGATGGTTAGCAGGGTGTTAGAATAATTGTAGTGTGCCAGATGGGTTAATTAATCCTCACACCCCATGAATAATAAAGCATATAGTTTTACAGATGTAGACGGTATTACTTCCATCCTTGATGTATCTTCTGCGTAATGGTTCTTTCCCCTCTTTGATTTCCTGGTAAATATATGCCAGATGTTGGGAACTGAACTCTCATCTGAAGTAACTAGCTGAAACGCATTTTTGGAGTTGAGCCACAATAGTGTTACATTCAAATGAGGGAGATATCGCCGGTCCCCACTGATTTGTGCGAAGGATTTGCAGTGGGGAAAATATATAATCTGAGGGAGGACATTAACCATTTGGAAGCTATGCGGGCGAATTGCAATTTGGAAGTAATAGTCCTCACACTGGCTGCTTTCCACCACAATCAGCATTACTCAGTATTGCTCCTTGTCAAAACAGTTTTATTATGCATGCCAAGATACAAAGCAGACAACCGTTATATCGAAGAGGCACAAAAGCACATTGTATCAAGCATGGAGAGTACAACACAAAGTGCTGATTATGTGATTGTAAAACTGGTTATTTTCCCTTAGGCTTCACTTTTGCTGACTACCACACAAACAGACTCACCAATGTGCCTACGCCAAGTGCAAAACACATCCCTCCCTCCTCTGTGACAACCGAGCATGGCATAGATTTTACAACTGATCCTGCGTAAAGCACATTTTAATGCTTCAAATAATTTTCTTCATACAAACTCTTCATTGTTTTCACTGCCCTCTTGAATCGCAGCAGCCTGTCCACCACCACCACCACCGCCATTGCCAATCCAAAATATACTTCGCTGAAGAAAATGAGCAAACACCCAATAGCTTTGCAGGTTTTGTTAGCGTGAAGTGAACTGAAGGGTCTGGAAGAGATGCCCTCACCTTCTGACTCTTCCCTAACCCCTGATCCCAATCCGATTGCTCAGCCAAGACCAGAAAGCCAGGATTTCAAGAATAGATGACAGCCAAACAGTCGGATTCAAACAGGAGACTTGGAAAACAAAAGCAATATACTTCAGATTTCCAGCATCAGCAGTGAGAACAGGGAGGGCTGGGAATAGTCAGCAGGGCTGGCGGTACTTGTGGAGAAAGAAACAGAGTTAATGTTTCAGGTCTGTGATCTTTAACCTGATAGAAGGTCGTCAACCTGAAACATTGGGCCGTAACTTCCAACTAAGAGTTATGTGGAGGGTGGGGGGGGGGGGGTGCGTGGTGAGGGGTGTCCGGTAAGGTGGGGGATGGGGGGGTAGTGGAGTCAGTCAGAGGTTGGGTTTGGGGGGGGCGGGTGGAGTCAGTCCTGTGTGGTCAGTCTGGGTCTTTACTATTGTTACCTAGAAGTTGGAAGATGTTTTACATCTTCTAACAACTGCTTCCAGACCTGATGTGTATTTCAAGCATTTTCTGTTGTTATTTACTATAAGGGAGTCCTAAGTCCTGATTAATAATTTACATTAATTTGGTGCCAATCGGTATACGGAGCAAGCCCCCAACAGACAAATGGGATCTATATCCTCGATATCCCTCCCACATCCCCACCTTTCCCATCCTCCTGGTCCACAACCCCCCTGTGTTGCTCACTGATTCAATTCTATTCTTCTTGTCTGTTTGACTTTGTTGGTCACACTCTTGCCTAGGAGTCCAAGAGTTTTAGGTTCAAGTCTCACTCTGGAACTTGAGTATGTAATCTCTTCTGGCACTTCAATGGAGTACTGAGGGAGTGTTTTACGAACTATGTTCTGGACGAGATGTTCAACTATTTGCCCATTCAGGTGGATGTAAGATCCCATGGTAATATTCAAGTAAGGACAGGGAGTTCATCTAATGTCCGAGCCAAAAATTAATCCCTTAACTAACACCAGTGAAAACAAACACATGGGTTCTTCATCTTATAGTGACTGTAGCATCTTCTGTGTTTGAAAAGCGACAGCATTAAACAACAGTGACTGAATGTGAAGGCACAACATCAATCCAAATTCTTTCTAGATATACAGTGAATCGCTGATGAAAATGAACCCCTTTAGGAATCACACAGAACTTTTTAGTTAAATCATTCCCCAAATTTACATTGAAATGATAGATTTTGATCACTCACTCACACAAGAAACTCTTTGATGAAGCAGTTTTACTCTCTCTGTCCTCCCAGGATATGGGCAGTTCAGACAAGGTTGCAGTTATTGCCGACCGCAAGGTGCCCTGAGTAGTTGGTGATGGGCCTTTCCTTTGAGCCACTGAAGCTTCTGTGGGAATAGTTCTTCCATGATATAGTGGGAGGGAGCGAGCGGTCTGCAGGAATGTTGGCCCAGGTGGTCAAATGTTCCGGTTAGGTTGACAATATTATGGGGTTCCTGTTACACTTTACAAAACTATCCACATGATACTTTACATTAAAAGAAACACCAAAGAGTTCAGTAACAAGAGACTGCCAGTGAGCGAGATAAACATTACAGCTCTTCCAGTGTCAAAGGCCCAGGTGTGACAAGAGTAGAATTGATTTGTTCATTTTGCCCTGACCTGTCAGACATGAAAATCCTTTAATGGCCTCGTGGGAAAGGTGTTACACTAAAGCCGTACAGAATAGAAAGACCCTGCTTCAATTCTCAGTCTGTACTGATTTCTATTAGGTTTAGTGCCCCGAGGATAGAGAAAGGGAAATCAGACCAAGTTCCCAGTCTTAATTGCGACTTGCACAGTGTTACATGGGATTACTACAGCACAGAAACAGGTCATTCTGTCCAACTGGTCTGTGCCTGTGTTTACGGGAGTGAATGAGTATGTGTACAGAAGTGGTATTTGGTGTGATGTCTTTGACTGTTGAATAGCTGCTAAAACTTGCTGTTCATGCTCACTTGCAAAGACGAGTCTCTTAGATAAGACACCAAGGGTTGGATTTTCAAGTTTTATGTCCTGGTGAAATGGCGGGGCCTACAGTGGGTGGGGGACCTGGCTGCTGCTGATGTGGGCTTTGCCAAGGCTCTTAAACTACCGCAGTAATATCGCTTCTGAGTTTCTGACCAGAAAGGGAGGGCGGGTGACATGACATACTGAATCTGTCAAAGGGAGGTTTTCTAATTACAGGGACCTTAGCAGGGTCAAAAATACTTAACGAGATAGGGACTCTTGAGGCTGCTGCAACGCCACAGGAATGGAGTGGGGACCTGAGTGACTACAGTGGGCTAATCTTTCTCAAGGAGAGCCTCTCAAACCAAGCAGGTTACAGATGGAAGAGGCCAAAGAACACAGCAGGAGGAGAACGCTCCTCTAACTTGGAGGAAGAGCTTGAGGAGGATCCAGGGCCTCAGGAACATAACACTTTCAGCTGCTAATCCCCAGCATTCTCCTGCACAGCGCTCCTCAGAAAAGCTGCACTCGTTCCTCTCTTTCCAGGCACTGGTTCATATCCCCATCTGAACAGTCAGCATTCACACTCATCCTTCACCTTCTGCCATTTCACACCCATGTTCCACATGTACTCTTCATAAATTATGTCCTTTTTTCCTGTCCTCACAAGCCATTTCTAAACACTCATAGCTCTGCCTTCTCTCCTTGTTGACAGGCAGTCACCTTGGGCAGCCCTTGTCAATGTGTGCCCACCTGCTCCACTGGGAAGGTCTTTTCCAGGAACCGGAGGTTCCAGTGATCAGGTCAAGGGCACTGATCTTCTGCCTTTAGACTCCATGTTGAGGGCCTTGCCTCCCTGGAGCCAGACCTCTGTGTTCATCCTCTCTGCCCTGTGGAGGGGCACGTAGCTGAGGAGAGGGAGGTCGCTGCTGGTATTGCTGCTTCTTTTATTCTTCATCAGAGGAAGGAGGAGCTGTGTAAGCTGATCTCATTGCCATGGGGAAGACTGACAGCGGGGAGATGCAGCTCAAGGTGGGTGAAGTGCAAGACAGGGGGGGGTCAACCGACTTCCAAGAGTTTGGCAAGTCGATAGGTTTCAGGTAGTCTTTCAAAGGAGGGAAGCGAGGTAGAGAGGCAGAGAGATATATGGAGCAAACTCCAGAGCTTAGGGCCTAGGCTGCTGAAGGCCTAGCCACAATTGATGGATGGATGAAAATCGGGGATGTGAAAGGAGGCTGGAAGGTTGCAGGGTTAAAGGAGTTTACAGAGATAGGGAGGGGCAGAGCCCCTCAAGATGCTTCCAAAACAATAAATCACTCTGAAGTGTAGCGAATGCAATAGGCAATTTGCACACAATAAGATCGTACAAATGGCCAGGCAGTCAACCTATTTTTGGTGTTTTTGGGCAAGTGGTGGCCAGGATGGCTGGAAGGGTCGCTGCTCTTCTTCAAATCATGATGGAGGAATCTACGCCATCCACCTTAAATCACTGCAATACGCATCCAAGACACCGATTTTAAGTCCCACCCAAAGAATGGAACTTCTAAAAATTGCAGTACTCCTGCAGAGAGCCAGACAGGACTTTGGTTTAACATCTCGTCCCTCAGCACACCACTGAAACACGCACAAGTCTCAACCTTTGAACTCCACCAGAGAAAAGGCGGGACCCTCCCTATTTTCTGGGTTCCGTTCCACACTCAACAGTACCTGTACTAATGGATCCATTGCGTGATTTTTTTTTGAAGCTTAACTTCATTTTTCCTCTGTGCCTCACGTTCTACCAGCTTCTCACTGACACTCCCTCACTCATTAGCATTTTCAGGTTTCCCACGTCTTGGTTAATAACCTTTCCAACTTGCTGTGTTCATTTCTCATTTCTTTCCCAGTTAATTACCTGGCAATAAGCAGTGGAACGAGTAAGCCCCAAGGCAGCAATCAGCAGAATGTCAATTGCTAATAAAAAGTGTAAAGTCACTATAGGCTTTGAAAAGTACTGTCCTATTAAGTTTGTGTGCGCATGTTAATTTTATTTATCTCCTTCAAAAACACATTAAATAAAGACAAAATACAACTTGCTTCTTATTTCATTACCTCACAGCTTCCTCCTTAGCAAAAAATGATGAGCCTTCAGCCATCACTCCCACCTATTCTGATATCCTGTTCCTCAACTCTTCCACCTTGTTACACCTTCTCCTCCTTCAAAAATCTGCAAACTTATCTTTTCAATACAATCCTTCATTAACCGCTCCTAAATGTCACTGTTTCCACCAATCCTTTTTTTTTAAAGTGTTTCAGCACATTTTATTACATTAAAGCCCCAGTATGAAGAGAAGGCATCTTGAGGTTAACATCATCATTTCTCTTGCTGGTTTCCCAGTGCCAATTTACCTCTAATCTCATCCCATGGTTGTCAAATTTAATCTAACACTCTGCTTTCCTGATAGGAGCTGTGTTTGTACTGGGAAAAGGTGGAAAAATAAGCCCCAGTGACTAGATCATCCTCCTCCCCCGCTATCACTTGGATTCTCCCCACCCTTTGAAAGTGTCTGTACAGGTACAATCTATGCTCAACAACAGTTCTTGCGCATTACAATTTTCTTGGTGAATTATTGAGACCCATTGTGCAGGATGCCACCAAGGCTGAAAAAGGCATCAGAGAAAGGTCAGTAACTTGGGTAGCAAAGAGTTGGTGAAACTAACTTGGGTTTTAAAAGCCAGAAGGCTGCAGCTCATAAGAATCGGGCAGTATGGGGTCTTGAGATGATCTGAACAAAGAACACGTGATGGATGTAGGGGGAAGGAGGTACAGGGGGTAACAGGAAGAAGGCAGGAAAATTCTGAAGAACTTTTTAAAAGTCGCATCAATAAAAGGAGACGAGAAATGGGGAGAGGTGCCTGAAGCTGGTGGTAGGGCCTGGGAGAATGGACAGGCTAAATGATCTTGTGTCATGTCCAGGAATCTAAAAGGATAGAATGGTGAGTATTTATGGTCTTGGCTTTTTAAATTTTACTTTTTCTTTCGAGATCTTTTCAGTGACATTTTGCATAGAATTACATCGAAGTTACAATTCAGAAACAGGTCATTTGGCCCAACTGATTACTCTACATAAGCGGCCTTCCATCCTAACCTCATCAGCCCGATCCTTCAATTCCTTTTCTCATGTGCTCATCCAGCTTTCCCTTAAATGCATCTCTGCCATTCATCTCAACTACTCCATTTTGATAGCCAGTGTGGGAATGAGAGTTCACCCTACCTGCGTACCTCAATAACCTGGACTGTTTATGGGATCGGCACACAAGGGGCAGGATTTAATCCAGGCGACGGGGGTCTCGCCTGCCAGCAGGAGAGCTGGAAAGAGCCCTACATCACCTCAACTGGGAAAGGCCCCAATCAACAACAGAGGCAGGGTCGTGGGAGTAGCTTTCAGCAGCCACCCCCTCCTTCTTGATACCAGGTCCCTTGATCAGACACAGAGTGCCTTTGAATGAGATACTCCTGACCCCCTGGGAGCCCGCAAGCAAACTCTGGCATCCCACGTGGTGACTTTCCCACCTGGCGCTGTAGCGGGATGAAGGCCTCAATTGGGCAACACTTGCCCACTCAAGGGCCTCAGTTAAGATCTGGGTGGGAAGTCGCCCACAAGCCTTCCCGCCTGGGACTTAATCAGGCGAGATGGGAAGGCACTGTGATCCTGCCCAATTAAACGCCCCCAGCCACCAAACTGGCCACCAATGGGGCATTAAATTCCATCCAAGCAGTCAAAACATTGTGTAATCCAGACCAAGGCAAGGGTTTCTTATTAAGAGGAGCTGCTATAATGTGTGAAATACAATGACTCATGTATTTAGTCTGGAAGATGCTGATTTAGTAATAAGATGATCTTGAAGGTTTTTTGATCTTTGAGGATTGTATAGCCATGAAACATAAAGAGGGTTAAATGTGGCACAGAGTGATTAGAAAAGATTGAGAAGAGTTAAGTGCATTTTGCTGTCTTCATTTTGTTATTCTGATATCATTTTTATGTATCTTTGACATACTATGATTTAGTGATGGGGTATGCACAAAATGTAAAGATAGAGTTAATAAAAGAGCTGTGAGTGAACCACTGTATCTTGTATCCATGCTGGATTCTAGACTGTGATGTACCTAAGTCCGCATATTAAATCGTACATCACATAGTCATACAGGAATCAGTAAGTGCAAGGTCTCAGTTAAAACCTGATCCTTCATTGTTACAACTGATGTGTGTTTAAAGTAACAAGATGAATTAGAGCAAAAAAACAATCCAACAACAGATTCCATATTCCCACAACTCTCAGGAAAAGAAGCTACTCCTCAATTCCTTATTGAATTTATAAGTGACTAACTTATATTTGTGACCCCCCAATTTGGATTCCCCCACAAGTGGAACCATCTTTAATATGTCTAGTTTATGAAACTGCTTCACAATTTTAAAAACTTCTATTAGGTTTCCTAGATTATAGATGAACCTCATCTGGTTGAATCTTTCCTGATTAGTTTATCGCCCTTCAGTTCTGGTAGATTCCTTGTAAATCCTTTTTGCTCTCCCTCCAATGCCTTTCTGTCCTTTTTATAATATGGAGACCAGAGCTGCTCACAGATATCCAAGTATTGTCTAACCAAGGTTCTAAACAAGTTCAAACCAAACTTTTGTTTTCTGATTAAATTCTTTTGGAAATGAACCCAATAATTTGTTTGCATTTCTTATGACCTTGTTAACCTGCATTGCTACTTGAAATAATGTGTGAATCTGTACCAATAGATGCCTTTACAGCTCTGCAAAATAGCCAGTGGGAGATAAGACAAATTCATTTTACGCAGAGTTGTCATGATCTGGACTGCACAGGCTGAATGGATGGGAGAAGCAAAGTCAATAGTACTATCAAAAGGAAATTGGATAAATACTGGAAAAATAGCAGGTCTGTGAAGAAAAGAAAGGTGAATGGGGCTAACTGGATAGCTCTTACAAAGGGCTAGGACAAGCACAATGGGCTCAATGTCCTTTTTCTGCGCTGTGTAACTAACTAGCCTTAATAATAACCCCACCCCCCATCCAAACAATTTCCCCAACCCCCACACACACCTGGTGGAAGAGGATTGGAAGGGGAGCAAAGATTTTTTTAAATGGGGAACTCTTCCCAAACCCTTAGAGGATGAGACACTTCAATAACATATTGGGAGGTTGATTTAAATTTAACAGTTGCCAGCTGGATTCCCCAGGGGTTGGGGAACTTAGCAGTAATAGGGAGCTGGGAGGTGCTGACTCAGGAAGGCAAGTTCTACTTACAGCACTCCGAGGGCCCACCCTCAGTCCCCTCACACCTTTCGCCACCCCTCTGGCGATTGTGATCTTTCTCTCACCCCTGCTGTGATCATTAACTTCCTAGCCCTGACTCTAGGTCCTTCCCTTCCGATTGTCACTCTCTTCCCCACACCAACAAGCACCAATCTCTGGCTCCATCCCATTGATAGCCTGCTTCTCTTGTCCAGCATTGGCAAATCTATGAATTTGGGAAACAGAAGAAAATCATAATGAGACCCTACCATTAAACTTGACAGGACCTCCATGTCTCCAGCGCTCCCATAATTTTCCTGTGCTACAGTCCTCCGTCCCTGCCAATTAGGCCTATGATTATAAGTAGTAGTAGATTGGCAATATCATTTTCCTTTAAGTGACAAGACCACTCAGGCACAAATCATTTGGAGGGTATAAAAATGATTCTCAGTTTCAGATCAACTTTCCTGTGAAATTCCAAACTCATCCCAACCTAACACTGAAAATGCATCAATCCATCTCTTGCAGCTGCCAAAGGAGACAAAGACATTGATTTTATTGGACTACTGCTGGCAGAGATAGTTCAACAATCGTTGAAACAATGCACTAAAGTATTGCTGAAAGAAAGAGACATGTCAAAGCTTTTCGTCTTGCACTCTGTTTCAGCTAACCAAAATAAGCGACAGCCATTCGTTGATTCATTCCTCAGGACAATGTTTTGACCAACCAGGGTCAAGCTGCTTGGTTTAAATTTCAAAAATGTTTGGCAGTTAACAGTCAATCGCCATCACTGGTACATTTTCCATGGCAACGCCTCTACCAATCAGAGTCCACTTGCCAACCAATCAACACTCTCGTCACATACAGTGTAAATTCATTTCCCCTCATATTGATATTCTTGTGGAGGGTTCTGATGAGTGCAAGACAAAAAGCTTTGACATGTCTCTTTTTTCAGCAATATTCAAGTTCTGTACTACCAAACAACTATTTCAATGCACTAAAGGATAATAAGAGGCAGTGTTTGTTTTAATTTCTCAAGTAAATTTTGTGAAGCAGTACAAGGATTCCCATTACTGTTAACAAGGCTGTACATACTACTCTGTCCAGTGTAGTGTTTAGAACAAGCAGTGTTACTGAGCATACCTGTTTGGCACAGGCAGAAACTTGGTTCGAATTATATTCTTGCGACAGTTTACAGCACAGTTAGGGTCCTGCTTTCTGCAGCTGACTGAAGATAATTTTCAAGTAGTTGGCACCAGAATTGATCGGGTTAACAGCAGGAAGGTGAGATTGGAATAGATTATCTGGGACATGAGTTTGCAGCAGCATAAGCACAATGGGCTGAATGTGCCCTTCTGTACCATAAATACCAACCCAGAATACTGCAATAGCTGACCGATAGCTTCAATAAAGAGAAGAGGATATCCCATAAGCTCGTCAATGGTCAAGACCATAAATTTTAGGTTTTTATTACACGGAAATTCTAAGACTTGTGATTCAAATTTTGCAATCCAACCTGACATTTTGATAAAACAAAAGCAAAACCCAAAAGTCCGCTTGACTTAATATATATGGGATGGGTGCGGCTAAAGTTATAACTTGCTACCCAGGGACAAAGTAGCATATGCTTGGTAATGTTGGGAAGATGTGAGCACTGGAGACAGGAACTTTGTGTCTAACAACAAACATCCACTTTTCTGGTGTATTTTCCATCAGTTTGGACTCCAATGGAATTCAGCCAACCATAATTTATTCCAAGGGGTTACAGATATTTTAACTCTTTCAAGAGTTGTTGTTACAAGATAAAATGGGCTTGATTTTCCTATCAGTTAATGACAAAACTGGAGTGTTATATGCCAACTTACACATATGTATATACTAAAGCAGAATAAGGTCAATGGCCCTGGATCTCTCGAATGGACTGGAAGAAACGCTGTGTTACCTCGGAAGCCTGAGTCAAAAAGGTGTCACTCTGACATCTTCTAGACCACAAGCTGCCTGATCAGAGGTCAACATTGGGTGCACAGTCTGAGCATGTGCACGGAAGAGAATTGAAGGGCGCTCTGGGCTGACCTGAGATGAGGAGCAAGAGGCAGTGCAGAGTGGACCAATTTTCAACTGCAAAGCAAACACAGCCCCAAATGCGGACAGTTAGCAAATATATGGCTAAGGGATTGAACCTGGAAATAAACTCGGTCTATAAGCTTCCAACTTCCAAAAGGAAATGAAGCCCCAACAAGTTTGAACTGATTCACTCAGTGCGATTCAGTGACATCACTTACGCTACCAAGTAAAAAAGAGAAAAAGAACTATGTTGGGATCCAATGATTAAAGAATGGTTACCACTGAGAATAAGGTCACAACTCTTGATTGTGCTAACAGTAATTACATATCTTTGCAGAAGCTTTTACATTATAATCAAATTTGACTGGGCCACTCTCTTCCCTGTCATGAAGAGCAGGAAGATTCATTCTCAGAATGACCCTGGACACACTTGCTCATATTCTTTCCAGTTTATCACCAGGTACCAACACGAGCCAGGCTGTGGGGTCTGTGTTTGCACGTAAACCCCACATGGCCATACTTGTGGGGTATTCCAAGGTGAAATGAGAGTGAGGCCACAAGGAGCAGAAAGTTTTCATTTCTGCGAACAAATGCAGACAGAGCTCAGTCGACATGAAACATTGGTCTGTGAATGTGCCATTTCCACTATCCCTAAAGGATCCTTCTTGCTCCTTCCAACAATTTTTACAAACACTCTGTAGCTTAAGTTGTAAATTGCTTTGGACAGTAGGTCTCTGTTTCAATTGTCAGTGCTTGGGATCAAGAGATTGTTGAGGAATTAAGAGGCCAGAATTCTGATTTCAGCACATTCTGAAATGCCCTGACAGGAGCAAGGTCTCACACAAGGTTAAGAAATCTATTTTTACTCTTTGCCACTATTCCAGCTTTTCAGAGGACTCCTTTTTGCTTTCTTTCCTCCAGACTTCTTTCTAGTGTGGAGTTTGAGCTTTTCACATACTCCTGTCTCAGACGCCGTGGGTTTCCAGGCCGCATGGGATTGGTTTGCGCTCATTACAGGAGCTGACTCTAAAAACATGCACTCTAGCCGAACCCATGGATTATAATTACACGGGATGGAAAGACATGTGTGGAACAAACAATAACTTTTGTCCATTGGTATAGTGCTTTTAGCAAAACATCCCAAGGTGCATCATAGAAATAATTTAACACCATGACACATAAGGAGATATTAAGACAGGTGACCAAACGCTTGGCCAAAGAGTTAGGCTTTAAGCAATGTCTTAATTGAGAGAGTAAAAAAGCAGAGATTTAGGAAGGAAATTCCACAGCCTCGGGCCCAGGCAACTGAAGGCTTGGCCGCCAATGGGTGGGGGTGGCAATCAGAGGTGAACAAAAGGCTGGAAACGGAGGAACACAGAACCCTCGCATGATTTAGGTCTGGAGGAGATCACAAAGCTACGGAGAGTGAGGCCATGGAGGGTACTGAAAACAAGGAAGAGAATTTTAAATTTGGGGCCTTTTTTGGACAGGAGCCAATTTAAATCAGTGGGTGATGGGTGAACAGGACTTGGTGAACGTGTGGAAGGTAGGCTAGGGGAGCATTGGAATTAGAGGTAACAATGAATGAGGGCTAGTGCATAGTTTCTAGTTGTACTTTCATTTTATTTGTATAATCTTTGGAAAGTTTTTTAAAATTTTAATTGCTTGATGACTAATATTAATTTCAAAACCCTATTTATGCAGCTCAGCACACAACACTATAATGTCCCAAAATCAACATCAGCTCCCCAATCCAATGTCAGTACATTCCAATCCAAGAGCAGAATATTCCAAGGCAACACCAAAAGGATAGTTTAATTGGGAAAGGAGGGGAATTAGCAATGTTGATAAAAGATGTAAATACAACAGCACAAAGGGCAGCTTTCAATAAGGGTGATTTGGCAGCGGGAACACAATGAGTAGGGTTAAGGAATAGCAAAAGACATAAGGACTCTGGTAAGAGTTGCCTACAAAGCTCTTGGTAATACAGTGGTGGGATGTATAAATTCTGATATTGGGGAAGCATGCAGCGAAAGCTCACTGATTATAATGGGAGATTTTAATCTTCATGTAGGGAGAAGCAGACGTGGTAAAGGCAAATAGTTTTGAGAATATGTTCAAGAAAGTTTTCTAGAAGAACAAGATATAATACTGGATTCTGAGATTCAGGGTAACAATCCAGAATGATTTAACAATCTGATGATAAAGGAGCATTTTGCAGATTGTGACAGTAATGATTCAGCTTGATATGAAGTTTGAGGAGGAGAAAGGAGGGTCACAACCCAAGGATTTAAATTTAGATTTTGTGAACAAATTGCCACAGTAAACTGGACTGAACTGTAAACTCACAAACAGTGAGAAGTACTCAACATAAGGCTACTTAATGAGGTAAGAGCCCATGGTGTTGGGGGTAGTACATTAGCATAGATAGAGGACTGGCTAACTAATAGAAGACAGAGAGTTGGGATATAGAGGCATTTTCAGGATAGCAACCTGTAACTAGTGGAGTGCCACAGGGATCAGTGTTAGGTCCACAACTATTTACAATATATATTAATGACTTGGATGAGGGAAATGAATGTACTATCGCCAAGTTTGTGGGTGACACAAAAATAGGTGGGAAGGCAAGTGGTGAGGATGACACAAAGAGTCTGCAGAGGGATAGAGACAGGTTAAGTGAGTGGGCAAAAACGTGGCAAGTGGAACATAATGTAGGAAAGTGTGAGGTTATGCACTTTGGCAGGAAGAATAGAGGAGCTGAATATTATTTAAATGAAGAAAGACTGAAGAAAGCTGCAGCACAGAGGGATTTGGGAGTCAAAAAGCCAGCATACAAGTTCAGCAGGTAATAGGGAAGACAAATGGAATGTTGGCCTTTATTTCAAAGGGAATGGAGTATAAAAATAGGCAAGTTTTGCTAAAACTATACAAAGCACTAGTTAGACCACACCTAGAATACTGTGAACAGTTTTGGTCCTCTTATCTAAGCAAAGATACTGGCATTGGAGGCAGTCCAGAGAAGGTTCACTAGGTTGATCCCGAGTATGGAGGGATTTTCTCATGAGGAGAGGTTGAGTAGGTTGGTCCTTGGCTCATTGGAGTTTAGATGAATGAGAGGCGACCCTTATTGAAACATACAAGATTCTTAGGGGGCTTGACAGGGTAGATGCTGAGAGGCTGTTTCCCCTTGTGGGAGAGTCTAGGACCAGGGGGCATAATTTCAGAGTAAGGGGGTGTCCATTTAAAACAGAGATGAGGAGGAACTTCTTCTTTCAGAGGGTAGTGAATCTGTGGAATTCTTTACCGCAGAGGGCTGTAGAGGCTGGGTCATTAAGTATTTTCAAGGCTGAGATAGACAGATTTTTAATCAGTAAGGGAATCAAGGGGTATGGGGAAAATCAGGAAAGTGGAGTTGAAGATTATTAGATCAGCCACGATCTCAATGAATAGCGGAGCAGACTTGATAGGCCGAATTGCCTACTTCTGCTCCTATGTCTTATGATCTAAAAAAATTCAAACCCAGGGTCTGCTCCAAAAAGGCAAAATCACCATTTGTGTCGCTAAAATAACAATGGCCAACAAATGAGGCAAGATAAATTAACAAGCAAAGAGAAAAGGCTTTCACTAATGTAAGGAAAAATCGAAATCCAGCACAAAGGAGAGTTATAAAAAGCAACAAGGGGTTACAAAGAAAGTAATAGGATGTAAAAATGGAATGTGAAAAATAACTTGCAAGGGTTTTGAAAGCTAACAAAAGTATTTGTAAATATATTAAAAGGAAAATGGTCCAGGAAAATACAAACCCATTAAAGACAGATCCAGATGATAATGTAAGAGATTTAAAAAATCCAAAGGCTTTTAAATGATTATTTTGGATCTATTTTACTGCAAAGGGAGGGGACAAAGGACTAGCAGTACTGGAAAGATATTGTTTTGCCCCAATCAAACTTTCTAGTGCATCAGCCTAATGCCAGCATCCCAAATTAATATTCGTGTCCCAATCCAACAATTCTAATCCTATTCAGGATAGGATCGTGGAGTGGTACAGCACATTCAGCTCATCGAGTATGTGCTGACTCTTTTGAAGAGCGATTCAGCTGGTCCCACACCTCCACTCTGTCAGCATATCACTGCCATACTTTCTCCTTCAAATGCTAATTCCCTTGTGAAAGCTACGATTGAATCTGTTCCACCGCTCTTTCATGCAGTGCATTCCAAATCCCAACCACTTGTTGTGAAAAAAGTATTTTCCTCATGTCATCTCTGTTTCTTTGCCAATCATCTCAAATTTGTGCACTCTGTTATCACCTTCAGCCACTGGGAACAGTTCCCCTTTACCTACTCTATCTAAATACTTCATGATTTTACACATTTCTACCGAATCTCCTCTTCACCTTCTCTGGTCCAAGGAGAACAACCCCAATTTCTCCATGGAACTGGAACCAGGAACCATTCTCATAAACCTCTTCCATCTGCTCTCCAAAGTCTTCACATCCTTAAAGCTGTGGTGCCGAGTCAAACACAACATTTCAGTTTGGGACCAGACTAATGTTTTTACATAAGGTTGGATAAGGTTTACATAAGGTTACATAACTTGCTGGATTGTGTGCTCCACGCCTTTGTTTATAAAGCTCGGGGTCTCCCATGCTTTATTAAGTGCTTTGTAATTTGTCCTGCTACCTTCAATGATTTGTACACAATTACCCGCAGATCTCTCTCTTCTTACATTGTCCTTCAAAATTGTGCCGTTCAATCTGTTATGGTCTCTTCTCATCCTTCTTAGCAAAATATATCACCTCACATTTTCCTGCATTGAATTTCATCTACCATGTTTCTGCCCAATTCACCAGTCAGTCTTAGTTCTCTTGAAGCCTATTTGGGTCTTTCGCACAGTGTTCTACAACTCCAAGTTTTGTGCTATCTGCAAATTTCAAAGTTTGAGTCTTGTAACCCCAAAACCAAACCAATAAAGGACATCCAAAGCAGCAGTGAAGCAGATACTGAACCCTGGGGAGCTTTGCTGTATATCCCCATCTAGCCTGAAAAGCAGCCATTCATCACAACTCAGTTTATTTTTATCCCTCAGCCAAATTTGATGCTGCAGCTCTTTTATCACATAGCTTCAATATTGCCGATAAGTGTTTTTTTTATTAATTCAGGGGATGTGGGTGTCACTGGCTGGGCCAGCATTTATTGCCCATCCCTAGTTGCCCTTGAGAAGGTGGTGGTGAGCTGCCTTCTTGAACCCCTGCAGTCCATGTGGTGTAGGTACACCCATGGTGCTGTTAGGGAGGGAGTACCAGGATTTTGACCCAGCGACAGTTAAGGAATGGCCAATATACCTCCAAGTCAGGATGGTGAGTGACTTGGAGGGGAACTTCCAGGTGATGGTGTTCCCATCTATCTGCTGCCTTTGTCCTTCTAAATGGTAGTGGTCGTGGGTTTGGAAGGTGCTGCCTAAGGAGCCTTGGTGAATTCCTGCAGTGCACCTTGTAGATGGTACACACTGCTGCTACTGTGCGTTGGTGGTGGAGGGAGTGAATGTTTGTGGATGTGCTGCCAATCAAGTGGGTAGCTTTGTCCTGGATGGTGTCAAGCTTCAGGAGTGTTGTGGGAGCTGTACTCATCCAGGCAAGTGGGGAATATTCCATCACATTCCTGACTTGTGCCTTGTAGATGGTGGACAGGCTTTGGTGATTCAGGAGGTGGGTTACTCATTGCACTATTCCTAGCCTCTGACCTGCTCTTGTAGCCACATTATTTATATGGCAAGTCATGTTCAGTTTCTGATCAATGGTAACCCCCCAGGATGTTGATAGTGGGGATTCAGTGATGGTAATGCCATTGAACAACAAGGGGCGATGGTTGAATTCTTTTTTGTTGGAGATGGTCATTGCCTGACACTTGTGTGGCTCCAATGTTACTTGTCACTTGTCAGCCCAAGCCTGAATATTGTCCAGGTCTTGTTGCATTTGGATATGGACTGCTTCAGTATCTGAGGAGTCACAAATGGTGCTGAACATTGTGCAATCATCAGCGAACATCACCACTTCTGATCTTATGATGGAAGGGAGGTCATTGATAAGCAGCTGAAGATGGTCAGGCCTAGGTCAATACCCTGAGGCACTCCTGCAATGATGTTCTGGAGCAGAGATGACTGACCTCCAACAACCACAACCATCTTCCTCTCTGCTAGGTGTGATTCCAACCAGCGGAGAGTTCTCCCCGATTCCTATTGACTCCAGTTTTGCTCGGGCTCCTTGATGCCACACTTGGTCAAATGCTGCCTTGATGTCAAGGGCAGTCACTCTCACCTCACCTCTGGAGTTCAGCTCTTTTGTCCATGTTTGAACCAAGGCTATAATGAGGTCAGGAACTGAGTGGCTCTGGCAGAACACAAACTGGACATTGTGAGGTTATTGCTAAGCAAGTGCTGCTTGATAGCACTGATGATGACCCCTTCCCATTACATTACTGAGTGGACTGATGGGGCAGTAATTGGCCAGGTTGGAATTTTTTTCACAGATTTGTCCTGCTTTGTGTATAGGACATACCTGGGCAATTTTCCACATAGCCAGGTAGATGCCAATGTTGTAGCTGTACTGGAACAGCTTGGCTAGGGGTGAAGCAAGTATTGGAGCACAAGCCCTCAGTATTATTACCGGAATATTGTCAGGACTCATAACCTTTGCACGATCCAGTGCCTTCAGCCATTTTTAATTGTAGCAGGTTGAAAGGTTATGGGGAGAAGGTGGGAATTTGGAGTTGAGGCCGAAATGAGATCAGCCATGATCGTATTGAATGGCGGGGTAGGCTCGAGGGGCTGAATTGCCTACTCCTGCTCCTAGTTCTTATGTTCTTATTTCTTGATATCACGTGGAGTGTATCAAATTGGCTGAAGACTGGCATATGTGATCCTGGGGACCTCCGGAGGAGGCCGAGATGAATCATCCACTCGGCACTTCTGGCTGAAGATTGCAGCAAATGCTTCAGCCTTATCTTTGTGCTGGGCTCCTCTATCATTGAGGATGGGGATATTTGTGGAGCCTCCTCCTCCAGTGAGTTGTTTACTTGTCCACCATCATTCACGATTGGATGTGGCAGGACTGCAGAGCTTAGATCTGATCCGTTGCTTCTGGGATCGCTTAGCCCTGTCTATCACTTGCTGCTTATGCTGTTTGGCATGTGAGTAGTTCTGTGTTATAGCATTCTCAGGTTGACACCTCATTTTCAGGTATGCCTGGTGCTGTTCCTGACATGTCCTCCTGCACTCTTCATTGAACTGAGGTTGATTCCCTGGCTTGGTGGTAATGGTAGAATGGGGGATATGCTGGGCCATGAGGTTACAGATGGTGTTCGAGTACAATTCTGGGGTGGGTAATCCCATCTACATGTGGTAATCCCAGAGTGTCCCATTCCAATCCCAAAATATTCAAATCTAAATCCCATTCCAGTGTCCCAATCCAACATTTAATTTCAATACCACGTCAGACATTCAAACTGAGCCTTGACTTCATCCAAAGAGATCACTTGTCAGGAATGAAAACTGTAGAAGGAGGTGGATTGGCACCGATTACTTCAGGTTTGCTGCCAGATCTTAAATATTGTGAAAAGGGAGAGGCGTCGAGTATTTTAATAACTGGGGCAGTGCTCCAGAACTAATTAATCCATAACATTTCTGTGCTCTGCTTTTTCCCTCTCACGCCAGCAGCAAAATGCCACAAACCTCACTTGTGGTGCCCAAAACATCTTTGTTCAATTTGCAATGCCAATTTCACAATCTGACCCCATGATCTCCACCTTAACAAAGGACATACAGTCTAAATCACTGCTGACAATCAAATAAACTATCTGAATTGACTCCGACACTTGTTGGTCTTTGCTAGTGACATGGAACCACAGATTAAAGATCAGACCACCAGGGGAATCTGGCACTCTTCCAGCGCTCAAGCACACACCAACTAGTAATGTGGCTTTAACTGCTCATTTATCATTCATTATGTCTATGTTGCTCTCTGCATTCTTTTAGCGATTGACAATAGTTAGGGTAGTATCTCAGGTCCCTCTATTTTTTATGCTGCAGCAGAACTTAATTTTGAATGCACACTGCTGACAGCAAGACTTGTACATTATTGTATCAAACTGCTAACAAGGCTTTTTAAAAAGGTCAACTTTTCTACAACTTCTGGATGATCTACAGGTCTCTCAGTCTCACCCAAGTGATGTCCGAAGCCTGCTCTTTCCTCTGCTTCAAAACTATTCTGCAAAGTTTTTGCAATAGCTTCTTGGCTCTCATTTTTAGACTGTGCTCTTAGAGGAATTGGTCACGGAATCCATTGGTTATTTTAGTGCTGGTCTTTCAAATGTTCTCCATTTACAATGATTTATGCTTTTGGCTCTCCAGAAACAAACAGACAAAATCATATGGACCCTGCAGGAGCCATTTTAGTGCTCTTAGGCTGTGCACTGACAGTATAACTCGGGTTCTCCAGCTCTGCATCCGATTATACACGAGGTACCAACAATAAAAATTGACCCTTATGGTAACATCATGCTCCCTGGCAAGATTCCCTTTCATTAGTTAAACCCTGAAGCCCCTGATCTTGGGCAACTCAAGCCACAGCACTAACAACAATCTCGGAATAGCTCAGGGTAAACTCTGGTGAGACAAATGGGATTCAATAACAATTCCTTAATTTTTTTTTAAAATTGGTATAATAACAGTGAAATAATAATCTCTGGGGAAATTTAAAAATGGGCCTGCCAGGAAGCGGAATGGGGGTCCACAGAAAGGGCATTAAGGTGAAGCTCTGTAAGTACAAGGGGTCAGTAAAGGGTTTCAACATAGAATGACATATTCCATCAGTCAATGCTAACCTCAGACACCTTTTAGATTAAATTCTACAAGCCCCCAGTTTATGAAGTAAAAAGGATAGCAGTTCATGCCATAAATCGCCATTTCCATTAATCACTTCAATTCACTGGGGTGGGTATGGGTTTCAAATAATTTCACATAAAGGAGCCCATTTTAAATAGATCCAATAATTCTTAAAATGCTGCAGCTATCTGTAACCATTTCACTGACACAGCTCAAAATTAACCTCTGCTTTGCCAAACAAGTCCAAATTTCTGAAGTAAGCCAGTGCCAAACATTCCAGAGTTCCTTTGGTTACTGGGGAATGATTTATTAACTGTGATTTAAAGTATGTTGCTGCGGGCAGCATAGGTTTATCTAGGCTTAATGCTATGTTTTACAGGTTGCTCTAGGTCGCTGCGGTAGTGTATATCAAATTGTTCCACATTCAGAAGATGCCATGCAATGGAGCAGACTATTAGAAATTAATACAATACTGTGCAACAAAACAAACCCCTTTGGGTCACAGTAATGACACAGAGAGCCATCATTTCAGATCGGTACAACAGTCTTCAGAACAGCAAAGCTATTCTAGACCAATGTAACAATAGGCAGCATTACAGTGCAAAAGCACATTTACTTCGTTCATCACCAATGGTAGCAAAGTTGAAACGTGAACAACATGGTGTCACTGCTGTTACCGACTCATAAGAAACACTTTCCTTGTCATTGGATATCACAACTGGAAACTCCTATTCAGCAAGCTGAGCTGGTCCCACTGCTCCACAATGGGTTTTGAAAAGGCGCTGTTCATTCCTACACTTACATTAGGGAAGAAGGGAAAAGGGGGAGCAAGGAGAGCAGGAACATTGGCCTGGGAACACAGCATAACCAAGAGGTAAGGCAAGGGGATAAGGCACAGTTAAGTGTATTATAGTAAAGGAAGGATCAGGGAATAGTGCAGGACAATGGGAAAGGAAGTGGATACAGCCAGTTTGGGAGTGGTGAGAGAACAGTAGACAATTGTGGGAGAGGGTTTGTCTTAACTCTGTTATTGACATTTTAGCTGTAGATAACATCGCAGTGCATCGTGAGGGCTTGTAGGTGGGATATGTAGCAGTGTCCTGGGTGGAGACAGTACACTGGCAAAGCCATCTGCAACTCTTCACTGTTCCTGCCTTTCTCTGTCACACAGCTGTCACAGCTGTACTGCAGTATGCTGACAGCATTTTGTAGGCTTCCGTGATGGGTTAATTTGATGGACTATCCACTGTACAATAATAAAAATCTACCCCAACAGAGCACTGCATATTACGAACACTTTCCAGAATTTGTAATGCAACAAACTTATCAATGGCACAGAACAAACCATATGTAAAGGAGTTGGGCTCCTAGTTTACAGTCATTGAATTTGAACAGAACTATGCCATTTGGAAGGGTTTGTCATTCAGGACCAGAATTATCTCTTTTTTTTGCTGTCAAGAATCCAGTCAGTGTGTCAACTTGGTACCCCTCTTAATTCCAAGTCAATAGATTGTTGGTTCAAACCCCATGGTGGAGCAGAATACACAACTTAGGCTGATACCACACCAAGAGAGCACCACACATTCAGAGGCGCCACCTTCCAGATGACACGTTAAACCGAGGTCCCACCTTTCCCTCTCAGCTAGATTTAGAGGACCGAAGGCAACATTTGACAAGGAGCTTGGTTGTTGTTCCAGTTTACATAAGATTACATAAGGTATACAGCAGAGACGCAGGCCATTTGGCCCAAACAGCCCACACTGATGTTTATGTTCTACTCAAGGCTCCTTCCATCTTTCGTCATCTAAATCTACCATCATAATCATTATTCCCTTCTTCCTCCAGTGCTGGTCTCGCTTCCTCTTAAATGCGTCAATATTATCCACTTCAGCCACTCTTTGTGATAGTGAGCTCTACATTCTCTTCGGGTGAAGAAGTTTCTTCTGAATTCCCTATTGGATTTCTAGGTGACCATCTTATATTGATGGCCTCTAATTATGGTCTTTCTCACAGGAGGAAACATCCTCTTTATATCCATTCTATCAAAACTTTTCATAATTTTAAAAACCTCTATGAAATCACCCCTCCGCCTTCTTTTTAAGAGACCCAGCCTGTCAATCCTCCCTGGATGTGTGCACCTACCCGCTTCTGATAACCTCCTTGTAAATCTTCTCTGCACTCTCTCCAATATCTCCATACCTGTTTCATAATATGTGACCAGAACTGTACACACTAAGGGCAGAATTTTCTGCCTGTCGGGAGGGCCTGACTCAATCTCCGGTGGGTGGGGAGCCAATTCCCACCGGAGAAGTGGGCCCCACTGCCATTTTAAGTGGGCGGGCCAATTAAGGTCCACCCAGCGTGATGTCCGGCAGGAAGCACTATGCACTCCTTGTGCAGAGGGTGGCGGGGATTCCCTGAAAGTGAGAGTGCATCTTTCCCACATGCGCACGATAAAGCGCACATCTCCCTGAGGCTAAGTGCTGCCTCAGGGAGATCGCTGACACTTTTAAAAATGTTAAAATTAGTAAAAAAAAAAAATTCCCTAACATGTCCCCCTCGTGTGACAATGTCACATGAGATGGGACATGTTCATAATTTACATAATAACTTTATTAAACATTTTTAAAACCCTGCATGAAGCCTCATCCCGGCCAGTGGATGAGGTCTCATGTTTTCTCTATTTGCCACCGAGGCTCCTGGCCGACCAGCCAACCTTAAGGTTGGACGAGCAGGTCCTTTACTTGTACTAGAAGTTGTATTTTTTGATTCCAAAGTCCAAATTTTAACCTAAATTGTGAACAATGGTGGTCCCAGCACTGATCTTTGTGGAACACCACTTCCCACTTTGTGCCACTCTGAATAACTGCCCTTAACTCCCACTCTCTACTTTCTATCTTGAAGCCAAACGGCAATCCTTTTTGCCCATTGTCCCCTCTCTCCACCTTCTCTGGTCTTATTCATTTGTCTATAATGGAGCACCTGGTGTCCTATTTAACATTCCTGTCATCACCAACACTACAAAAACCATACTTAGGCCATTTATCTCATGTTGCTTGGGAGATCTTGCATGTGGGGCATTAGCCTACATAACAAAAGTGACTGCACTTCAAAAATAATCTGTTGGCTGCAAGATTATTTGGGACATCGGAGGATGTGATAAGGCCCAAAGTAAATGTAATTTTTTTTTAGGTGATGCTTAAATCTAACTGTTCAAATTGCAGTAGTTATTGTCTAAATCTCTTACATGAGGGAAGCAGTCTGAGCCAACGATGCTAATCAAACAGGCTGAAAGCATTCTGGCACTTTTATTTCAGAGAGAAGTTTGAGCACAGTGTTATTATAGGAGGGAACTGATGCAGAAAAGAAACTCAGCAACTGTCATTTGTCTGGGGATTAGTACTTACAGTGGCAATATTTCTCTGCACATACTCCAGGTATCAATACTATACAAGAGAGAAAATTAAAAACTTACCCAATTTTGGGAGAGAATCTGCCAGAGTTCCTATTCCTGATGACATTCCAAATTCCCCTGCTGGAAGTTACATCAAGATCAAGCGAGAACAGGCTCCAGTTTGGCTCAATAGTCTGCTCAACCTCCTCATCAAGACTTGGATGAGGCACCAGAGGGCAATTCATGCTTGTGGGACTGCACCTCAGCAGCAAGTCAACAGCTTGCAGATTAGGGAAAAGAGTAAAATTGGACAGACCAGTGCTAAGGATGAGGCTCTTGCCCCTTTTTCTCTTTTAATGGTGTCCAAGTACATATCTATCCACTTGGGATGGGCAATAGTTGATGGTGAGCTTAAGAAGGAAATGAATGCAAGAGTCAGCAAGGCTGCGATCAAAGATCTACACACACAACACAATCTGTCCTTCAGGCAGTGAGTCCTGCCAGCTAAGAAGCAAGATGAAAGAGTTGCATAGCTTCCACAGGCAACATTTCATGAGAAGAATGAAGATAGGATGGCAAGACTAGATGAGGACAAGCCCTGTACTGCACCAGGTAGGAAGTGGACTAGTCAATTCCTTCATAGAAAGCTGGCACAAGAACCTGGGAGACCTCATGAGGGAGCTCCATTCAGGTTCCAAGTTAGATACTGGAAAAGAAGTCAAAGGCCTGCAGACAGAAGGGAAGATAGAACCTGAAGGACAAAGATCAAGGAAGATGGCAGAGTTGATGACTAACATAAGATGAGTATGAATACCATAAGATGATGCTCACAAACCTGCAGAAAATCAGGGATATTTGGCATGTCAGTAAGCTATATGTAATGATTCCACATGGAAGGTGAACAAGTGATAGACAAGTGACGTTATAGAGTTGTGTCAGAATATTATACAAGACCCAGTGAATAACATTGTGCCTTGAGTCAAGTGTTAATGATATTATTGTACGCCAGAGGGCACTTCTGTGACCTAAGGGCAAATATTTTATCACCAACAGCCAGAAAACTGAGATAAACAAACTGCTGGCCCAAAGCACAGAATTCCAATGAAGCGATTCAGGTTTCAGTCACTCTCCTGAAACAGAATTTCTGATGCAAGGCAGATCATTTAAATGCATAATCCCGATTTCAAAATGTTCCCTAATTATTACCAGTTTCAAAGCTTCACTGCACTGAGCATTGCCAATTCAGCCCAAGGGCAGTAGGCCGTGTCCCAGATCCTAATCCTTTGCACATTGGTGCTTTTCAGTAAAATAGAATTCTACTCCTTGTATCTTTCACAATAAGAGTCGGCCTTGTTTCCACTTAAATTCAGTCATGGGACGACTGATTTACTGAGACTGGAGCGGTGGGGTGAGGTGGTGCCAGAGGGAGGGGGTGGAATGTGGGGGCAGGCACTGAGAGCAGTGTGGGAGGGGGGGTAATGAATATACTTTCCATCCAGTACAAAGATAGGTGGCTTCTGAATGGCAGTGCGTGTAATATGGTTTTAATCTCCATGATGGAGTTGACTCCATAACCTGCAGATAACAAAGTTGCAACTGAATCAGACCCATGAGTGGAAGCAAAAACTATATTACACGGATGAATACCACTAAGCATCCTGTTTATAATCCTCATGCTAGTTGCAAAAATATGATGATGGGTGGAATTTTGTTGGGTGATTTGCTGGGCTAGTACGCTATACTGAAGGGCCTGGGGAACCCACATTGAGACTTCAAAATTTTTCTTTTTTTTTAAAAAGATCACTTGCACAGTTTTCCACAACCACACAAATGTTATAAATCCTGGATCATGGATATCATTATTTTCACAAAGTGTTTATCAGGATTCAATTCTTGCTACAGACATTTGCTGCTACTTTAACAGGGATTATTCTCAACCAGCTCCTGGAATTCTTTCAGCAGAAGTCTTTACTGTCAGATACCATAAAATTCCGTATAAAAGCCATACCCTGACTTTTCTCTTCGTGGCTTTGTTTAAGACAGCTCAAGAAGATGAGTAAACCTTGTTCACACTGGTCTTACTAAGCATTGAGCAGTAATCTATCACAACAAGACATTCTTCTTAATATAACTCATATCCATCCACATGCAAAAGAGAAAGATGAGTTAAAGCTAAACCTTGAACAACAACTTGCATTTATACAGCACCTTTTATCATCTTAAAATGTTCCACAGGAAAATAATCAGACGACAATTAACACCATACCAAAGAAGGACACATTAGGACAGTTGACGATGACTAAAAGCTTGGTAAGAGGGGAGGCTCCAAAAAACATTTCAAAGGAAGGACAGGCAGAGGGATCAAGAGGTTTAGTGATGTCCTGGAGCTTAGGGTCTACAAGGCCTGTCCACAAATGGTGGAGTGAAGTGGTGCATAGGGGAGATGCATAACTGGCCAGAGTTGAAGGAACATAGAATTCTCAATGAGTTAGAGATGGTTATAGAGATAGGGGTTCAATGAGAGATTTGAAAAAAAAAACAGGATGAGGATTTTAAACTCAAGGGTCTGGTGAACTGGGGACCAATCTCAGTCAGCAAGCACAGGACAGCTGAATGAACAAACCTTCATGCAAGTTAGGCCATGAGCAGAGTTTTGATAAGCAAGGGTGAGAGTTTCAACAGCACATGAACTGTGGAGGAAGTGGAGACGGGCAATACTGCTGAGGTGGGAATAGGCGATCTTGGCAATGGATCATCGGAATTAAGAATTAGAGCTGCACTTAGAACATTAAAGCATCTTTCCTCTCTGTTTGACTAACCTTTTAGCATTTTCTGTTTTTAGTTTCAGTTTTTCAAGGTTGATGATATTCTTCCCTCATCCAACACGCCAGAATAATAATTAATCACACATGGGATCTTGCTGTGTAAAAATTTGCTGCCACGTTTCCTATCTTACAAATGACTCCACTTCAAAAGTAAATTGGTTGTAAAATCCTTTTGGATGGCCAGAGGTTGTGGAAGGCATCATCTTACTGCAGCTCCATGCAAAATAATAATTACCCTACTTCAAAGCAATTGCATGCAAAATATTTTGGAACAGTGCTATACAAA